>NC_092857.1:73566583-73886117 GCF_039878825.1 Excalfactoria chinensis | reverse complement strand
TAAAGGAAAGGAAAGGAAAGGAAAGGAAAGGAAAGGAAAGGAAAGGAAAGGAAAGGGAAAGGAAAGGAAAGGAAAACACAAATACAAAACAACATTTCCATCATTTTTATTCCATTGCAGTAGATTTTTCAGAATCGAAATTAGCGTGTGGATTATACAGGAATTTGACACTGGCAGGAAGCCTATCCCCTGGTCACAGAGGTATCTATGGAGGCCTGGTGAAAATTGTCTGTGATGAGCTCTGGCAGAAGCTGAGTTCCTCATGGCTGCTGCAACTGCAGCTGCCCAGCACTTGCATTCATAGTCAGTTTTGTTAGCATTTTTTTTCCGTGCTCCATTTTGAGGTGCTTGTCGTAGGCTGTGTTCATAAAATGAGACTGGAGCTGCCTGTACAGCAGTCCTGCATCCATACATTTCCACTCCATGTCAGCCTTCCCGGTTGCTCTCCCTCCATCAGTAGCACTGCTCTCACCAGAGCCTGCCTTCACACCCCAGTAGCAAAATACTTTTTGGCTTTCCATGTGATCTCACTCACTCCTTTGACAATTGTAGAGTAGTTGTATAGGATGCGGCCTGAGACAGACTAGATCCTAATCCTTTATAAACATGAGCATCTCAAAAGGCAACTTCCCTGTGTATGCAACTTGCTAGAAAATCTGGTGGTTTGCTTAGGGCAATCTGTTCCCAGTGTTATGATGCTACGGGTTAAAGTGATCAGCAATAGCTTTTCATCAGCACCAGAAACTTGATTGCAGTTCATTTTCACATAGCTTATAACATAGGGTCACAGGAAGGGTGTTCATTACACACCAAAGCATTATTCAGGACCATTCTGAAAGGGGATATAATGCTTCAGTTCAGTCAGCAATTTCTATGTCTGCATAGTTTGCTGGTCTCAGGACAGCCTCTCTGGGCTAACACCCACAGCAGCAAATTTGGTCCACACAGAGCTCTTATTCACTTTTGTTACCCACAAGCTTGTACTATGAATAGACATCTTCACTGAGCTGCTCAAGTGATACACACATTTTTATTTTTTTTTTCAGAAATAACAGCTAATACAGAACCATCAGCAGAGTTTAAAAACACTCCCCCCACTTTACATGTTTCTCTTGCATTTCATCTGACATTGATTGTCCCAGTTTTGCTAGGGATTTATGAAGAACTTTGCAGTCCCCCTTCACTACTGTTGAACCATCTCAGTATTTGTGTCATCTGCTATGTGTACTTACTTCTACCATAGTATTTATCACCTCTGTCAGCTCACTGATAAACTTGAGTGTTGCCACTGTTTTTGGCTAGTCAAGAATAAGTAAATTCTTTTTACATTCCTGTTCCAGGACGCTCTACATTTACATGGACGTGACTTCAGCTGATATGTTCTGCACATGCAGTATAAGGTACGTTCAATTAAAACAATGTGCATTGCATAATATTTATTATTATGGTCATATCTGAGTAGCTAACAGTAAAATCTAACTGTGAAATGCCACATAACTTGGTTATTCTGAAACCTGAAGATATTTTTTTTTACAATGGCGTATTTATTTGTCAATAGAACAGACCCATAATCATATATAATAGGGGTGTTCTACTTCTGCAGCCTATTATTCAATTCCCAAATCATAGAAAACCTTCACGATTATCCTATCTCTAGTCTACCTGGGAAATCAGCTCAGTTTAATATCTTTTGTTTTGTTTTCCCTAAGTGTGCATTAGGGACTTATTAACCTGCAGTGTTCCGTCTTTATATCATCAGACATTTTATTTGAAGAGAGATTTTTAGACAGCAGTGTCACTTGGGAAACCTGCTGGAGACACGTATTCCTCATAAACCTTGTCTTTTCTTGGCTGCCAGGAAAGGAGCCGGGTAGAAACAGGTTACTTCAGGTTACAGAAACATGGGGTGCTGATGAGAAGGCTCCAGAGTGGGAAAAACACAACAGTCCCTGAGAAGACCTCAAGGGAAATTCTTGGGATCCAGCCCTGAAATGTGGGGGCTCAAAGGGACACATGAGGAGCCCTGCTCAGCCATCTGCAGAGGTAGGCAGCCGTGTGAGCAGCTGGCTATCCAGCTACACAGAGCCTCACATCCCCCACATACATACACAAGGCATAAAATCTTTCCAATATCCCACAGCAATATTAAAACCTTTAGTACAAAACCAAAGCACAGAAGCTATAAAGTGTCACAGGAAATGAAGCAGAAAAGAACAAGGACACTTTTAATGGTCTAATTCCACGAAGTAGCAGGAAATGTGGAAACTACCAGATGACTTTAGAAGACAGATTATGACACAGAGGGAGACGAAAATAACTTCAACAGGCCTGCCAGTATGACCTTGGGATATTTTTTTTTACCCCTAAACTAAAGGATGTACGCATCTGATAACAAGAAATACTGTTAGGTCAGTAGTAAATTTTGATTGCCATTGCATTCAAATTTGCTAACTTTCTTTCCCATAGCGCATAAAGTAAATGTCTCGTGTAAGGATGAATGAGTTCTTTCACTACTTCAAAATGTTCATGCACGCATAGTATTTACTTGGAAAATCCTGTTCGACTGTAGGATAAGGTCTGTCCAGTGAAAAAAAGGAACAGATTAGGAAAATATCTGCTGTTACAAGATCTGATGTTCTTCATAGGAGTGTCAGAATATACTTTTGTCATAAAAAAATCCACATTAGTCATGCCTAATGACATGTGGAGCAATGATTTCTCAGAGGGGAAACAATGTTTTTTTTTTTTTGCCTTCCCATAAACAACAGAAAACACTAGTCAGTATTCCACAGAGCTAAAAGAAAGTCCATCCAAGAAAAACAGATGTTTTCACACTAAGAGAGTACAATTATATATCAATTGCTTAATCATTTGCCTTGCTTTACTAGAATTCTTCTTCACTTTTTTATTATGGACTTTTTTTCCCCCTCATGAGTGAAATACATTTTGAAAAATTTAAAAAGATAAGTAAAGTAGATTGCTTCTAGTAAAACTGAGAACCTGGAATAATAGAATTGCTTGAGTTGGAAGTGACCCTTAATGGTTGTCTAGTCCCTGCAATGAACAGGGACATCCACAGCTCAGTCAGGTGCTCAGAGCCTCATCCAGCCTGATCTTGAATGTCTTCAAGGATGGAGCATCCACCACATGTCTGTGCTACCTGTGCCAGTGCCTCACCAGCCTTATTGTAAAAACCTTCTTCTTTATACCCAACCTAATTCTTCCCTCTTAAAGTCTGAAATCATTTCCTCACATCCTATCACAGCAGACCCTGCTAAAGAGTCTGACCCCTTCTTTCTTGCAGCCCCTGTTTAGATACTGACAGGTCTCCTTGGAGCCTTCTTTTCTGCAGGCTGGACAGCCCCAGCTCTCTCAGCCTGTCCTCCTAGGGAGGTGTTCCAACATCGAGAGTTAGCAATCCAAAAGGCAGAAGGCTGAAACTTGACCTTGAAGCCTTAGAGTAGTCAGAGATGTTTGGACCAACACACAAGAACTGAAATTCCCCCTTCTTTCAAACTACAAATTGATGAACTTTAAATTGGACAAGAAAGAAAACTTTATCTGGGGCACCTAATAAATTTACACTTTTCTTTGTGGCTTTTTAATTTTTCAGAAAAATATAACAAGCCTAACATAAATAAGAATTGGATACAATTTGCCAGCATCATGAGGTATAACTTGGGGATTTCCTTATTATTTGATCGTGTTACCAGACATTATGTATTCCATTTCTACTAGCAGTGGATTAAACTGACATTTTCAAGAGTCCTACCATTATCCAGGTATGTGAAAAATGCATTTTATGAAGTGAAATTCTGAAGTAATTCTGTCTTCACTGATTCTCCTTGGAATCTGTTAATGAGTCTTGGTATGACAGATGACACTGATGTGATGGCATTTTATATCGGTCAGTTGAAAAGATCATACTGAACTTCAAGCTGCAGTGCACAAGCATGGATGACTCTTTACTTCACATCATCTAAAGCCAGAGGGCTTATTCATACATCATCTGCCATGGCAACAAACTTCTATCTAGTACAATGACATCAGTTAAATCAAAGCTTTTCTGTCAGAAGTAGAGGAAATGGCAGAAAGGGAGGTATCACTCCCTCTGAAAGGAAGAGTATCAGAGAGGCTGTTACTGAAGTATATTAGAATGTGTCCCTTTCTTTAAAAGACAAAGAAAAGTCTCCAAACCTTTTCCAAAGCATAGCTTTTGTTTGTTTTGTTTGTTTTTGTTGTTTTCTTGTTTTGTTTTGTTTTACCTGAGTCTTGAGTCTTGATAAGCCTTTTATTTGGCCATCACAGGACAGCGGGGTCCAGAAGGATCATTCCTTCTGTTACCAGTTAGCCCAGTTTCACTTATAGCAAGGAGCAACCTCTGAGAAAAGTGGGAGTGGGGAGGCAACAAGAAAACTATCAGAATGCTAGATCAAGAGATCTTCCAGCATAAAGCCCCCTGTCTCACTTTATCAAGTGACAATTGGATCCATCTCTATTTCAAAGACAAACAAGCGCAGAAGACCGTAGGCCTCTCACTGTTCTTCCTGAAAACTCAGAGAAAATAGTTGCTTAACTCTGTGCTTGCATGTAGACAAAAGTGTGGGCTCTAACAATCTCTGCTGGCCTCAGCTGAGGCATTTTGTGATGCTATGTCTTGTGCTGACACATGGGTTTTGAACTGAGGCAAGTGAAGTACCAGTTCATATTCACATTTGCCATGACTCTTTCAGGGCAGTAACCTTTGAGCCACTGCCAAAGAGAGAGATAACCTTGTAAATATGCCCATTAGATGTGAAGTCAGTCCTTGGCAGGAACACATTATATAAAAGATGACGGAAGCTTAGAAATGCATTTAACTCAGGTCTCAAAGTAGAGCCTCTTCTTTTTTCAGCGCCCAAACGCACAAATTTCCTCATCAACTCATTCCTTTGCCTGCTACTGCAGCTAAATCACCTGGAGCAAAACCCTGCTAATTCTTGTTGCCGATTCAGCTGATAACACAATGCAGTTGCATGGTTATTTTGCTTTTACCAAAGTACAGTTAACTGGATAAACCCTCTGCCAGCAGCATTGCAATTGACAGCCATTTCTCCTAGGCACTCCTCTCCCTCAGCGTGCTGAACCATTTACACTAGCTAAACTCATCATGTGCAAGGGCCAGACCAAAAAACAAGCCCCAGGCTTCTTGAAGTGCAAGCCAATGCATTAAGCAGTTAAGCACTCAGCCTGCCTTGTCTGTGCTGTAGCTACAGCAACGCCTCATGGGGCTCCCTGTAAATGATCTGCTGCTTCTTAACTGAAATGCTCTAGTACAATACAGTAATGAATCCATAACAATAGCTCTGTACAGTATGTTACTATCCTAATAAAATATTTTATTGGCAGTAGTATACTTCTTAAAGCTAGCATTTCATTTGACTCTTTTGCCTTGTAGAAATCCTGCTGCAGTGACAATAGATAGCTGTAAAGCTAATGGTGTTTCTTAAACTCCCCCTTCTGAGAGACAGAGATAGAGAAAGAAAGGGGAATCATAGTCATCACCAGCCATTTGTGTTAAAATACAAAGAAAACAAGAATCATTCAAAAATGATGCGTTGGGCAGCCTGCATTAATATTTATGTTAGCATTAATATTGATAAGAATGTACCTTACGCTTTGTTGTCTACCCCCAGCATCCTTTCGTTCCCTGTTATTCAAGCTAGTAGACACTACCTCGCATCTTCCTCTGTACACAAAGCTTCAAAAAGCCTTGGCAGGGCTCCAGCTCTCTTACGCTTAAATGGACACTCCAGCTTTGATGGACACACAGCTAAATAGAGGCCAATAATTCAATACAGTATGACTGTACCGGGGCTGCTAGTAAATCCATCAAGCAGTAAATATCATCTGAAGCCAATGCAAGCTTTTATCTTTCCAATTTTGTGTAAGTCTGTGTGAAGCCTAGGCATTCAGCGAATCATGTAATTTATTCTGCAGTGCAGAGTCTGGGCTGTCTCAGACATCATATTGACATTTTTTTCCATCTGTCAGGGGCAGCCACTGCTCCACTTTTGTGCAAATGCATCACATTGCACTTATTTATTTATTTCATCCCACTCTCCAGCGCAATTGGGCAAGGACCCATTTTTGCAGATCAACGAATACAAAGAAAAGCATCTGAATACCATTAAAACAGCATGTTAAAAAATTTGTCCCAACCACTTTGTTAAATCAACAAATACACTTCCAGCAAATGCCTGTAACAGCTTAGAAAGGACTCCCTGATGCAACATTTTACTAAGATTCAAATATACCCTGTTGTTTTCTTTTGCTATTTAGGTCAGCAAAGATGCCAGCATAATGTAAATAATATCAAACAGCTGGACTTATTGACTTGCTTTATGTGTTTAAGTGGATACTGAAACACAGTAGATGATACAGGTATAAAAATAGATGGCACAAGACTAGTCAAGCATTCCCTCCCAGACCTGAATGGGACAGAATTGCCATTGCAGGGAAAGGAGATGTTCATACCCTGCAAAAGCAGCTGGGATGGCCATAGCTTTCCTCCCATGGGTGGACAGATGGTATTGCTACTGACACCGTCCTCATGGATTGACAACACACCAGCAGAGGTGGCACAGAATCTGAACAAATGCATTCACCAGCAGCCCGGGACAGTCCTGTTAGGGGAAGTATATGGCAAAAATGCTTTGACCAAAACATTCAAGGTTCAAGGTTGTCCTCTGCTAGGGGCTTGTGTTGGCAGGGTAGATTTCAGTAGTTGAACCACATGCCTGTATTTCTATTTAATTAGGGAAATGAGGTTGGGTCAAAACATTCCAACTTCAATTCCTTGGTGTGGAAAGAGCTACTTTTTAAAGACAGAAAGAAAAGATTTCACTATAAATGCAATTTAAAAAACAAGTTCTTTTGCTAAGAACACAGACACTTTATATATTATCAAATTGCCTGTTCCAAACAACAGTGAGTCCTGTGTTCACATGCAAAGTTTGACTTTGACATTCTCCAGAGTTGCATGTTAAAGGAACATCTTACTATGGGTACTCACCCAATTCAGACCCCAGCCCATTCTTTTTCCACTGCCTTAGGCCCATGTGTGTCATTCGAAGTTAAAGTTCATGTGATTTCAGATGGTTACAGTTATTGTGTTGTCACAATTCCCTTTGACTTTAGTTGCTATAATCAAATTGCTAGAACAGACCTGGACTAGTATAGCTAGTTTTTGTTTTTGACTGCAACAAGAGATTTCAAGACCAAACCAGGTATTCTGGTTATTCTATCCCTTTGTCACATGGACAGCCTTCCTCCGTGCTATGCTGATGGCTCCTTGCATATCCCACAGCATCCAGAAGCCTCTGTGGAAGGTCCGTCTTCCTTCACTGGCCAAAATGCTAATAGATTCCACACAAAGCTTTTCATGCTGCATCTGCTGCTGCTGCTGTAGCGGACCTTACTAAAAAATGAAGGGCTGGTTGGTGATGTGAAGGCTAGGGACAGCTTGAGATCCAGTGATCATAAGATAGTGGAGTTCAGGATCACGGTTGAAAGAAGCGAGGTGATAAGTACGATTGAAACTCTGGGGTTTAAGAGAGAAAATTCTGTCCTCTTTGCAGGCCTACTTGGTGGTATTCCATTGCCTAGAGTGTTGGAAAGAAAGAAGATCTGTGACTGCTGGTAGACCTTTAAGTATCACTTCTTCCATGCTCAGGATTGGTACATCCCTAAGAGTAAGAAATCCAGCAAAAAAAGGGCAGGAAACCTGAATGGATGAGCAAGGAGATCATGGATAATCTCAAAGGGAAGTAAAAAGTCTGTGAAATGTGAACAAAAGGCCTGTACACCTGAGAATAATATAGGAATATTGCCAGGGACTGCAGGGATGCAAGAAAAAAGGTTAAGGACCAGTAAGAATTAAATCTTACAAGGGAGGGTAAGTAGTAAAAGAAAGATGACTTGAGAAAATGGGGCCCACTGCTGAATAAGGTGAGTGCCCTGGTAACAGGGAATGCTGAAAAGGCAGATATGGCAAGCACACTGTTTGCTTCAGTCATTACTGCTAAGACTGCCTCTTGGAAAATGCAGATACTGAAGAAAAATGAGAGTCTGGAGAAAAGAAGATTTCCCCTTTGTTGAGGAGGAATTTGTCAGAAATCATCCAGGAAATTCAATATGTAAATCCATGGGCCCCAATGGAATATACCCATAAGCACTAAGGAAGCTGGAAGAATTTATTGCTGCAACACTCTCTATCACCTTTGAAAGATTATGGAAAATAGGAGAGGTGGAGATTATGGAGATTATGGAAAATAGGTGAGGACTGGAAGGAAGCCAGTGTCACTCCAGTCCTCAAAAAGGGCAAGAAGGAGGATCTGGGCAAATATAGGAAAGTCATCCTCAACTCTGTCCCCAGAAATATGATGAGGTGACATGGTCAGGATATCATCTCCAAGGAATTGGAAGAAGTTTTTTGAGAGTAGTCAACATGGATTTATCAAGAGAAAATCATGCTTGACCAACCTGGTAGCCTATTATGATGCCATCACCAGTTGGGTAGGTGAGAGGAGAACAGTAGATGTTGTGTACCTTGTCTTTAGCAAGCCATTTCTCACTGTATCCACAGCAGACAGTGCAGGACAGATGAGCAGTGATGTGGACTGAGATCTGATTGACTGAGCTCAGAGCTCTGGATGAAGAGACAGAGTCTACCCTCAGCCAATTTGCTGATAATATGAATTGGATGAATTGGCTTACATACCAGAAAGACGTACTGCCATTCAGCAAGTCCTGAACAGACAGATGAGTTGTGTGGAGAAAAACCTGATGAGGTTCACCAACAGCAAATGTAGGGTTCTGCATCTGGGGAAGAATAACCATATATGCTATTAAGGAATAGGGAATGACCTACTGAAAATGAGCTTTCAGGAGGACTTGAGGATGTGTTCTAGTGAACAGTAGGTTAGCCATGAGCCAGCAGCATGTCCTTGTTGACAAGAAGCCCAATAATACCCTGGGATGCATCAAGAAGACTTTGGCCAGCAGGTTGAGGGAAGTGACTCTCCCCATTTATTACACTCTGGGGAGGTCATATCTGGAATACTGTGTTTAGTGCTGGGCTCCGCAATTCAGAAAGACAAGAATCTTCAAGTCCAGAAGATAACAAAGGTGACTGGGGACCTGGAGCATGTCCCATATGAGGAAAGGCTGAGAGATCAGATTTCTTCAGTCTGGAGATAGCCAAGAGGGGATCTCATAGTGATTTATAAATTTCTAAAGTGCAGGAGTCAAGTTCAAGTTCACACTTCTAGGTGTTGTGCAGCATTAGAATAAGGGGCAATGGGCAGAAACTGGAATTGTAAGTTCCAAACAAACACAAGGAAGAACTTATTTTCTGTGAGAGTAATGAAGCACTGGAAAAGGTTGCCAAGAGATGCTGTGAAGAGATATTCAAGACCCTCCTGGATGCTTTCCTGAGCAACCTGCTGTAGAGAATCTGCTTTAGCACGGGGTTGGACTTGATGATCTCAAGAGATCTTTTCCCCTACAATTTTGTGATTCTGTTCAGTAAGGTCCAATGGCTGAAAATGGCTACTGCCACTCCACAAGATCCAGAGAGCCAATGACCAGTGTGGCCTTCATACTCCACTGTGTGGTAGGAAACACTGTCCTCAACCTGACAGAATGTTGTCTTCTTTATTTCACTACTATGTTTGTCCTGGGAAATGCTCACTTTTCTGAGTCCCCATCACTCAGTGAGTAATCAAATAAATTGTTCTGGACCTTAATGGTGAGCATGAGATTTATGGCCTGCCACATCAGGCATTTTCCAGACAGCTGAGATTTTTTTAGCAAAGTGGGAGCCTAAAATGACTTTCATACTCCCATCCGAGGAAAACATCTGTAATTAGATATGCAGAGATTGCTAGTGGGTTATAAACAGGACATGGGGGGACACCAGGTTTGGCTTGCCAACATTAATATATATGTATGGCATCTGGCTCATCGATATTTCAACTTGCTTTTCCTGGTCCAAGCTAACATTCTTTTCTGAGCCACAGACGGAAGGCTCAGAAATAAAGTCATTAAAGTCTCCTGAAAAATATAGATAGATCAACAAGAAATGGCAAGCAACTTAGAAACATGAAATGTATTTATTTCTTCAGGAAAACAGAAAGATATAATAACAGCATGCTGCAATGACACACTAAGGAAACAGAAAGCCAGAAGATAAATTATCTGCCTCTACAGAAAAATAAAAACCTTAGGATGGATCCAATTTGAACCACTAAAACATGGAATGTTTGCAAAGGTCGTGAGCCAATAAGCTCTACCCATAGAAGAGCAAGCAGTAATGTCGATTTCAGACAGTGCAGTCAATAGGCATCAAATGGGAGGGCTTACCTTGTCCTCATGCAAGTCAGATAATTCTGAAAAGCACCCATCCAGACTGCCTGAAGAGACAGGGCTGGATTTCAAGCCACCCTAAATCCACACTTGATTCTCATTGCCAGACAGAGCAGTTGGTTTATGTCACTCCAGATGACACTCAAAATACAAGGACCTCTGTAGGGACAGGAAGTTTAGATTCAGTGGAAGTTCAGGCCTCAGAAAGTAACATAACACAGATGTAGTTGTTTTAATCAAATCAGGACATATAATTCCACTCACAGACTCCAGCACATTTTGGACCTCACTGGTATGTCAGTTACAAAACTCTATCTGCATTTAAGAGTAAGAAATGAACAATTAATAGTTACGTTACTTTGTTTGCCTGGTACACATTAAACAATTGTGCTTGAGTTTCAAGTAATGCGGGCTTGCAAATCTTATTTTTTTATCTAGCTTCTGTAGCAGAACAGGTAAATGACACAATGCAACTAGGCCTACTTCTTCCAAAAACGTCAAAACTACGTTATCTATGATCCCAGCCTGCAGAAACTAAATAACAACAGCTGCACTGGAATCAATAGCAGCTGAGTACTTTGAACTTTTCTGAATCAGGGCCTTAATCTGTACAGTCCTAACATTAGAGCAACATGAATTACACTTTGAAACAACAACAACACACACACACAAAGGCAAGAGCACCCGAGCAGACAGACAGTGCACCCTTATTAACCTCCAGTTAGAAAGTACTGCCTGGAATGCATTACCTACAGTGTTCCAAAGAGCTGCTTTTCTAAGGAAACAAATGAAAATGGAACTCACTGAGCAATTCTCCAGCACCTGAGAGTAATTAGCGTAAGTAGAAACAGGAAACATCATCAATTATTGAAAACAAAATGAATATGTAACTTTGACCTTCTTCAGTATTCATCAGTTTTATACCGCCACCTGAATAAACTCAAGGGAGACAAAACCCCTGCACAGATTTCCATTACAGATACAGATTGGAAAAACACAGCGAACACAGAAGGAAGACTCTGCCTCTCTGTCTGTCCTCAGCATTCCCAGTTCTGCATGTGAGATGCAGCCTGTTGATCCAGTTGTTTTGATCCGTACTTTCTTGCTTCTCGTATGCTGAAATTCTGTATTCTTCTTCATGCATTTCAGACCTCTTCTGTTAAATGAAGCAGGGCAGCCTTTTTGAGGAGTAAGAGAATGATCAAAGAGCAGTTGGCATTTTCTGCAAGTTGTCATTCCCTGATTTTATTGAACAAAAGAAAGAGGTATTCATTTAGTCATGCTGACTGAGGCAATACAGACAGGGGGGTTATAAGGCTCCAGAGAAGCTAGTTTCCACAGTTCTACACGTTCCAAAATGTAGTGCTGAGATTGTTGGGGAAAGAGTTGTAGTCCAAATTGCAGAATTCTGCCTGAGTAGAGGGGATTTCAAGGGAACACGGAGTTTATTAGCTAATGCAATTGCTGAACATAACGTAAGGCAGAAGGAGAAGGATATTTGGCACAGTAATGGATAAAGAGTTTCAGAGAAAAGCCTATTAGACAGCAAGTACAAAAAGTCCTTTGTGACTGTTCAAGCTAAACGAGGCTTGAAGTGCTAGCGACTGCATTTTCCCCAACTCCAGTACTAGTTTCAAGGAAACTCACATAAGTGCTCCATGCATAATAACACATGCTTGCACTTGGTCATCTGCTTAAAATCCTCCTACAGACACCCAGAAATTTGACTAATTGTCTCAAATGAAGTGCTCCATGTCATTGCCAGAGTGGCAAGGTACACTGCTAGTCCTCCAGACAAGATTTGTGTTACTGCTACTGCTTGGGTGCTATTAAGGACACTTCAGACTTTCCATCATTAACATTTCCCCTCCACCCCCCCCCCCCCCCCCCCCCGAATTTTGTGAAATTAGACCTGTCAAAATTGTCAGGAAGCCAAAATAAATAAATAAATAAATAAATAAATAAATAAATAAATAAATAAATAAATGAGGGTATAGAGGATGTGAGGATGTCAGCATGGAAGCTATTAAAAAGAAAAAAAGAAGTGGTGTGTTGACAGCTGAGTTTTAAAAGAGAAATAAATTATGCCAAGTACTTTTGGGGATTTTACTTCTATATTTATTTACTATAGCTCTGTAGCTCTTAATCATAGAATCATAGAATCATAGAATTACCCAGGTTGGAAAAGACCTTGAAGATCATCAAATCCAACCACAGCCTAACCAATACCCTATCTCTAAAAAACCTCTGCTAAATCATATCCCTGAGTACCACATCCAAACAGCTCTTAAACATACCCAGGGATGGCGATTCAACCACCTCCCTGGGGAGCCCATTCCAGTCCCTAACCACCCTTTCTGTAAAGAAGTTCTTCCTAATATCCAACCTAAACTTGCCCTGGCGCAACTTGAGGCCATTTCCCCTCGTCCTGTCACTTGTCACTAGTGAGAAGAGACCTGCCCCACTCTCACTGTAAGAACCTTTCAGGTATTGGAAGACGGCAATAAGGTCTCCCCTCAGCCTCCTTTTCCTCAGACTAAACAGCCCCAGCTTCCTTAGCCTCTCCTTGTAGGGCTGATTCTCCAAGCCCTTAACAAACCTCGTTGCCCTTCTCTGGACCTGCTCCAGTACCTCCATATCTTTCTTGTGCTGAGGTGCCCAAAACTGGACACAGTACTCGAGGTGAGGCCTCACCAATGCCGAGTACAGGGGCAGGATGACTTCCTTAGTCCTGCTCACCACACCATTCCTGATACAAGCCAGGATGCCATTGGCCTTCTTGGCCACCTGGGCACACTGCTGGCTCATATTCAGCTGACTGTCCATCAGCACACCAAGGTGTCTCGCCCCAGTTTATAGGAGGGAGGCAAGGTTTTTTGATATATGTATACCCGGCGTGAGATTAAGAAACAACGGTTCAAATGTTGGTCCGACCAGTTTATTATAAATCTTAATTAGGGAGATGGGGAAGGAGAGGACGGATACTATTATGATATAGGGTGATGGGGAAGGGAAGGCAGGCGATAGTAAAGATAGGAAATAGAAGCAAGGAGTCTTTGCAGGAAGCAAGAGGGAGATAGTCACCACCATGGATCCAGCGAGGTTTGTCATGGATCTTCATTAGTGGTGAGTCGTTGCTGTTCCACTGATGATGACAGTGACCACGATGACGACGACGATGAATGAATGAATGAATGAATGAATTTCCAATGGTAGCACCAACTTATTTATAAGTCCAAAGTGGTCGAGTCAGCTTTCTCTTTGGAGTGACAGCTCAAATCCAAAGTAGTTGAGTCAGCTCTCCTTGGGGTAGAAAATTCTGGCTTTGGGATCTCAGCAAAAACTCCTTTTGTTCCCATCTTCCGGGCCTTGCCAGCAGATAAGAGGGAGCAGGGATGCCCATCTGCATCCTGTTTTTCACAGGACACGATGGCATCATTCCCCAATTTTCCCATACCAAACTGGAGCTATTTAGTCCCAGGCCAGATCTTCCGCCCGTAAACACTCCTGTGCATTCTCTTCCGGAAGCAAACAGCTATGAAGGAAGGTGCTATCAGATGCCTACAGGGTGATGTTGATTGCCGCACGGTAGCACCCATCACTTGCCTCCTCCATAAATCAGTGAGAGTCTTATCACTAGAAAACACCTCAGGAAGCAAGCTTTGAGCCAGAAAACAAAGAAGGGTTCTCACACCACCCCGTGGCTCAAAGGTTGCTCAAAACTGAGGCATAAGTGACCTTCCATGGTGGTGAGGAGAAAAGGAAGAAAAAAAAGTAAGCATAAGGGAAAAGAGGGATGGGTGATAATGGGGAATTAAATGTTAACATCATTCAACCAAAACCTTGATTGATTACACACTAAACATAAGGTTACTTGTAAGGTCATAATTATTCTCAGTCAATATATATACATTCATACAGGCATGTATTTTAGATCTCTTTAAAATAATAGTTAATCACAGAAAGTTATTTACAGCTATATTCACTTATTCCCATTGTTACTTGCTTTACCCTTAGCTCCCTTTTCTATTTAATTAGTAAGCTTTTTCTTGTTGACCTGCCCCTACTATTGTTACAAAAATCATCAATGGGCAGTCATTCTTGATGCAGTACAGAGTGAGATGCACCCGTATCTACCAGAAAACAAACATCTTTACACTGCTGTGTGCACAACGCGTTCAGTCCACTGGGGGCAAAACTCATCCTGGGATCTTCAGGTCCTGATCTAGTGCAGCTGCTATTGTTCTTCCCAATTCTTTCACTACAGTCCCTCTTTCAATATAATTTCCAAGCTCCATAAATAAATCTGTCCGGGTCCCTTACTTCAGTTCCTTTAATGTATATATTATTGGGAGAAAATGAAGACATTCTTGCTCGGACTAGCAAAAGACCTTCAGAGGTGCAAACAATTCAGCAGACAAGGAGGGATAAAACCGAAAGATTGTAACTATTCCTGCCAGACAGACCCTCTTGGCATGATCACGGGACGTCTAGCTTGCACACCTGGCATGGGTGTGAGCAGATATTATAAAGACCATTGGCAAGCCCGCCAAACCTGAGGCGGCTTGGAGTGAGTGGCAAGAGACCATGGGCTCGTGTATGACCAAGGAGCAAGTGGCGAAGACAGAGGAGCAAACGGCAGATAGCCAAATCGTGGAAGAGGAGCAGACGGAGCAGACGACGGATAGTCAAATCATGTATGAGGAGCAGACGGAGGATTCTCAAATCATGGAGGAGGAGCAGCAGGAGCAGAGCACAGATTCTCAAATCAAGGACGACCCCATAATCTATGCATGGAATCCGCTCTACGAAGTCCCAGCCTGGAACAGATGGAGAAGATGACCTGTGCAGAAGGAGGTGAGCGCCAACATCGAGCTGCATCTCACGCAGGAATGGTTCCATGGCAAAATGGGACCAGGGTGCAGTGGGCGGCTCATCGCTGAACGGATGCTGAGGGAGTACTGCGCCATGATGGGGGCTCCTGATGGCTCCTTTCTTGTCAGGGAGAGCGGGACATTCATTGGGGACTACGTCCTGTCCATCTGGCGCAATGGAGGGGTGCAGCACTGTCGCATCCATTGGTGGCAGCATGCCAACAGCCACAGGTACTATCTGACCAATAACCGAATATTTGATAGCCTTTACGACCTCATCTCCCATTACCAGGAGACACCGCTGAGGTACAACGAAATGGAGTTGAGACTGACAGTGCCTGTGCCTCCTTTCAAAGACTGGGTGCCGCGGGACGGCACCCAAGAATCGAGCACAGCTTCAGCGCCATCTTCCTCAGGGCAGGATGGAAGATCCAGCACCATCACGTGTGAAAAGAGAGTCATATTTAATAAGGCACTTGACCAAGTTCATATTATTTAAGTTCATTGTTCACAATAAAAGTTTTTGTTCTGCACTAACCACAGAGTCCGTGTCTAATTACCACAGGTAAACTTTGATCGTATTTGCCTTTCTTCACCTGTATGAGACACTGCATTCTTATCCCTGCCTGGGGTTTCTACTACCCATACCAAATTGATCACTTACTTTGTCTGTTATACTGGTCCTAGCAGGGGTAATAATTAACACTAAATTAAGGGCACGTGCACTTCCAATGTTGTGCTTTTGTCCCTATTCAGAAGTAACGATTTGTTTACTTTCTGATCACAAGCGGCAGAGGATGGGGGGGGGCGGTGAGGAGGAGCAGCACAGGGGATGCGTTCTCTTGCAGCACTTCCACTGCCATTTACCATTAACATTTACATTTCCATATATCATTTGCATCCATACTTACATATACCATAAACATTTAACAATCACAAAGACAGTGACAATAAACAATAGTATCAAATAAAACAAATAAATAGGGGTATTTGTGTCAGTTGCTTTCTCCATTCAGGAAGTCCCAGTGTAAGCCAAGATCCAGACAGGAATTCTTTTTGTTTTGTTTTGTTTTCACATCGTTCACCTCTTATCAGTCCTGATATCCATGTTATACCTTGCCAGTCCTTGCCTTCTTCAGCCTGTGTTTGTTCCAAACTTTCTCACTTTCCAAACTCTCATCATTACGTAAACTACTATTTGTGCCTTCAGTTACACTTCCACATACCCTCAATTATATAATTACACTTTCTTATACCATCAAAGCAGTTTGTCCCATTCCCTTCAGAACCCACAGATTAAACAATACAGTTGGCTCATTTCCCAATTTGTTAGGAATTTGGAAACACTATGGAGGAATTACATGCAAATCACAATCAGTTTAACCAATAGGGGTGAAAGAAGGGGTCAGAAGGAATGGTTATTACTGTGCAGAGAGTACCATAAAGCCAGAATGACCTGTAAAAACTCTGAACCAAATTGTGAAGTTTTAAGAGATCCAAGGACCGATATCAATCACAATCCACAACCACAACAAACAAAACATAAAACTATTGCAACCGAAATATGAAATCAAGAGGTATATTCAGCATTCCAGCAAGATCACATCTTCAATTTTCCTGTCACAAAACACAAATGGTTAAAGTCAGCTATCAGCCATTCTGTGTTCAGTAAAGGTCCCACGAGGATCTTCTGTAAAATAAAACAAGACAACTTGCCCTTTTGGGGCTATTGTTAATACAATTAAAAAATGAGGGAACAATCCAGCAAGAGTTGATTTTACATTTCTTTATCGGGGTGTCCTTAGCCTTCCAAGGATATTTGTTAAGGGATTTCATTAAGATTAGGGAAACTGTCCTCAGGTTAGCTGAGTCAGTTGACACAGGCTGGCCAGGGAGATAAGTGTTTCCCTAGCTTATCAGTAACTGTATTGTGACTCACAGGGGCAATTGGCAGGAGTGGTGAGGCCTTGGGACAGAAGGTGTTAAATCGAGGATCTCCTTTTGTTGTGAGCTTTCTAATACATCCACCCTTCACTGCCTTCCCCCCCCCCACCTCCCACTCATCTGGGGGAGGGGGCGAAAGCATCAGCTTTCCTTGAGCTTCCTGAGCTTTTGTTCTGGCCACCAGTTAACTAATTTCTCTAGTCTGACTGTGGGTAATCCATTCATCAAATCTCGTGGAACACCCTTTTGCCAGCCCAGTGTCCAGAGACAATTACTTTTATGATCAATATTTTGCCTACCTGTTCTTACTGGCAATGAGACCCTTCCAGTTTCACTGAGGTTTGGGCTAGGTGGCCCAGGGGCAAGGCTGACAGCTGCAAGCCTCACTTCCCTTGGGTCAAATTTACTAGTGTTAGAAATCACCGGCCCATATTTTCTTTCATAGTTAATTAATTCTTGGGCAACCTCCCCCCATGTCCATACTTTATATCCTGACTGCAGATGGTTAGAGGTTACAGTTCCTTCTAATGCTGCCTGGGTTCTTTCTCTCTGAGGCAAAGCTTGTATTTTTCCTTGTAGTTGTATACCTATAGGTTTCAGTGATTCTGGAAGCCCCCTAATTAAAGGAGTCATCCTTTCAGGATCAACAGGCATCATCATAGGTGATTCATGATGTGGCTGCAACTTTCTATCATACATCATTTGCAAACAGGCAGCCTTTTGGACACTTTCCACCAATTGATCCACTGTCCCATTAATAGCAAGAGGGTCTCCCCTTTCTAAAGGGTTGAGACCACCAGCCCAGTAAGCAGCCCTCTGTGTTAGGGACCAGGGAGCACGGTTGTTGGCAGTAGTTAAAAATACTCCTGGCCCCCAATAACCCTCAGCCTCCTTTTCGGTTAGCATTATTTGGTCTCCACCAGTTAGACTGACTCTCCATACATACTCCGTTTCTGATTCTTTTGGAGAACGGCTAAAATCCTTTTTCAGTTTTGCTAATTCAGTGACAGAGAAGGGAATTTCTTTAACATTCATTTTAGGATCCAGGTCCTCACCATTATCAAATGCATATTCAGTTTTTATCAAAGGACGCAATTGGGTTGGCGAGTCCTCTAGTTTGTCAAGCCCTTCCCTCATTCCTTGTAGTTCCTTCTGAGGAAAAGTTTTTTCTTGAGGCAAATTATGGACAACAGCATTGCTAGTATTCTTATACGCTAATAGTTCCTTAAACGCCATTTGCAACAAAACTGAATTATGTTGCTCTCTTTGTAATTGTTCCTCAAGGTTCACTATTTGATTCTGCAGAGTTTTTACCAATTCTTGCATTACTTTAACTGATTCCTGTAATGCTTGTATGGTTTGGGTTTCTGCCGAATGTTTTTCATCTCGGAACTCCACGGCTGCTTTTAAAGCTGCACCGAGTACCGCACAAATAAACGATTTTCCTTTCCCGGCTCGGGTACGAGCCCCATGTTGTAAAACACAAATGCGGTCTGAAACACTCTGCAAGTTATGCCAGTTTTGTCGTGCCCAATCCACCCCTGATAAAGAGGGCCGAGCACCGTGCTTTTCTAAAAGGTCAAATAGCACATTTTCACTTTTCATAGTGGCAATACTTTCACTCATTTCTCAATACCCTAAAAGATCTACACTAAGGGAAGAAAAGGTTCACTTAACTCCTTACCCCTCCCCAGGGAGACACGCACCAATCAAACAAATGTAAATGCTACAATCATGCCTCCCTTTTGTTTAGAGGAGCGCACAAAGACAGCAGGCTAAAACAACACCTTTTGGGTTAAATCGCCCCTTATTTTCCTGCGAGGCCACACAGAGGAAAAAAAAAATGCAAATTCCGCACCTAGGTTACAAGACACCCTCAATCCTTGCAACTCGGAGAGGTGCGCACAGAAAAAGTTTAAACAACGCAAATTCTCAAATCACTCCTCCCTTACACAAAAGACCAAGAAGCACAATCAACTCTTACAAAGAACGTGTAAACACCTAAATCGCTCCTGGCTATCCTGTCAGGCCAGAAAAACTTCAAGCTTCAAGCCACCAAAGTTACCAAACGCTTCAAAATTTCTTAAAGAGGAATAAACTTCTTGGAGAGCAACACACGCTTTACGTCAAAAAATTACTTCCTCACTTCCCCAAGAGGTGCACACACAAAACTTTTCAAATTCCAAAACACGTTACAAGTTACTTAAACCACAAAAAATGCAAAATTGTCTTCTCGAGGAGGCACACACGTATAAAACAAAAGCAAATAGTCAAAATTAATTCATACGTCCCTGAGAGGTAAACACAAAAGAAAGTAAAGTTTCAGAATATGGAGCGGTCTTCCTGGAGAGGTGCTCACATCTAAGTTACCAAAACTGTCGCTCCTTGCAACTCCAGGAGGTGCACATAGAAAAGTTTCAGGCTATATCTATGAGGACAACACTCTCACGGCAGGTATCCTGTCCGTGACGCCAATAATAAATGTCTCGCTCCAATTTGCAGGAGAGAGGCAAGGTTCTTTGATATGTGTATATACCCGGCGTGAGATTAAGAAGCAACGGTTCAAATGTTGGTCCAACCAGTTAATTAAAGTCCTGGCCGTTTTAGGGAGATGGGGAAGGGAAGGTGGGCGATAGGAAAAGTAGGAAAAATAAGCAAGGAGTCTGTGGAGAGCAAAAGAGATAGTCACCACCGTGGGTCCAGCGAGGTACACCGTAGGTCCGTAGATTTCAGGAACTCGTCTGATCACCGCGGGGGATGGCAGAAAGTCAGGAAGCACTGCAGCAAGCCGGCCTTCCGAAGAGGTTTTCCCCTCAGGGAATTCTCCGTCAAAGCCATCTTTGGGAGTTCGTCTCCAGAGATCGTCTCCCAAGATCGTCTCCAAAAATCGTCTCCAAAAATCGTCTCCCAAATCCCCAGTTTAACGAGGGCCTTTTATCCCCCATTTCGGTGGGGTTGTTTTTCTTCTTCTTTGAAGTTTGAGGATAACTCGAACAAACACTGAATGTCTAAACAAGCATCTTCTGAAGGCAAACACTCTGTAAAATGGTTTAAAACCAGCTTTTGTGACATTCCTGGCCCACAGATAAGCCAGCAGGGGTTGGTGGTGCCTCTGTTTGCCAGACACAAGCATTATCGCCTTCTGCAGTGGTCTGCTCCTTCAAGCAGCACCCCTGAAAAAGACTGCTTGTCCTGTCTCTGCTTATCTTTGCAATCATAAGCAGAGATGGCACAATAGCAACCACCATTCACTCTCCTAGATAGTTAGCAGTCGCCAGTCAGAGTCTTATCATCAGAAAAACCTCACGAAGCAAGCTTTGAGACAACAAAAGAAAACCAGATCTGTCCTTCACACCACCCCGCTGCAGCTGGGGAGCAAGGGGAAGGACAAGTGCCCCGTGCTGTGGGCACAGAAGCAACTTTTCTCTCCACAGCTCCTGCTGCCCTTCACCACGTGTCAGCTGGCAGCCGTGGAGGAGAGGGCTGTGGTGTGCATTGCCAGGCTGCTCGCCTTCAGCAACACCTGCAGCTTGCCTGAGGTAGGGAGTCCCCGTGCACTCAGCTCTGGGACCACATCCTGGCTCTCCAGCCAGAGCCCACTTGTCTCCAGGCTTGCACAGAGCCTGGGCTGGGCCCTGCTGCCCCACTCAGCCATGCTGCCTCTCTCCTCAGGTGTGCACCTGCTTCATGGGAACCGCGGTGTTCCAGCACATTTGCCAGGAGAACCAACGCTTCCCCATGCTGGGAAAGCTGGCCGGACACCTCATCCTGTGCTGCACTTCCACAGATGACAGGACCAGAGATGAGGCGATTAATGCTGTCCATCAGCTTTTCACCTTCATCACTGCCCCAAGTGAGAGGAGTTGTGTTGGGTTAGGTCCCTCCAGATGCCCAGACCCCTCACTGACACCGTGTGTGCTCCTCTCCAGGACTGCCATGGGAGCCGAAGGAGCGCAAAGTACCACAGCTCTGGGACAGCCAAACTTTGCTCCACCAGGAGGTTTCCCATGAGAACAGAGCCAGAAATATCTTTAAGGTACAAAGAGCAAACCCTGAGCCCACAGGAGAACCCAGGCCTGCAGTGTCAGGAAGAGTGCACACACTGTCCCCGAGCAGCCCTGGTGCCTGCAGGGCCCTCACACTTCATATCCCTGGTGTCACCCAGCACAGCTCTGCTCCCAGTTCTCCTGGGACACCTGCAGAGCTGAGCAGCCAAGCAGAGGATAAGCCATCCCTCCTCTCCTCTCTCCCACAGGTCCTTCTGAAATACCTCCTGTACCCTGAAAGGGTCAACATTTTACTCACAGCCATTGAGAGCATGAAAGCACCGAGCCTCCACAGCACCCAGCTGGCTGCCCACATGGTGGATGTGCTCACAGGAGAGGCTCGCTTCCCTCCACAGAAGGTGGGAACCTGCTGCTGCTTCAGCTCCAGCCCTCGGGGCTCTGCTCCATCCCTGGCACTGCTCTTGGCCAGCAGGGAGCAGTGGGAATGGCTGCAAGGGCCCTGCTCTGGTGCCATCCCATTCTCACCCATGCTCTCCCCCCTCCAGGTGCAAAAGATTGTGAAGGTGATCTACAGCAGCCTTCCTTCCATCAAAGCCAAGCCAGCTCTTGAAAGCCTGGGCAGGGCCCTGCCTGTGCTGGCCAGCAAATTCCCAAAGGAGATGGTCAGCAGCCTGCTGGTCTGCTCTCTCACCTGCACCAGGTATGGGGCCACAGCCCTCAGGGCTCCTCTCTCCCCCCCCTCCCCACCCCACAGCCGTCAGCCAGGCAAGAGCAGCCACGCTGACAGCCCTGTGGACCTGCAGAGTTGCTGTCACCATGTGGAGGGAAATGCTCTTGGAGTCTTCAACTGTGAAGAAGGTGCTGCAGGAGCTGCTCCAAGTGCTCTTAAACCATATTCTGCAGCACACATCCCCATTCATCAAGGAGAGCCCACGTGTCCTTGCCCTGGCCGTGAGTTCCTCATTCACTCAGCTGAACCCCAGCTGAGTCCCCACTCCCCTTCCCTGTCCCCCCCGAGCCTTCTTCCTGCCCTGGGATGCATCCATAGACCTGCCTGGGGCTCTGGGGGTCTCCCTCCCCCTCCCTTCCTCCATCCCTACACTTCTAGAGACGGGATGGAAACCCATGGGACAGGGCAAGAAACACATCTGGGTGCTTTCTGCAGGCAGCAAGGCTTCTACCAGAGATACTCCAGCTGCCTCTGGTCCTGAAGGAGGCTGAAGCCATCTTCCCCCAGCTCTTCCTGGCCCTTCTCCTGCAAGTGTCCTTCACCACGGAGCTGACACTGCAGGAGGTGGAAATCTTCTGGGAGGCGCACCAGCAGCACCAGCTCACTCCCATCAGGTGCCACATCCCCCATCCCCCTGCTGCACCCAGGGACCCGGTGCTGGGGCTCCCAATGTAACTCACACCCTTCTCCACCTGCAGGTCCACAGTGCAGTCCTTGAAGGTGCTGCTCTGCAGCGTGGGCCTTCAGAAGCAGATGGAGGCCATCCAGGAGCAGGGGGGCTGGGACGCGCTTCTCAGCACTGTGACCCACCTCCAGGGTGTGCAGGTGGTGGCCAGGTGAGAATTCCTTCCTCAGGGTGGCAGGGGGTCCCCAGTTCTCAGAGAAAGTGCAGCCACCGCACCAGAGCCTGCAGCCCCTGCTGCAGTGGCAAGAGGGCTGCACAGCCAGAGCTGCGTCTGCCTGGTTCAGGGCTCACGGTGCCTTCTTCTCCCTGCAGGGTGATGAGGGAACTGCCTGCTGCTCTGCGTGACCCCATCTTCCACCAGCTGGTTGAGCTGCTCAGCACCAAGTTCTGCTCCTGGGAGATGGTGGCCATGGTCTTCCTCGTTGAGGTGAGCAACAGCTGCAGAAGCAGAGAACATTGGAGGCTGCAAGGCCACTGGCAGCACGAGCCCTGCTGCCTCCCTCGGGACCTGCTGTCTTTCCCCAAGCTGACTGTTATATCCAGCACTAAGAGCCACGTGTGTTGCAGATGCTGGAATGCGCAGACCTCAGCAAAGAGCTGCAGCGCATCACAGGAATCTTTGCCACCTATCTGCAGAGCCAGAGGGTGTGCATGCAGCAGCTGGTGCTCAGGGGCATCCTGCAGCTCAGCAAGAGGCAGGACACGGTGAGCAGGGGTGGCCAGGAATGCCACAGGTTGGGCTGTGCCTGCCATGGGGCTGTAGCGGGCCATGTGCAACTCAGCAACTCTTCAGGCAGTGAGGAGCTGGTGCGCTCTGCCCATCCCATCACTGCCTGCTATCCTCGGGGCTGGTACTGGAGTGGCCTTGCCCTCACTGCGCTTGCTGCTGTTCCTAAAGGAAGGGGTGTTTTTCCCCATAGGCAAGGACAATGATCATCTTCCTGCCGTGCATCATGGAGCAGCTGCAGGACGCAGACAGTGACATCCGTGCCATGGCCCTACCAATATTCAGCAACCTGCTGCACCTCCTGAAGGAGGCTAAGCTCAGCGTCATGGCTCTGGAGCTGGCCGGCAAGCTCCCAGCTCTGCTTAACGATGTAAGGATGATAGGGAGTCCAGCACATGAGGGATGTGGCTGCCAGCCCAGCGTGCCCATGCCTGCTGCCTTGTGACAGCACACCAGGGGAATTCCCTGGCTGCTCACCATGTTCAGGTGCTGCGTGGCCCTGGGCAGACTTTCCGCTGGGCAGAGCTTGCACACTTTGGAGCAGTTCTGGGGGCATCCTCAAGATCTGCCTGCAGCCTCTGAGCTCAGAGATTTTGCCCCCACTTCACTGGCGGTGCTGGCCCTGCTTGCCATGGACTTGGAGCTGCTGACACAGATGTCCTTCCTTCCTCCTCCACAGGAGTCCAGCACGGTTCGTCAGCTCTCCATCGACCTCTTCCTCGAAACGCTGAGTTTTGTGGAGGGCCAAGAAAAGAGGAAGATGCAGAAGGAGGCGTGCAGAAACCTGGTCCTGCTGTATCTACACCTGCATGATGAGGAAGAGAGCGTGGCCAAGGTGGGAATTGCATTCATTTGGGGGAGGGTGCTGCTGCTCCCATGGTGCCCCCATACATCAAGAGTACTGCAGCCCACGACAGCACCAGCCCCTGCTGCTGCATCCTCCTTGCAGAAGGGCTCTAGGGACACGGGCTCTGCTGCTGCTCGGGCTGCAGTGCTATCTCAGCTCTTTGACAGGCCTCCCAGAAAGCCCTCCTTGGTGCTGCACGGTTCCTGCGCTGGAGGAAGCTGGAGCACCTGGTGCAGACAGAGCAGTTCTGGCAGATCGGCGAGTGCATGGTGTGTATGCGCAACGGTGTGCCCATCCCCACACCCCAGGACAGGGTCAGGACCAGCCTTCACTGACCTCACATTCTTCCCTCTTCAGCTGGCCAAGAGGAGGAGACAGAGTGCAGCACAGGACTACCTGGGCGACTGCCTGCTCTACCTGCAGAGCCTGCAGGAGCCCCTGCGACTGGAGGCCGTGAGGTTCATTGGTGAGCCACGAGGCTGAGATTCCCCCATCCCCAGCCCTTCATGCTGCACCCACAGAACAGTGGGGGTTGCTGACGGGGCCTTGTGTTCCCAGGGCTCTTAGGGCAGCACATGAGGGATCAGCAGCAGGCTGACAGAGAGTACATCTACAAAAGTAAGCCAGGGAGTGGGATGTTGGGGCAGCAGCAGGTGACATGCCTGTCCCTCGATACTTCCTGCCAGAGGGGAGAGCTGGGCACCCTGCAGGTACACAGCTGTCATCGTGCCTCTCTGTTCCTCTTATCGCAGGCCTTCAGGGAATGCAGCATGACCCCAGTCCACTTGTCTCTTCACTGGCCCTTCAGACACTGAAGATCCTGAAGGAAATGAGGCCACATCCACCACAAGGAGTCTTTGGGCAGCTCTTCTCCAGGCTCCGTGGCACATGGAGGAGGTGGCGCTCCTCCCAGGCAAACAGCTGAGCACCTAACCCTCTTCCATCATTCTCTTGCTTCCATTTCACCTACTATACAGGCGCTGATTCTATGTCAGCTCACCCCTCACCAGCAGGACCACCACAGTGAAGCTGAAATGGCCACAGCTCAGTGCAGCAGTGCTCAGCAACAGCTAGAAACACTGCCGTGTTACCAACACTGTTTTTCTCCTAAAGCTGAAATAGAGCACCAGATGCCAAGAAGGGAAAATCAACTCCGTCCCAATGGAAACCAGAACACGGTTTAATTTGACTGGGGGGGATGCGGGGATGGACTGAAGTGCGCTGAGAAGGACTCCCGGATCCCAGCATTGCAGCTGTGGCAAACAAACACAGTGAAGACAAGGGCTCCTTCCAGACCAAACCTGCCCAAGGACAGGGAAGGCTGTGGGGCTCTGGGGCAAGCCCAGGCCAAGAGGAGGGGTTCTATGTGGAGGCGGGTAGAACGGGGTGAGGTCACAGACATGTGACCATGGGCTCGACCCCTAGGAGGCAGAGCTGGAATAGGAGGCTCATTTGCCGCTGTTCCTCGTTGTGAGATGGAGCAGAGACGTTTAACCCAACCCATAGAGGCCTGGCTAGAAAGGCCCAGAGCATCCTGCACCCCCATGGCCCAGCAGGGGCCCTACGAGGTGTGTGGGGTGCAGCCCCAAGAGGGGCCCGTGGGCTCAGCTGAGGGTCCTTTTGCCTCCGTCATGTCACCACAGGAGGAGGATCCCCTGAGCTACATCCACGCCTGCTGTGCACGCAAACCGCAGGTAGCAGGCACTCCGTGCTTCCATGGCTGCCCCTGCCCGGCTGTGCCCAGAGGGTGCTGGGGTCATCTGACGCCAACCCCTGTAACTCCCCTCCTGTCTCAGACACAGGCAGAGAAGCTGCACTTTCTGGCCTGCGTCCGCACCGCCTGCACAGCTGCCCTCAAGGACAGCACGGTTCACAAGCACCTGTGTGCCTATGTGCTGAAGGTGGTGCTGTGCATTGAGGTAACGGAGCACCGCAGGGCTGGGCTGAGGGTACAGCCCTTCCCACTGCGGGCTTACTGGGGAGCCCTGATCAAGGGTTAGGACTGGGGGCCTGGATGGGGTGCCTGGGTTCTGCAAACCAAGCAGGGCACACTGCACCATCCCATCCCATCCCATCCCATCCCATCCCATCCCATCCCATCCCATCCCATCCCATCCCATCCCATCCCATCCCATCCTGCTGTGCCCACAGGCGCTGTTGCAGGAGGAGCCTGCCGAGCGCCTGGACACAGAGCTGCGGCAGCAGGCCATGAGCGCCATCTCCGCCATGAGGTACCATCCCAGCACAGCTTTGCCAGCGTGGAGGCACTGGTCCCAGCCGGGGCCCTGAGTGGTACAGGCTGCAGGGCACAGGGTGCTGAGCGGAGCATCACACCCCTGCCCTCTCTCCCCTTGCAGCAGAGCATGGCTGCTTCCAGAGGAGAAGAACAGTCTCCTGCGTGCCTGCCTTGGCAGTGTCCTCCACCTCCCTCGCTACGAGGATGACACGGACCTGGATGCTGCACTCTACGTGGAGGTGAGCATCAGCTGAGCCCTGGGGACGCTTCCTGGGCACCAGCACCCAGGATGCCTCTCTGCTGCCAGCAGGACCCAGCAGGGAAGGCTGCCCTGACCCCTGTCCTCCTTTGCAGACCATGGAAGCCCTGCACCACCTGCTGCAGGTGCTGGTGAGCAGCGCTGGTCCCTCTGTCCTCATGGAGCTGCAGAACATCTTGGAGGTCTGGCTGTGGCAATTCTGGGCTTTGCAGGGATGGTTTGAGGCCATGAAGGAGGGATCCACACGAGGCTCCAGGCAAGGGGTGCTGGCCCAAAACTAGCTCTTGTGGGGTTAGAGGGATGGGTGGGGAGCAGCAGGAAGATGTCAGGGCTGCAATAGGCCAGGGACGCAACCACCCACCCCACTGCAGCTGGGGAGCAAGGTGAAGGACGAGTGCCCCGTGCTGTGGGCACAGAAGCAACTTTTCTCTCCACAGCTCCTGCTGCCCTTCACCACGTGTCAGCTAGCAGCCGTGGAGGAGAGGGCTGTGGTGTGCATTGCCAGGCTGCTCGCCTTCAGCAACACCTGCAGCTTGCCTGAGGTAGGGAGTCCCGGTGCGCTCAGCTCTGGGACCACATCCTGGCTCTCCAGCCAGAGCCCACTTGTCTCCAGGCCTGCACAGAGCCTGGGCTGGGCCCTGCTGCCCCACTCAGCCATGCTGGCACTCTCCTCAGGTGTGCACCTGCTTCATGGGAACCGCAGTGTTCCAGCACATTTGCCAGGAGAACCAACGCTTCCCCATGCTGGGAAAGCTGGCCGGACACCTCATCCTGTGCTGCACTTCCACAGATGACAGGACCAGAGATGAGGCGATTAATGCTGTCCATCAGCTTTTCACCTTCATCACTGCCCCAAGTGAGAGGAGTTGTGTTGGGCTAGGTCCCTCCAGATGCCCAGACCCCTCACTGACACCGTGTGTGCTCCTCCCCAGGACTGCCATGGGAGCCGAAGGAGCGCAAAGTACCACAGCTCTGGGACAGCCAAACTTTGCTCCACCAGGAGGTTTCCCATGAGAACAGAGCTAGAAATATCTTTAAGGTACAAAGAGCAAACCCTGAGCCCACAGGAGAACCCAGGCCTGCAGTGTCAGGAAGAGTGCACACACTGTCCCCGAGCAGCCCTGGTGCCTGCAGGGCCCTCACACTTCATATCCCTGGCGTCACCCAGCACAGCTCTGCTCCCAGTTCTCCTGGGACACCTGCAGAGCTGAGCAGACAAGCAGAGGATAAGCCATCCCTCCTCTCCTCTCTCCCACAGGTCCTTCTGAAATACCTCCTGTACCCTGAAAGGGTCAGCATTTTACTCACAGCCATTGAGAGCATGAAAGCACCGAGCCTCCACAGCACCCAGCTGGCTGCCCACATGGTGGATGTGCTCACAGGAGAGGCTCGCTTCCCTCCACAGAAGGTGGGAACCTGCTGCTGCTTCAGCTCCAGCCCTCGGGGCTCTGCTCCATCCCTGGCACTGCTCTTGGCCAGCAGGGAGCAGTGGGAATGGCTGCAAGGGCCCTGCTCTGGTGCCATCCCATTCTCACCCATGCTCTCCCCCCTCCAGGTGCAAAAGATTGTGAAGGTGATCTACAGCAGCCTTCCTTCCATCAAAGCCACGCCAGCTCTTGAAAGCCTGGGCAGGGCCCTGCCTGTGCTGGCCAGCAAATTCCCGAAGGAGATGGTCAGCAGCCTGCTGGTCTGCTCTCTCACCTGCACCAGGTATGGGGCCACAGCCCTCAGGGCTCCTCTCTCCACTCACTCCCCACCCCACAGCTGTCAGCCAGGCAAGAGCAGCCACGCTGACAGCCCTGGGGACCTGCAGAGTTGCTGTCACCATGTGGAGGGAAATGCTCTCGGAGTCTTCAACAGTGAAGAAGGTGCTGCAGGAGCTGCTCCAAGTGCTCTTAAACCATATTCTGCAGCACACATCCCCATTCATCAAGGAGAGCCCACGTGTCCTTGCCCTGGCCGTGAGTTCCTCATTCACCCAGCTGAACCCCAGCTGAGTCCCCACTCCCCTTCCCTTTCCTTTTCCCCCTCGAGCCTTCTTCCTGCCCTGGGATGCATCCATAGACCTGCCTGGGGCTCTGGGGGTCTCCCTCCCCCTCCCTTCCTCCATCCCTACACTTCTAGAGACGGGATGGAAACCCATGGGACAGGGCAAGAATCACATCTGGGTGCTTTCTGCAGGCAGCAAGGCTTCTACCAGAGATACTCCAGCTGCCTCTGGTCCTGAAGGAGGCTGAAGCCATCTTCCCCCAGCTCTTCCTGGCCCTTCTCCTGCAAGTGTCCTTCACCACGGAGCTGACACTGCAGGAGGTGGAAATCTTCTGGGAGGCGCACCAGCAGCACCAGCTCACTCCCATCAGGTGCCACATCCCCCATCCCCCTGCTGCACCCAGGGACCCGGTGCTGGGGCTCCCGATGTGACTCACACCCTTCTCCACCTGCAGGTCCACAGTGCAGTCCTTGAAGGTGCTGCTCTGCAGCGTGGGCCTTCAGAAGCAGATGGAGGCCATCCAGGAGCAGGGGGGCTGGGACGCACTTCTCAGCACTGTGACCCACCTCCAGGGTGTGCAGGTGGTGGCGAGGTGAGAATTCCTTCCTCAGGGTGGCAGGGGGTCCCCAGTTCTCAGAGAAAGTGCAGCCACTGCACCAGAGTCTGCAGCCCCTGCTGCAGTGGCAAGAGGGCTGCACAGCCAGAGCTGTGTCTGCCTGGTTCAGGGCTCACGGTGCCTTCTTCTCCCTGCAGGGTGATGAGGGAACTGCCTGCTGCTCTGCGTGACCCCATCTTCCACCAGCTGGTTGAGCTGCTCAGCACCAAGTTCTGCTCCTGGGAGATGGTGGCCATGGTCTTCCTCGTTGAGGTGAGCGACAGTTTCAGAAGCAGAGAACAGTGGAGGCTGCAAGGCCACTGGCAGCACGAGCCCTGCTGCCTCCCTCAGGACCTGCTGTCTTTCCCCAAGCTGACTGTTATATCCAGCACTAAGAGCCACGTGTGTTGCAGATGCTGGAATGCGCAGACCTCAGCAAAGAGCTGCAGCGCATCACAGGAATCTTTGCCACCTATCTGCAGAGCCAGAGGGTGTGCATGCAGCAGCTGGTGCTCAGGGGCATCCTGCAGCTCAGCAAGAGGCAGGACACGGTGAGCAGGGGTGGCCAGGAATGCCACAGGTTGGGCTGTGCCTGCCATGGGGCTGTAGTGGGCCATGTGCAACTCAGCAACTCTTCAGGCAGTGAGGAGCTGGTGCGCTCTGCCCACCCCATCACAGCCTGCTATCCTCGGGGCTGGTACTACAGTGGCCTTGCCCTCACTGCGCTTGCTTCTGTTCCTAAAGGAAGGGGTGTTTTTCCCCATAGGCAAGGACAATGATCATCTTCCTGCCGTGCATCATGGAGCAGCTGCAGGACGCAGACAGTGACATCCGTGCCATGGCCCTACCAATATTCAGCAACCTGCTGCACCTCCTGAAGGAGGCTAAGCTCAGCGTCATGGCTCTGGAGCTGGCCGGCAAGCTCCCAGCTCTGCTTAACGATGTAAGGATGATAGGGAGTCCAGCACATGAGGGATGTGGCTGCCAGCCCAGCGTGCCCATGCCTGCTGCCTTGTGACAGCACACCAGGGGAATTTCCTGGCTGCTCACCATGTTCAGGCGCTGCGTGGCCCTGGGCAGACTTTCCGCTGGGCAGAGCTTGCACACTTTGGAGCAGTTCTGGGGGCATCCTCAAGATCTGCCTGCAGCCTCTCAGCTCAGAGATTTTGCCCCCACTTCACTGGCGGTGCTGGCCCTGCTTGCCATGGACTTGGAGCTGCTGACACAGATGTCCTTCCTTCCTCCTCCACAGGAGTCCAGCACGGTGCGTCAGCTCTCCATCGACCTCTTCCTCGAAACGCTGAGTTTTGTGGAGGGCCAAGAAAAGAGGAAGATGCAGAAGGAGGCGTGCAGAAACCTGGTCCTGCTGTATCTACACCTGCACGATGAGGAAGAGAGCGTGGCCAAGGTGGGAATTGCATTCATTCGGGGGAGGGTGCTGCTGCTCCCATGGTGCCCCCATACATCAAGAGTACTGCAGCCCACGACAGCACCAGCCCCTGGTGCTGCATCCTCCTTGCAGAAGGGCTCTAGGGACACGGGCTCTGCTGCTGCTCGGGCTGCAGTGCTATCTCAGCTCTTTGACAGGCCTCCCAGAAAGCCCTCCTTGGTGCTGCACGGTTCCTGCGCTGGAGGAAGCTGGAGCACCTGGTGCAGACAGAGCAGTTCTGGCAGATCGGCGAGTGCATGGTGTGTATGCGCAACGGTGTGCCCATTCCCACACCCCAGGACAGGGTCAGGACCAGCCTTCACTGACCTCACATTCTTCCCTCTTCAGCTGGCTAAGAGGAGGAGACAGAGTGCAGCACAGGACTACCTGGGCGACTGCCTGCTCTACCTGCAGAGCCTGCAGGAGCCCCTGCGACTGGAGGCCGTGAGGTTCATTGGTGAGCCACGAGGCTGAGATTCCCCCATCCCCAGCCCTTCATGCTGCACCCACAGAAGAGTGGGGGTTGCTGACGGGGCCTTGTGTTCCCAGGGCTCTTAGGGCAGCACATGAGGGATCAGCAGCAGGCTGACAGAGAGTATATCTACAAAAGTAAGCCAGGGAGTGGGATGTTGGGGCAGCCAGCAGGTGACATGCCTGTCCCTCGATACTTCCTGCCAGAGGGGAGAGCTGGGCACCCTGCAGGTACACAGCTGTCATCATGCCTCTCTGTTCCTCTTATCGCAGGCCTTCAGGGAATGCAGCATGACCCCAGTCCACTCGTCTCTTCACTGGCCCTTCAGACACTGAAGATCCTAAAGGAAACGAGGCCACATCCACCACAAGGAGTCTTTGGGCAGCTCTTCTCCAGACTCCGTGGCACATGGAGGAGGTGGCGCTCCTCCCAGGCAAACAGCTGAGCGCCCTGCAAAGCTCCCAGCATCCTGCCCGCTGCTCAGCTCCACTCCTCGGGCACATCACTTCTCTTTGCCTTGCCGCTCCTCACCCCACGCTGCCATCTCCTTCAGCACCATTGCCCCTCTTTTCTCTGTGGGAAATGGGAAAACAACTCAGGAGATCAGTGTCACCTCCAGATCCGGCGACAAGTCAAGGCTGCTGTGTGAAAGTACCGTGCCTCAGTGCCTCAGAAAAAGAGACCAGAATCTCAGGCTCCCACAGCAGGCAGACTGCCAGGGGTGGTGAGGGAATTGTGAGGATACTGAGGGTACATACATAAGAGGAACATACAAGCCTCCAGCGTGGTGCCCATTGCTCCAGCAGCAATCACACAGAGACCACAGCGTAGATTTCTGCTGCAGGCCGAACTGCTCAATGTTTATAAATCACCAGGAAAAGGGGACAAACATCAAGACCACAAAGGCTGCTCACGTTACCAAAGCACCTGTTGTCATGAAAGCATAACTGTAGTGCAGAGATCTGCAGGGGGTTCTCGCAGAGGTTCTGATGAAACCGGAGATAAACCCACAGACCGATAAAGTAACGCACACAGAGAAAGATGATCCAAACTTCTGACTGACTTTAATGAACAAAACTTCCATTCTACACAAACTAAGTGCAAAGTACAATCTCGAGCACTATGTAGCATCACAGTGGTTGTGTGACGTCAGTACATTGCTGTTGTGTATAATAGAAAGCAGAAAGGTTGCAAATCCAAGTTTTCTTCTCTCAAAAATCTGAAACAAATATTGATGTTTGAGAACATTCCAATTGCCACTATAGTTCACAAAAAGAAAAGAAAAGAAAAAAAAAAAAAAGTGGAACTGTTTATTATGAATATTATTAGTAGTATTATTTTTAATTCCATCTTCATTAAATAAAAAACACCATTTTCTCTGACTTCTGATATTCTGTTCTGCTATTATGTCAACAGATGTTCTAAGGCAGAAATTTCATCAGTTCTGCCAAGGAAATCTTCAGAGAGCAATTTTGAGAGGTTTTTTTTTAATAAGGGATATATTTTCTTAATCAGGGGGGTAGGCTGATCTCCAGGCTGCTACATGTAATAGGATTCTCCTGCATTCAGAACCTGTGTGTAGTATGCTGAAAATCAAAAGCAATAGCTTAGGAAATTATTGTGTATCAAAGCTGTGGAATATAACTCTAATAGGGGAATTAAACGTTCCCCCCGAAAGACCTTTGTGAAGCTAAAATTCTTGTCTGTCTGGCTTGTCACTTCTTTCTGGACTAATAATTTCCTACGTAACCTTTGCCCTAGATCCTTGAAATTAACCAAGGTTGGCATTTGTCAGCAAGTTTCTCAAGTCTGCTACCTCTCATTCAATGAGCTGTCATTTGCAGAAGTATGTTTAACTTGTGAAAAGGTTATTTTTCTACTACGATGAGAACTCGATGGTTTAGATGATTTGCGTCTTGATCCAAATTCTGTTTGACTCTGCAGAAATAGCTTGGACGTGCATACATATACACTGCATGAATGTGTGCATGTGCATGTGAATAGTATCTGCTTGTAAAGGTCCATTGTATATTTCTCAATGAACATTTTAACCTGACAAACAGACATTATAGTCTGTCACCAACATAAAGTAATATACTCTCAGTTTCTGCCATAACGCCCGTATTTATGTATCTGCTAGTCTGAAAAATTCCTGCTTTTTGAGATGCGCAGACATTTTTCTGTTTCTCAGTAAATTCTAGGAAAAAACAAAGAAAGAAAAAAAAAACATTAAAAAAAAAAGAGCACAGAGATACTAAGGAGACAGCTAAGCTCCCAGTTTCTACTTATTTAGGGTCAACCAGGACAAAAGGAGAACACTGCAGAGAATGAAACTGGCAGCCAAAAACACTCCTACAACATAGTCTGAAGCAATTGGAGCACAGTAATATTATTTGATAGAGCAAATTTTCAGCTACAAAACACAGTTTTTCATCAGAACCATCACCATTAGTCATGCATTTGTACAAGCAATGAACAGCCCGCATGTCACGCTCATAAGAATGCTCATGGCCATCCAGAGTGTGGCTTGTTTTTCATGTCACTTTTGGCACTGCTGAAATGTACCACCTGTCACCTCACTTGTGCTGACATTGCCTGCTTCCCATAAACATTCAGCAAGCATCTATGGATGTCAATGGGTGCCATATTTTTTTTCCCCAAGGAGGAATTCAGTTGCACACCTTTGCTTCACATGCACTTCCACGTCCTGAGGGCAGTGGGCACAGCCCCAAGCTGCCAAAGCTCAGGAGCACTGTTTGGATGCAGGATGTGGTTCTGGGTGCTTCTGAGTGGGGCTGGGACTTTGTGGTCCTTGTGGTTCCCTTCCACCTCAAGATATTCAGTGATTGTAAGGTATGTGTACATAAATTTTGCAGTGACATTATTTAAAAACAACAAAACAAAACCAACAGTGATAAGAACGAGAATAAAACTAGTGGTGGAAATTGTAAATCATGTACTCTCACTTCAATTAATTACCTCTCTTTGGGAGCTGAACATGTATACACATTATCCTATGGCTTCCCTCAGGATCTTATTACTTTACCTCTTCCATATACAGCTAAGCTAACCATTCCTTTGTGTGCCAACCATACTTTCAGAGTCAATGTCCTCACACAGCTTCTTCAGCCACCCAGGCATTTCCATCTCAATGCACAGAGCTTCAGCATCTGGCTGCAAACAGCAAGACCTCATAGCTCTGTTGCTGTAGGAAAAGTCTCTGAAGCAGCAAATTTTCCCTTCACCTCTCCTTGATAAATGTACGAGTTTACTAAACTCAGCCAATGGGTATTGGGTGTCTGCTGTCACTGGGACAAGCCCTGTGAATAGCTCTTTACAGCACACAAACACATTCCCTCCTAAGTGCCATCAGATATTTTCCTGGAGCAAGACTGTTGGTAACAGCTGCTTGAATGAAGCTCTTTAAAAGTGCTTGTGTTTTCACGAGGTGAAGAAAACTCTTGCTGGTCCAATGAAGACTTTCAACCAAGTATATCATAAACGATTAATTTTATTTTATCTTATTTTATTCTCTCTCTCTTTTATATCATGTAGAAATGTGGAAGTAATGGTCATAGGTATTCCCCTTTGCTGATAATATAGGGTGTCTCTGACAAGAAGGAAATTCAAAGTGACACATTCCTGGCTCAGTTCAACCTTTCTGACTGATGTGATCTGGCTACTTTTTCCCCCTATTTTATTTTTAAACATGTTATAATTGGGAAATCTGCACCTCAGCATGAGCCATGTATTTCTGTTACTGGGGTCAGTCCATTGTATCATTTTACACGTATGTCCAATACAAATCAATTCTGTTTGGCTCAAGTGTGCTTAAATGGGCCCAGAGCACATTCGATCCAAATTATATCACATTAGCCTTAATGAAATTCACTTGGATTAGTATGTTTCAGTCTAGTAAAGATAAACAGTGTTAAAATCCAGTTAAAAACTGGAGATAAAAATATTACTCTGTAAGCTGCCTGGAATACCTATAGAACTATAGAGGAGACAGAGACAAAAGAAGCAAATGTGAGCCCTGAGTTCTGTCCCATTTGCAGAAAGGCAGTGGCTTCATTGAAATTAATATTTGATCACTGTAGTACCAAATTTCTGTCAATTCATCAGTCTAAGCATCCCTGCAGGAGGGCAACAGCCAACTCAGAGCAGCACAGTTGTGCCCCTCCAACCAAGGGCAGATTTCCTTCTGCTGGCTGAGTGAATTTCTCAGTTCAGCACATCAAACTCAGTGGCACAGACACGTTCTCACCCAAAGTCCATCTCTGCTAATGCTTGTGTGTACTTCTGGAGGAGTATCATAGTATCATAGTATCGTGTGAGTTGGAAGGGACCTTAGAGATGTCTTTCTGTGTCTATCCAACCCTTCCAGCAAGGACAGAACCTCTGCTAGACTGAAAAACACCATTGTTAGGAGACTGACACTCATTAACAGGTATGAAATATTCAAGAATGAAACGTTCAAGTAATATTAACCTGAACGTAACATCATCCATTTTTCTCAAATGGCTGAAATTGCCTAGTTAGTATTCACATCTTACTACCTAAACAAGACTGATTGATGTTGACTGAACAGGCTCTGAGAAAATTTTATCAGAATGCCTAAATTCTTCTGCTTCTTGCTTAATCAATCAACTCACTGCTAAGCTGTACAGCATTTTGCTACAGAAGTCTTAACAGAGAAGCCAAGCCATGGAAAAATGAATAATACATTTGCAGCGCTGCTAGACTAATGACCCCTAAGTGCCTTGGAAAAATGAGCAGCATGACTCCTTACTTTTACTGACAGACTGGGTCATACATCAAGAAGTAATAGAGTAATAACGTGGGAATAAAGCAGAGTATGTACTGTTTGCTTTATGACCACAACACAAGGCGACATGCCCTGTCCTTGTACAAATGCCACTCTGCCACATCCTCCTTCCTCCTGGTGAAAATCTACCCTGGATGGCATTTACCTGAACAATTCCTAAGTCTCTTTGAACAGGTCCCTAAAGGCAAAGAATAGTGGCTTAGATTTCCTTAGAGAAATGACATCTTTATCGGTTGCATAAAATAGCTAAGGAAGAAAAACACGTGCATTAGGTGTGCTTAAAAATAAGCTTATTCAATGATGATTACAGAGAAATGCAAAACCAGTGATTGAACTGCAGATGGTCATATTAATTTATTTTTAAATCTTTCCAAAGAATACTTTAAATGCAGTCTCTAATGATATCTTTTTTTAGTGTAGAAAGGGAGCAGAAAAGAGACCTCCAGTCTTGGGAGTTAGGGAGGCAATGAAGGGGGATTATTCCATTAGATAGTATAATTGGTGGGCAGCTGCTGAAAACAAAGTGCTTCTTTAAAAAAGCAGTGATTTATAAACTAGCATAAGGTCATATAACTGCATTATTCTCTTTACATTCTCCATTAGGTCAAAATATCAATACCTACCCTAGCCGCTTTCATCTTAGACAACATATGCCAGCATTTTACTTTCAACTCTGGCTTTTTTATTCTTTGGAAGGATTACAGTCAGTAACATCACCACTTCATTTTCATTACATTGTTATTCTATCTTTTAGCAGAAATCAGTTTCATATTGTGTTATTCCCATACTCCTTTGCAAGGTTTAGAAATAAAAAGAGGAATCCTTTCAAATTAAGAGGCCTCTGTTTGATAGCACTTCCCAACCAAAAAAAGAAAAAAAGAAAAAAAGAAAAAGAAAAAGAAAATGAAAAAGAAAAAAAAGAAAAAGAAAGTTGTATTATCTGAGTGGTTTGCTTGAAAAGGACATGCAGCCCTGGAACATTCAAATCCCAACTGTCTAAGCTGAAGTCATTGAAGTGTATTATCTGCAGACTGTTATCATTAATAAGGCAGCTTTAAAAGGACATTTCTTAAAGCCTGGACAATTTCTTTGGGCTAAAACTCTGAGGACGCCTTCTCTATCCTTCAGCTGAAAAAAAGAAATTCTCTAGTGTATGAACACGTATAAAAAACTGTCTTCTTGCTGCACTTTCACAATCTTTTTTAAAGTTTCTTTTCTTGACTCATAATTGCCTCTCTATACAAGGCTAAGACCGTTTCTGAGCATTAGCACAGCATAATAATGGCGCCTTTCAACTGATTAGTAGCACAACAACTGCTGCAAAGGCTTTTTTACAAGTTCTCATTTAAGTTCTGTTCCTTCTATCCTCTGCCACCTTCGAAGAAAGATTTAAAGTGAAAGTTTAATATATTCTGTCCATTTCTTAAGAGTCAGTGTCCTTTTAATGACTGATGGGTGTTCTTTGTTTTGTTTCAAGGAAGGTTGTCTGCATTTTCCCTCTCATCTCTTTTTGGAGGCAGGGGATGTTGTGACTTTTCCCTGGTCCTGATAAGTGGATAATGGATACAGGCTTGTTCCAATAAGATAGCACTGTGTATTTATCTTTTGCTCTCTTCTGAATATGATTTCAGCTACTGGAAAGGAATTGCCCTTCTTGATGTAGAAAGAATTTCTGGTAATGGAAATTACAGATGATGTAATAAAAAGCAAAAGGAGGCTTAAACAAAATAAGAATTGAGATAAAGGTTATTTCTATTTATGCTTTTTCAGTTAGATGAAATATGAAAGCATTTTTATAAATCTATTGAAATCTATTTTCACTGACATTGCCAGATGCTTCTTTGATTGCAGCTTTACCAGTGTCTGACTGAGAAGTGATATGGCTTCAGAGAAAAGGAGATTATACATATATTAAAGAGGAAACTCTACCACGAATGCCAGATGAAACCTTTTTATTAAATGTTCACAATGAAGAAGGATGGAATCCCTCAGCTTGTTCAGTCAGTAATGTAACCTGATATGCCAAGAGCCTTGAAGAAAAAGGGAAGGGAAGGAAGGGAAGGGAAGGGAAGGGAAGGGAAGGGAAGGGAAGGGAAGGGAAGGGAAGGGAAGGGAAGGGAAGGGAAGGGAAGGGAAGGGAAGGGAAGGGAAGGGAAGGGAAGGGAAGGCAAGGCAAGGCAAGGGAAGGCAAGGGAGGGAAGGCAAGGGAGGAAGGGAGGAAGGGAGGAAGGGAGGAAGGGAGGAAGGGAGGAAGGGAGGAAGGGAGGAAGGAAGGAAGGAAGGAAGGAAGGAAGGAAGGAAGGAAGGAAGGAAGGAAGGAAGGAAGGAAGGAAGGAAGGAAGGAAGGAAGGAAGGAAGGAAGGAAGGAAGGAAGGAAGGAAGGAAGGAAGGAAGGAAGGAAGGAAGGAAGGAAGGAAGGAAGGGAGGAAGGGAGGAAGGGAGGAAGGTCATTCATTAAACTCTGATGTACTCAAAGGAATAATGTCCCTGCCTTGTAATGGAATATGATATTTTTAAAAATATCCATATCACATTACTTCCATTTAGCTCAAATATTCTATTTTTAAACATGTTTAAATATAAGTTACACCTGGACCAGAGATGCTTTACATTTTCCAATGCACGGTGGCGATTAAATAGCATAAATTACTGGAAAGTTGCTGACAATATAATAGGAAGTACCCTCTACAGCAGAGCCATTTGTTGAGTGTATACAGTTTTAAGAAACAAATACTGAATGTAGCAAAGCTCTACGTAATATACTAGAAAGCAGAATTCAGCTTCTAGGATCTAGAATGAGCTCTCAATCTCTTCAGTCTCTGACACTGAATTTAGACATCAGGGAGATGTGGAGGCACAACATTACTACCTGGTGTTCAGCTATGTTAGGAAAGGGAATAGAAGCAGCTGGACAAAAAGAGAAATGATGTCCAGAACTCACTTCAGAAATTTAAAGAAGTTTGCTTATATTTATTCATTTTCAATTTCTTTGCATATTCTTTCTTCTGTTACTATGTATACATTGGGTACAGAGGAACTGCTCAGAAAACATCAATTTTGCAATAACCTTACTTAGTCAAAATAAAACAGAGCTTCCCATCAATCCTTGAGCATGGTTTTGTTAACGAGACTTTTATGCTGGTTTTAAATCATCAAGAGATTTTATTGTTCTGGAAGTGGTTTGGGTTAAGATGTGAGATAGACTCCAGCATGGTGTAAACCAAAGACAAATACGCCAGAGCTTGAAAAATTACATCAATGGGAAAACAAAACTAAGATCAGAATGAGCAAATAAGAGCACTGGGGGTGCTACCACGTACTTGTGCTTTGCATCATAGTGAAAAAGCATGTGGTTTGCAAAAGAAAGGTTTGTCCTTCTTTGCATGTAAAGAGCTCCAGATTACAGGTCAAGCCTCAGAAACAAGTAACTGGTTTCCAACTGTTCCTTAAGGACTGGAATTGCTTAAATTATAGTTTAGGAAATAAATACTTAAGGAGCCTGTTTTGATGTATTTCCGGCAGTAGGCCACTTAATTCAACATAAAAACATGTCTGAAAGGTCCTGACATAACCGGTGCATAATTGCAACATTTGCAGATCCCTTCAGGAGTGTTTTAAAAAGCAAATCATTAAACTATTCCATGAAAATCAGCTTCTCAGTGTATGTCACTTGAAAATAGATAAATAAACAAATAAACAAAGAAGAAAAAAACAAAACACAAACAAAATCTTGACAATATGTTTCATTCTCATTTGTTGCACTGCCCTTGATTAGCACTTTCCAAATGCACACTGAAACATTTGACAGACCTGTACATGCTGAGGATGCCCCGAGTACATTTTCTCTGTCAAATTAAACTGTCAAAGACTTAGAGATATCCTACTCATTTTGCCTAGGCTCAGTTTCACAGTGAAACTGTTCTATTCCTTTCTCAAAGAATTAAGGCAACACCATTGGATGCTTGTTGGTTGACCAGCAGCATTCAGAAAAAATAAAGTAGATGATTTAAAAATTCTATAAATGCAAGGAGAAGGAAAGGAAATTAAGTTTTTATTAAAACAGATAACACGATTGCTATCAGTACAGTGGTTTCCTATTCCCCGCTGAGCACGGTAATGAGGATTCAGGATTCTGTAAATGATACACTGTCAGAAAAAGTCTCTGGATGCACAGCAAGAGATACATAGCAGCTTCATTTTCCTGTGGAATTTGATCTTATGAAACATTTATTTAAGAAACACCAAGCAATTAAAAATCTGTGCATGTACCTGTGTGGAGATGTCTCTTAAGAAGCCTTGCTTTTTAGAGCTGTATACTCTCACAAGTACCCCTAGAATTAAAAGGAGGTGTATTTGAAAATGATAAGTAAGAGCTATATTAGTCTATCATCCAAAGAGAAGTCTGTGCTCAAAATAACAAAGCCTGTGTGTTCTGAGGTTAACTATATGTGCATAATATAATAAGCAGTAAAATTCACTGCTTGTCTCATTTAGCATGCTCAGCTTCTGCTCAGAGAGGGGACACTGACCAGGATTGCTGTAAGCTGGCTATATAATTGGAAAGAACTGCTGTGGGATTCATATTACGGTGCAGACAGAGGGAGTGCTGGCAGAAGGCATTAGTCCATCAGAAATCATTCTACCTCCTTGTCTCTCCTACATACTCTGGCTTTCACAAAGTCACTCTCATCTGAAGAGGAGGAGACCCTATGGTTTTGCAGAGTTCACATAAGATTTTGCAGCTCTCCATGACAAGCTGAGTTTTGGGAGACATAGAAGCTGGGCACGTGGAAGCCATGCTCATGCTGTCCACAGCTGTTCAATGTCTGGCAGCAAAAATAAGTCTGAACCTATTATGCAGACTCCTTGTTTTCTTTCTTCCTAAAAATACAGTAAGTGGGTTTCCAACATAGAAACAGTCTTAATTTTAGTTCACGTCTTTCTCATCCTCCAAGTAATTACGTTTCAAGAATAATTCTATCATATTTACAACACACAGTTCTCATGCTATGCCCTTCCTTGCCGCAGCTTTCATCCTTCATCCTTCTGATAAGCATGAGGCACGGAAAGAGAAAAGGGGGAGATCTGCCCTTCTTTTCAGATTTTTCTGATCAGAGATAAAAACTTTTGCTTGGAAAGACTTAGAAGATCTAGTTTACTGACACTATGGACAGGAGAGGAAAGGTTGTGTCACTACAGTCCAAGCATATCCAGGCTTATCCCTGACAGCAGCTGGTAGTTTAGGGCCTACATTAATAATATATGTACCATGTTTCTTTGGAGCAGGCTGGTAGAGATCAGCTGCAGGAACACAGATGGTGGCTTTGCTCCAGTTTTAGAAGTGAAAAACAGGGGTACCCAGTCTGGGCTTCATCTGTCTGCAGCAAGAATAACACACACATGGCCAAGCAGTCCCACAAAGGACACCTATCTCTAAAGCCTTAATTTCCACACAGCAGGAACACTGGAACTGCCTAAAGAACATCAGAAAAAGCAGAAAAATTATGTTTTCTTAGCTCTAAATACAGCTCTGGTCCCTATTTTTTGACATTTCTGTCTTCTTCGTAGGGACAACTTACAGTTCACACCCTGTTACTTGCATTTTCCCATTCCCTTTTGTGAGTCTGTTTACAGACATGCTGGGGGCTGCCTTTGGGTTACAGAAGAGAAACTCCATCCCTTCTGTCAGTCAAGTAAGCAGAAAGATATTCTTCCCATTTAATTTCCTTCCCCACGTCTTCCTCTACTTAGCTAAGTCTAGTCTCAGTTCTCAGCACATCTCCCAGTGCATCAGTACAAAATCAACAACAAAAACACAAGTTATAAGAGTGCTGCTCTGCAAGTTATGCTTCATATGTTATAATGTCAGCAGATGAGGTCAGAGGATGTTGATATGGCAGCAGAGGTTGAACCTTCCCAGCCATATTCTATTACCTGTTGTTATTGCCATGCAACAGTTGGTGGATGAAACATGTGTGTCACTGAATTCCTCCATTATTGCATCCGTTTATATCCATTGATGCTTGTTGAATGTTTATGAAGACCAAACAGTGGGTATCAGCACAGTGAGGTGATAGGTGGTGCATTTCAGCAGCAGCTACAGCAACAGTGGGTGATCTCTGCTGGTGCAGGTTTGTATGAGCATGGCGTGCTGGTCCTTGTCCATCTCTAGTGAAAACACACAGCTAATAACGGTGACTGTGTTGAAAAATAAGTGTTCTGCAGCTGAGAATTTGCTCTATCAGATAGCATTATTGTGCTCTTAGTTGTAATTTCCATGAAAATAAATAGGAGGCATTATTTTTGGAGCGAGGTATATATTATGAAATATGTTTTCTGCAGTCTATCAAAAGCTCAGGATTCCTCTGTCCTGCTTGCAAAGTTTCACTGCTTCGGCTTTCTAACAGGCCACAAGTGAGGCAGAACAACTTTAAAGACACTTAAAATTCAAAGCACTTGAACTATGACCGAGTCATGCATTCAGAATGAGACAAAGCAGTAACCATGAAGAATTTAAAATATATCAGCCCTCATTTAAAACCTGGGAAGTCACTATTTCTTTTTCATATACTTGATCTGTAATTTTGTGTGCGTTGGTTTTGGAAAGTAATGTTTTCTATTATTAGATTTTGCCAATAAAATGTCACACTAAATAATTGGAAGACAGTAAAATATTTCAGCCTACATTTTTTCACATAAAATAGCAATAGATTCAATATTACTTAATTACAGAGTCTGAGAGAAATACAGCGTAATGAATGCTAATATGCTTTGTGCTGTAATCTTAAGTGGCATTAAACCCTTTATTTATTTCATTGCACTGCAAATGTGCTTGTATAGGGCAGCACTTTCAAGTCACCAGCTGATAGGAAAGTGCAGAAAGGTAGGAATATGCAAGGATCAGCTGGGATGTCCAAACATAGCAGTTTTCCTTGTGAGCTACTATGAACTCGAAAGAAACAGCAAATAGTCAAATATTCTTCTGTCTGAAATTGCTTGATCTCCTAGTGTTGACATAAAGTTTTATGGACAGAACAGAGTACAGATGGTTGCTCGCTGTGTCATAATCATTGCTACCAATCAGACTCTAGCCAGAATGAAGTCAGTATACCTTTGTGTATTACCACTTAAAAACTGGAGCCATTGCCTCTGTTCACGATTACATAGTCATGGAGAATGTTTTAAATCCAGCAAATGTAACAACACATGAGGTCTGTCACTTACACACAGAATGTGAGAGCAGTGTTAGTCCTCTCCAGTACATAACACTCAAAGTACTTAATAACACTATTGTGCCCTTTACATCCCTCTGGATTCACTGAAGAAATTCCGTGTGTCTTTGATGATGAATATACCTTCTCACAATCACAGCTACAAAGATACGACATGTCAGTACCTAAAGAGAGCCTTACTGATCACTTCAGTCTGCAGAAGCAAATTAGAAGCTTTCTAGATCTGTCAAAGGAAGAGTCACAAGAAGAGTTTGCATTATGCACAGACATAAGATGTTTGCTGTTGTTTTGCAAGAACAAATATTTGTTGTTTAGAGCTTAGACAATTTATTTATTTTTTTCTTTCCTCCTTTGTAGCATAGATAAAGACATTAGCTTGCAGTCCCAGGTCAGTAATCTATACAACCATGTTATCAGCTCCATTCAAGAAAACATAACTGGACTGCATGTGCCTACATGCACAGCACTTGGGTCAAAGTTTACAGCTTACATGGTGCTTTTAGGTATTTCAGGTAGAAAAGCAATACACACCAAGAATAAAAATCTTTTCCTTTCTTTTTCCTTTTCTTTTTAACTGTCTGGTAGGGATAAATATTATGAAATTAGGCATCAGGGAAAAATCTCTTGACTGCTACCTTTTGCAAATACTTAGAGAGGAAGAGAAGCCTCAATATATTTACATTAAAAAAAAAAAATCAATTTAAGACATCTTGGAAAATGTATACACACACATACAAACATGAATATAAATATTTTGTCAAACAATCATCTGCAGGCTCACACAAGCAAAAGATTTAGGAAAAGTGGAAACAATTTTACATTAACTATAAAGTCAGAAGACTGCAAAGTGATGGAAACTTACATAGGTGAATTCCTCTTTGGAACAGAATCACAGAATCCTAAAATCATAGAATGACTTGAGATGGAAGGGACCTTAGAGATCAACAAGTTCCAACTCCCATGCCATGGGAACGGTTGCCACCCACTAGACCAGGCTGCCTAGGGACCACCCAACCTGGATATGAAGGCCACTAGATACATGGAACCCACAGTTTCTGTGGGTAACCTGTGCCAGTGAATCATAGAATGGCTTGGTCTGGAAGGGACCTCAAGGATCGCAAAGCTCCAATCTCTGCCACAGTCAGGGCCAACAGCCTCCACATTTAATACCAGCCCAGGCTGCCCAGGGCCCCATCCAACCTGGCCTTGAACTTCCAGGGATGGACGGGACATCCACAACCTTCTGGGTTGCTCTTTCAGCACCTCACCACTCTCATCGTAAAGAACTCCCCCCTGATATCCAACCTAAAATCTTCCCTCCTTCAACTTAAAAGCATTTCCCAAGGGAGAGAAAATTCATAATACTACGCTATGCCTTCAAAAAAAACAACAAGTCTTATGACCATATGGGACCCCAGATAGAATTGAGTCATTTTAAAAATATCCTCATAAACACTCAGGTCAAAGACCATGGCATTGAGTGGGTGCATTATATCATCTATCATGCACCGGCTTCTGGGATAATGGAGGAATACAAGGGACTGTTGAAAAGCTGAAAGCAACAGGTGGTGGAACATTCAGACACTGGGATAAACAGTAGCAAAAGCCACTTTTAAAGTCAGTACTTGAGCCAGTTGAGATGGCCCTAACTTAATGCAGAACACTCAACACTGCCCACAGCAGGGGGGTTGAAACTGGATTATCATTATGGCCCTTTTCAACCCAGGCTATTCTACGAACTACTACTGTGAACTATGAACTATGAAGACAGGCTGAGGGAGCTGGCCTTGTTCAGCCTGGAGAAAAGAAGGATGCGGGGTGACCTCATTGCAGCTTTTCAATACCTGAAGGGAACCTATATCCAGGAGGGAGTAAACTCTTTGAAAGGGCTGATAGTAGCAGGACAAGGGGAAATGGATTTAAGTTGAAAGAGGGTGGATTTAGGTTGGATGTTTGGGGGAAGTTCTTTACTAGGAGAGTGGTTAGGTCATGGAACAGGCTGCCCAGGGAGGTTGTGGATGCCCCATCCTTGGAGGTGTTCAAGGCCAGGTTGGATGGAGCCCTGGGCAACCTGATCTAGTAAATGTGGAAGTTTGGTGGCCCTGCCACACAGGGGGGTCGGAACTACATGATCCTTGAGGTCCCTTCCAACCCAGGTCATTCTGTGATTCTGTGAACTACCTAATCCAGTCCTGTATGTACTGTAGAAGGAGGTAAGATCCCCATAACACTTGTAAGGATGATACTGGGGGAAACAGTGTGGATTATCCTGGCTATAGGCAAGGGAAAACCTATTAGTGGGAATTGCTTTTGCTCAGGGACCTGGATTTACTTGGTGGACAATGCAAGAAAATGGGAACATTCAGCATATACCTCAAGGGAACTTGACGCTGGGGGAAAGCAGGCAGTAGTAAAATGTATATGTGTATGTAATTCTAGTTATTGTTATGATTTGTATGGTATATATTTGTATTGTACAATTTAAGCATGATGTAATGATATGGAATAAGGGGTGAATATTGCATATACTGGAATTACCAGTATTTCAAATCATAATATCATGCAACAGGCTGTCGGATCCAGAAAACACAATGTACTGTGGAGCTGTGTTTCCTGTTATTTCAGGCAGTTTCACATGAGTTATGACCCTCCAAAGGGAAGATACTCTGGGACGTACTGCATTTCCCAGGAGTCTCCACATGATTTCCAATTATGGTTGTTGGTGGAAAAGCTCTGTTTTTGTTTTGTTTTTGTTTTCCACAAGGTGAGAAGGTGAGAGGTGGAGGGCCTGCCAATAAGGAACTGGACAGATTATCTCCCCATTCCTCCATTCCTCCAGGCCCACCCCAACAGCTCCACATCCTTCTTGTGCCAGGGGCCACAGGCCTGTACATAGTACTCCAGGTGGGACTTCACAAGGGCATTTCAGATGTTCTAGAGGCCAAAAAAGCACTGAACTGAAGTGCATTAGGTGGCATATTTCTCTTAGGTTTGTTTGTTGTTGTTTTGTTTGTTTTGTTTGTTTGTTTTTCAAACTTCAATTGAACTTTTAGTCGAAATGTTTGGATACGAATATTTATATTATATTATATTATTATTATCATTATTATATTATATTATATTTTAGATAATGTCATTTTTACAGGTCGTGTCACACAGTTGGGCAGAGCTCTCAGGCCAGGGAGATAATTTATGGGTAAAACAAGCAAGGGAAGGGAGGGAGGACCAAGTCACAGCTGTCATAAGGCAATCCTCTGTCTGGTGATAGGAGTACTCATGACGGACCTGGGACAACCCTCCTGTTGTGAACTAATTTCTCAGTTATTACATTTTATGTTATTTTTTTATTTTCCAGTTGTGATTTAGTGGTGACTTTATGCTTCCTATGTTGAAACTGAGTGTTCAGTATTTCTCTGTTTTAGGCAAGGGCAGAAATGAAATCCAATCTTTCAATATACCTTAAAATTTTCATACACTGGAGTCAAAGCATTCATTTCCCAGCTGACTCATTGAATGAAAGTATCCTTCAGGAGGCTGACAAAATCCATTCTGTGTTTCTCTAAAAACTGCTTTGAATAGTAAAAGATAGGGGGTTTCACTCCTAAGAAATACATCTTTAGTGGCAAGTTATCTGAACATGGTGTCTAAACAGATTCAATTTGACCTATTTACTGGGAAATTTTGTTTTTCTTATGATATCAGTCTGTGATCTAAAAGCTTGAAGATTCAGTATTTGAGTAAAAATATTAGCAGAAATTCTATAAATTCAAAAAGTATGTATTATCTAATAATCTTATCCAAAAAATACCTTTAAATTATATCCCAACAGAGCTAAACCTAAAGAAAAGGCATTCTGAAGTTCTGTTTTGTCTAAATAGCTTTTGTCACTCAGCATGGGAATGGCCTTTAGCACATCTCTGTGCTCAGTTCCTCCTACTCTTACAGTTTTTCATTACAAGAGCCCCTATAGATCAGCAGCTCAAGCACATGTTTCACAGTATATTTGTAACAGGAATAGCATACTCTATGTAATATTAGTTGCCAGGTAGTAAAACAATTTAATTTTGCTAATAATGAAATAATCTCTAGCACGATGCTAAAGCATCCTAAATGGCTAATGGCTAATGACTTTTCTTCAGATCAGTCTGCTGGCTGTCTTTTCCCTTGGCACAAAAAGTGAATCGTTTTTATTACATGCAAAACATTGTTTAGATAAGAACTAACCAGATGAAGAGGTAAACACTGACAGCCTTCAGGCTTGAAAAGTGTAAGTGCACACAGCCACAGCGTCAAGAGTACTGCATTTAACTCAGGTAGCCTTTGTGAATGTCTAGCGCTTCTAATTCCATCTCTGGCTATGGGGACGATGCTTATCTACAGTGTGGATGTGCAACCACACTGTGTGTCCTCTATTGTATCTTTATTTAATTGGAACAAACTCTGGGCATCATTGATCACCAGAAAAACATTCTGGCCTTCCAAGAAAAACAAGCAGGAGTTCTATATCAGCTTGAGCAAATGTTTGGAGATAAAACTTCTACCTCACTATAAGTAACCAGATTCACAACCAGTGGGACTCATCATTAGAAAGCATTATGCTCTACTTACCATTTTAAAAGTATTGGCTTGAGAGATCAGTAAATTTTTTTGATACAATTGTTATTTCTGAATAGAAACAATCACAACAAGATTCTTGATGCACTCGTGCCAGCTGAACAATCCTCTTATTTTCATGACTTCTTCTCGCCACTGTCTTTTACACAGGGCTGGAGAGATTTTGGGCAATGACAGTTAATGATCATAGCCTCCATTACCTACAGACCCCTCCATTGCAATAGTGCCTCATGTACCCAACTCTGATGCATACACAGCATTCACGTAGAATTTGATTAGCTTCAAGAAAATGAGTCTCTTTCTGAGAGTATTGATTTTAATCTGGGTAAAGAAAGGTAGTGCAGAACTATGCAGGAGGTCCAGTGCTTCTTGCTATGTGCTTCTTAGCACTTGAGATGAAGCCTTGAGAAAGTGAATCCATCATTTTCAGGAGATGTTGTAATGGAAAAAGGTCTGTGTTATGTCACCATGATGGAAACAAAGCAAATATCTTCTCTTAAAATAATAATATGCATAGTGTTGATCATAGCAAATACAGCGCTTTCCTTCTGTAAACAAATTAATACTTGTTTTAGAAACAACTAATTTTGTGGATTATTTGATGCTCACGGCTTTGGATTCTATGCTCTTGGGCAGGTATTTGAAAAACTTGCCACACTGGCATTGGATGAGAGAGAACTGACCAGGAGGGGAAAGAATGTTCTGAGCAACAAGCTGGCTGGAATGATCAGCAGAGATTTAGACTAGGTTTGATCTGGGAAGGGGATGGACTTCTAAGTGGCAGAGAAGTGACAGACTTCTTAGTGGCCAAGAAATGTCAATTTACAAAGGAGCAGAGAAAAACCTCCTCAAATAAAGCAACCCTGCCAATAGCCTTGTTGACGTACCTGTACACCAATAGCACAGACAGATATGCCTATCTAGTTCTGAAAACTGAGCAAAAGTAGCCATCCAGGAGGTGCTCACTTTCTTGACGCTTCCAGTTGTATCACTAGTTACACAAGCAGCTTTTATTGCAAAAGGAAAATCTTCTCCCATCTCTGTTACAGTTTGTCGTTTATCTGCCTTCAAATTTCCAGTGCTCAGCCTTTCATTTTCTTTCCTTGTTTTGGTTCATCATTTTATCCCACAATGTACTTCTGATGTGCCATTCCTTTCCCTTGGGATGCACTCTGATGGGTGAGGTTGAGCCCTTCTGATGAGATGGTCCTGCACTGTTGGTAATCTGGCTAAAGCTATTATAAAGCCAACAACTTCAGGCAAGGCAGGAGTGGCTAACTCTCAGACTGTTGTGTCATATGTGAGATCAGTTTTCCTCAGGTCTCCCTGTCAGAAAGCACAGGGTGTTTAGGGAGTAAAACTTGAGGATTTCTATCTCAGATTCCTTTGTGACTATAATTGTGAGAGATCTCCTCAGTTTCTGTGAAGTGGTACAGGCTTTCCCAGCATTACAGGGGAAGTGCCCAGGCATGATTCTGCAGAACAGCAACAACAAATTTAGAGCTTACTTAGCAAACCTGGAAGCTGCTCAGCTATTACTTAAAGATGTAGTCTATCTCCTGTCACTTGGGTTAGGTGGGATGTAAAGCAATAAAAAACTGTTAAGTTGCACCCGTAAAGCTTTTTATAAAAATACCCAGCATAAAGGGGATAAGAGGGAAAATCAATCATTTTAAATCCTCAGCACACTTTTGTAGGGTTTGCCTGGATTTCTCAGTCATTAACTAGAAACAGCCTGTGTTACTACTCTTCTGCCTGCAACTCATTTATTCTTGTACATCATTCCCTTCCCAGCCCCTCTACCTCACGTGTGAATCTCAGAAAGTGCCTCTCTCTTCCCTCTGAGCATGATCAGCCCTGGCAGCAATTAGCTCATTGATGGGTTGCACCAGGAACACTCTGCAGAATGGCTGTAGTTCTCCTCTAATCCACTTATGGCCATATCCAAATCCAAGACTAATAAACAGGTACCATATATTGCCTTTCTTTCAGGAGACCTACTGGTCTGGGACTTGTCACAGCCTTGGTTGAGCTGAGCATGATGGAGAACCAAGTTTGACAACAGTTTTCCTAGAGCTTCCAAATCTGCAGACAGCCACAGTCAGTTTCTTGGTAGCTTAATAAGGAAAAATCTGCATCTGCCACAGCTGGGAAAAAAAAGTTGTGGCTTCTGTTGTTCAAGCACCTAAAATTTTACTGCACTCATATTAGAAATAATTGTAGAAAGGATCCCAATTAAAACTATCCCTTTTCTATATCAGTTTGTTGATCAGAGGCATTAATGGATGCTACATGGTCATACATAAATCTAGATGATTAGGATAATTATTGATTTCGTAGCAGTTTAAATTGGTAGCAGAGCAATATACCATTTTTTTTTCTTAGGATTATATAACATCTTATGTGAAGATTAGATGATTGTCAATAGCCAGCATGGCTTCACCAAGCACAAATCATGCCTGAGGTGGCAACGTTGTATTAGTGTCTTATATGTACAGTTTAATCTTCTCTTTCATTCCCAAAATCAAAAGTCTCAGAAAAAAGCCAACAGTTCAAATGTTTATGGGATTTTTCCCATATGTTTTTCTGATTTGATGCATTTGAAAACATTTTGAAACAACATTTCACCTTGATAGGTCAAACAGTTTCTGGGTTATTATATATTAGTGTATTTAAAAGGCCTTTGTTGTAAGGAAAGGACTACACAGGCATGAAAGTTAAAGAAGATATTTTTAACAAAGGACTTGGCAAACAACAGAATACTTTAGAAAAGTAGAGAAGTGAGCAGACATGAAAAGCACATGTATCAAAGGAAAGCAATCTCCCAAATAGGAACTACGAAAGCAGAAGTACTGTAAGAGTCCATAGGAAAGCACGAAGATCAAGCAAAAGGGGAAACTTTCCATCATAACATTAATAGCAGGACTTATCTATTATCTCCCTGCTCATGGTGATCCTGCGTAATTCTTCCTGTTCCAAGCAGAACTGCTGTTGAGCATAAATAGTAACATGCTGAATCACAAATAGATTTCTCTAATTCAATCAGGTCTACACTCTAGGGAGTTAATAGCAAATCTGTAAACCTTTCTATCAGTTCTCTGCATTGGGGGAGTGATTGAAAGTATAGTTCCTTGCCAAGTCTATGGTGATATTCACTCTAAAGGACCTTGGAGCAAAAGCCATGCTGGTAGCTTGGAAAAAATAGCCCCAAAACTTACACACTTAAAGGTTTACATTATTATTATTATTATTATTATTATTATTATTATTATTACTACTACTACTACTACTACTACTACTACTACTACTACTACTACTACTACTACTACTACTACTACTACTATTATTATTATTATAATTTAATTGTAATAACCTTATTTTATAGCCAGAATAGAAGTGGTCTTCAAAAGAAGTAAAATAATGGTTTGCTGACATCCTAAGTCTGTGGTAGTAAAAACGATGGAGACATTAATGCGATCAGTGATGATCTGTCCAAAGAGAAAGGGAAGAAAGGCTTAATGCAAATGAATATACATCTTGTCACATTTAGCTCTGTGCCTACCTGGAAATGATGTCCTGTAAGCACAGACAACAGATGGTGCTGGGTACATCTGCTGTATCCCGTGATAAAGCAAGACATTCATTCAGTTGTGGGCTTACAGCAGACCAGACTGGGGACTTGGCCTGGGTGACTCTTTGTAATTTTAAACTGAAGACAGCTTTCCAGTCCAGGCCAGCAATTTGCCTGCTTGCACAGGGATTTGCAGCTGTTTCAGGATCATGGACAAGTGCCAGAAGAAACGCTTATCAAAGGACATTTCAAGACTTGTTTAGTATAACGTTGCCAACAAAATTTGAGACAAGATAGAAGGAATTGCTTAAGAGAGTGAGATGAGGAATTTGGGAAACTACAGGTTTTCTCCTCCTTGGGTGACAGAGATTCTCATGGTTGTGCAAAGTCTTTCATGGCAATTCATCCCCAGGACCTGTAATCAGTTTAGAGATGATGAAACCGACACTTCCACCTAAATTTGAAGACTGTATCATCATGTGAGTAATTTGTAAACATATGTGAGACAGTTTGCAGTTATGGATAGAAACTTATATATATGGACTTGGTACAACTGCCTTGAAAATGTGATGCACACTAGGCTAGGCAATATGACACTGCCATCTTTAATCAGAGATATGGGTCTCATTTATCTGGCATGCATTTTCATCTGCCATTTTCTGAAAGGAGAGTTCAAGAGCAACACTCCCTCTCTTTAACAGACATCCAGAAATACTGGGTTTCTATCAGTACAGTGAAAACTCCAGTGTTCTTCAAAAGGAAATGCTCCTCTTCACCACTGGTTTGTTGCAGCTAAATTGTCAGCTAAATTGTATTTATTATAAGAAAAAGAAGAACACTAAAAGCCATTTCATGAAATTTTAAGTCAGAATACTGTACAGTCATGGCAACTTCAGACCTGGGGGGACCTCAGCGGATCACCCTGCCCTAAAGCAGGTATGCATATTCCCCAGTCATTCCCTAGCACAGCCACACTGAGCACCTCAGCAAACAGACAGGGAACTAACATTGGATCAGGATAACTGGGTGCAGCACAGTCACGCTTGCTTTTTAGGGTGGCATGGGAGAGGAAAAAAATAATTCTATCTGCATGTTCTTTTTTTTTGTCAAAAAAATTTGACAGTTTTTTTATTTTCAAGACAAAATTGGACAACTGCACTTTTTACAGGGCTTTCTGTGCTGCAGTGATGAAAGACAGCTCTGCAGTACATATTGAAACCCAAACATCTAGGAAAACGATTGCTCAGTCAGTTTATCCTAGTATTAGACAGGGACCAGAATCCAAGAAAGGGAAAGAACTGGCTAGCCTGCAAGTTATGACGCATGGCGATGGCAGAAAATTCAGTATAATTTGAACAGTAAGACTAAGATCTCAGAACAAGAAAGTTTTCAGAATTTGTCTATCCAGCACTAATCTGGAGTTTCCTTATTCAGATTAGTCATCAGCATACCCTCCCCTTTACTTCCCTTCTGTTATCAAAATACCTTTGAGCCCCTGCAGGTTACTCTCTCTCCTGTCCCCCATGCAAAACCACAGCCTAGTGACAGGAACCTGAAACTCGTTTATCAATAAAGTGAAACAAGATAAGACACGACTTGCAGAACAAACTGTAACCATGCAGTAGTTGTAGAGCAGGTAGGTTTCATTTGGCTGTCTGGGTGCAGGGGAGACAACTCCTTCCTAGTCTGCACACCAGAAGAAAGCAAACATCTCTATTTATAAAGGCAATACATGCATAATCATAGTACAAGGAGTGGTTATTACAATTAATTCTAGAAATTCATTACTATACGCTATGCCTATTCTGTGCCCCAAACTCCACCCCTAACTCATGACCCCCTGTCGTTCCCATTCTCTATGCTCAACAACTCAGTTTAGCCCTTTTTTTTCAGATACTTCTGAAGGAAAAACAGAAGCAACTTCATTTTTACTTTTCCCAGTTTCCTGGAAAAGAGATGACTGCAAAATAGAATTTTAAGTTAGCAAATTCATTTATTCCTTTGGTTGCACGATGCAGAATGTCAGAGAATGAGAGCATGTGTAACCTGAATTTAGAGGTGTCGTTTATCACACTTCATTTTGGGTCAAGGTCACCTTTTATAAAGTCTAAGACAGACGTAAACCGAATCTCACTTAACTAAGGGATAATGAAATGAGAAACAAGTCGTACATTTGTGAAGGCATAAAATTTTTTATCAAGAATTTGATTCCATTTAAAATTCTAAACAGGGAAGGAGGAAGGGAGGCAAACAGTCCTACAGTGTTTTACACCTTGATTTCACGGCTTATTCACTTCTGTATCAGCAGTGTCCACACAAAAGGCGTACTGTTATTTCACATAATGGAGGGGACAGTTAAATGACTGGCTTCACTGCACACTGCAGCTACACTGACATGTGTAAAAACATTCAAATGCAAAGGGATAAATAATTCACAACTTTGCTGAAAGATAGCACCTGAGGGTTTTTATAGGTTGAAAAAGAAGAATGCAGCTGTAAAGTTCTGGCACATCCAAGATGTAAGGAATTTGCATAAATTTACCCTGTCCTCACTTTCCAAGAGGACCATTAAACTAGCAATATCGAGACTGGATTGCTCTTTTTCGACTGCAATGAGCCCCTATCCTAAAGCACGGGAAGAGTCAAAACGAACAGATAATTTCTTTGAAACGTTAGAGCAGATCTGTAAAGGAAGTTTCATGAATGTGCTGCAGGAGAAAATAACAGTCATTTTCCTCTTTTCTAAAAAGCACATTCTTAAATGGGAAAGAGAATTATAACGTAGAGTTCCTGCCTTCCTTGCTTGACAAATCAACAATTTGTCCATTGCAAGCGTAATACCGAGTTTTGTTTATTTTCACCAGTTCTTTCAATTGAATATTTTATTTTTAAGACTGCAAGGACAGCTGAAAAGCTTCAAGATGGCCGCACTCCATACATTAGGGGAACATTTGTGAAGCCTAATTCTGTTAACAGTGACCTTAATGGCTTCATTTGTTTCTCAGTGTATCCTCTGCATTCCAAACACTTGAGGATTCTCACTCAAATAGACCTTTAACTGGTTTTAAGCCTGAGCACCCCTTGTACAGGACATGTTCCTCCCAGACAGAAATGGAATGCGTTTCAAAACCAGTCTTCACCAGATAGCTGGGAAACCATTGAGAAATAAAAGCACAGTCAATTATATTCAAATTACAATTTTTCCACTTTAAGAACTTAATCACCTGAAGTGGAGGTAAGTCTAAGCAATAATCCACTCTCTCAGATATTAATATGGCATATAGGTCCTGAAGAGATCTTAGTTCAGGATTATTAAGCCTAAGATCCCATATTATAACCATTCTGCTTGCTAGTAGTTCTTTCCTTATGCCTCTAACAGCCTTTTTAGTCTTGTTGTTCCTTTTTTTGCATATTTTCATGTCCTGGAATCGAGTTTTCACCCATGCCTGACACTGTCAGCCCAATCAGAAGATTATTTTCAGTTTTCTTCCCCATCCCCAGTGCTTTCTGGCACATAAAAGTCATAAATAGGCTTCAGACATGATCTCTCTTCTAAGTCAGATCCTGGGTTCTCTTTTCACTCCTTCTGTGTTGGATTTTCAAAGGTTTTTCAGATCTCCTATTTTTAACTCAGAGTTCCCCAAAGCTCCCGTGTCCTCCCTCTCAGACCTTCACATCCACTACATTATTTGGAAATTCATTTGCTACTTCTGCCTATGAAGCCACAAATCTGCCCTTTTATCCCAGACCTGACATCCAAACTATACACTCAGCATGTCTCTTTGACCTCCTGTGAATAACTGTCAAATGAAGCTCAAAATAGTTAGATCTTCTTTGGGGTTTGAGTCAATGATCTCTAAAGGTCCCTTCCAACCCCTACAACTCTGTGGTTCCGTAGTTCTTCCTGAGGCATTTCTGCTACTTTCTCATTCAATTAACTGTGCACAGTGTTACCATATTCAAATCACAAAGATATCATCGATAACTTGGATTTCTTGGCTTCAAACACCAAGAGCATGCTTGTTTGTTTCAGAATCCTGCTCACAGCACCTCCACAAACTGTCCACTACATCTCCACACAACTTTTTTTTATCATTATTTTGTACCTTTTATTATTTTTTTATTTTTCCCAGGTGATCGTTTTATGTCTTTGTGATTGCAGCTTTTGTTTGTTTAGAATTGACAAAAGAATTCTCAGCGTGTTGGCGTGGTCTATACGCGTCCTCTATACGCACTTAAGAGACTTTCTGTAACTGCTCATAGATTTTCCTTGTTCTGCTTAACTGTTATCTTTCATTCAGCTTTGAGAGGTTGAACTCCATCTCCAGCTTGTTATGATTTTCATCATTATTCAGCCAATGAACTTTTGAGCAAGCAACTTCAATTGTTCACCCAGGTCTCTCTTCATGTCTGAGAGAAATTTGTAGTGAAAGCTGCAAAACTAATCCACAGTTTTTCACAAGAGTGCTTCTTTCACTGATGGACTCAGAATGATTCCTGGCTCAGTTGCACATCGACTCCACTAACTTTTTTATTAAACTGTGTCATTTCCTTCTTGTCCTGTGCTCACAATCTTCTTTTCTAGGCCAAGTGACAAGGTGAAGAGAGGACAAATTTGCTCCTTGCATCTTTACAGAGAACTCAATAAGGAAACCTTAGCTAAAGTGTAGGCCCCTAGAGGCTATGATAACACAAATCCATTGAATACTAGTTGTAACACACATCATTACAATAACAACCACAGAGTCTTCCAAGTGAAAACTACACTAATTTTGATACCGTTAACATCTTTCTTCACTGAACTTTGTCACTGGAAATCCTATTTGGTGTAAGTAAGACACGAAAGGGTTGCAATCATGTCAATTGTCCCCAGTCCTCTCCAGCACAGAAATCTCCACCCACAGTATTTATCTAGACTTCTCCCAGCACTAGAGGAACAAAATCCTCTGGATTTCTTCTCATCCTACACAAGCATCCGTAACTGATGTGAATTTTGGCCTTGTTGTTTTTTTTTTTTTTTTTTTTCTGTGTTTACTTCCTGCTATTGATAATGAAGATGGCTGGAGGTGCAATGGAGAAGCACAGCTGTGTCTTACAGTTGTCTACACTTAGGTGAAGTAAATCTCTGTTCTTTTATAATATCATGAAGCAAGGTGTTTTTTTTTTCAGAGCATGCAGAATTTTTCCTTGTGTTCTGAGCATGAAAACAGTACCAAGGATTTACATGCAGGGAAAGTTTCTCTCTTATCCTTGACTACAGAATGGGGGGTTGGAAAGGTCTTTTCCAACCCAAACCGTTCTATGATTCTATGGTTTTATGGCAGCTGAAGTATAGTAGTTATTTTTGATCCATAAAAGGAATAGAAGCTGCTTGTTTCTGATATTAGAATATGCACTGAAGTTTATTTTTTGGCTGGCAGAAGAACAACGAAACCTTACATGTTGCATTTTCCTTAAGTTAGCCTTAATTCATTTTAAAATTTATTCACCATCATCCCCTTTGCCAGAATTCATGTACTTGACCTTAAACTAACCTTTAGGCCCATGGAAAAACAAAGAGAGAGTTTTTGAAATACTATCTGCATGTTCTTTTGTCTTGGGGAAACATAAATCAGTCCATTGGGTGAGCAACACTGCTTGGTTTTGCATCATGAAGTGTAATTGTGGGGCTCTGATAGGGTCAAGATTTATGAAGCTCTCAGGACTGGAGTGGGCAGGGTGCTAGCTTACACCTGTAGCACTGTTTTTGCTGTTTTCTAGACAAGTGGAGTAATGAACACTGATTTCTAAGCTGACATTACTTAGCAGAACAACAGGCATTCCTCTCAGATGGACAAATGACGTGCAGGCTGCAGAGGAAACAGTGAAAATAAAAAACAGGAACTGTAAATGTGACCCTATGAATAATTCAGAGTCTATGCAGTTTCAAAATAGAAAAGATCTTTGTGTAACAAGGCCAATGAGATACATGGTGAGAAACTAACTATTTAGACATGAATAGAGATAAAAAGTAATTATGATAAGGAAAGAAAATAATGTATGATATTTTCACAGCACAGTCATTTCTCAATAAAAGATCTTATTTACCTTAAGGAACTTACTAGCTCAAAAGAAGTAAAATACTTTTTTACTGCTATCTATTACTGTCTGTTTGAAATACTTAACAAACAATTATTGATATCAGTGTAGTCAAGTGCCTTTGTCTCAGTGCCCAGGCTCTTATCAGAGCCCATCATACTAGTCTCCCTCTTTCATATTCACATCTCACCTACTGGATTACACAGCCACTAGTTGCTGAGACTACGAGGGAAAGCACAATGACTTTCATTTGAAGCAAAATGCACAAAAAGAAGGAATATGGTGAAAAGGTTCAGCTTGGGTAAGGTCAGCAATACCTTTTCTCTAATTAAATGGAAAGTAACATTAATATTCCAGAAAACTGACAAACCATTTGCAACAGATAACTTATTTATAGAAAGCAGTTCTTTTGCACTGAAGCAATACCTGAGTGGTTCTAATTTACCTGAATGCATTCAGGATACAGCTTCATATCAGGTATCTTTGTATGACTGATCTGTTGGTTGGGTGTGAATACTTAACATTTTCACCGAGTCTCTATGTCAGGTCAAACAGAACTATCTGTAGTTTTCACTTGATGAGTTTTTATTCATTTTAACGTGACAATTTAATTTCTAGGCTTTTAAGTGCTAAAGACTTGTCAACGAGAGTTCTTCTTCAGTCTCAAAGTACAAAATGAACTGTGCAGATGGTAAAAGAGAACATTAGGAAATAAACACATTGATGTGAGGCTTTTTTTTTTTTTTTCTTCTTCTTTGTTTTTATTATTTGTTTTGCTGAAGTCAAACCTTTATTTAAGCAAAATATATATATATATATTTTTATATTAGGAAGGTTGTCTAAACTGCCTTAGGTTATTTCTGGTCTAAAAGGGATGGACTCTGGTGTTGTGAAAACTTACAACACGAAGGAACATGGGCTCTTTATTACAATGTGAACAAATCTACAATGAATCATAATCACATAACAGTGCCAGTTCTTATGCGCTCACACCAATTGGATATGCCAGATTATCTCCTGCTTAAGAAGTCAGGAATCCAAGTCCATTCCTCTAACCTTCTCAGACGTACTTTTGTTCACAATGGACAGCTGTCAGACGAAGTGCTGACTACTCAGCTAGAACAAATTAGATTAATACCATTAATCAAAGACAGCGAGATTTCTCATCTGTGGGGATTTTGGTGCTGTCAAATTTCTTAGTTCATGTTTTGAAATTTTTTTGAATTTTAAGTAATTTTCTGGGTTTTTTTTAGAATCATTATTTCCACCCATAAGTTCATAAGTTCTCCCATATTTTATCTGTACTATTTCCTTTCCTTTCCTTTCCTTTCCTTTCCTTTCCTTTCCTTTCCTTTCCTCCTTTCCTTTCCTTCCTTTCCTTTCCTTTCCTTTCCTTTTCCTTTCCTTTCCTCTTCCTTTCCTTTCCTTTCTTTCCTTTCCTTTCCTTTCCTTTCCTTTCCTTTCCTTTCCTTTCCTTTCCTTTCCTTTCCTTTCCTTTCCTTTCCTTTCCTTTCCTTTCCTTTCCTTTCCTTCTTTCCTTTCCTTTCCTTTCCTTTCCTTTCCTTTCTCTTCTCTTCTCTTCTCTTCTCTTCTCTTCTCTTCTCTTCTCTTCTCTTCTCTTCTCTTCTCTTCTCTTCTCTCTTCTCTTCTCTTCTCTTCTCTTCTCTTCTCTTCTCTTCTCTTCTCTTCTCTTCTCTTCTCTTCTCTTCTCTTCTCTTCTCTTCTCTTCTCTTTCCTTTTCTTTCCTTTTCTTTCCTTTTCTTTCCTTTTCTTTCCTTTTCTTTCCTTTTCTTTCTTTTGACATAGTTAATTTGGCTTCCAAATGATAAGATTAGAATTCATCAAAAAGATCTTTCACTGCTTCAGCCATTTGAGAGCAAATTTTTAATAAGCTTTAAACAGAAAAGCAGACAGTACAGAAATGGTCATTAAAATGTTTCCATTTGAAATAAAACGATCTATTTAATGTGTTAGTTCCATCTGGCAGAGATGAAGTTTCTTTTGGCTTGTAGAAAATTCAGTGTGCCAGTCTTGGCATTGCATTTCCCATTGGAAACTTCCACTGCACTAAAGGGTGCCACAAGAGGCTACATAATTGGATGAAAACTATTTCATTATTTACATTTTTTAAAAGTCAGAGCTTTACCACCTCATAGTACTCAGAAAAAAGGATGGAAATTTAGTAGGGGACACATGTTTCAAGTCTGGACTTTGAAATAAATAGGAGAGTTGTACGTAGACTCTGGGAACTAGATTACTGCTACACATTTTCATTGCTTGCAGTATTACCTAAACAGTAGTTGTGAAAATAGTAATTAAGTTGAAAAGCCTTACTGCATACCACATAAGTATATGAATTTCAGTCTTTTTCCCCCCAGTTTATATCTAAATTTTAGATGAATACAAGAACATTTTTTCATCTGGTGCTTGATGAATCCTATCACGATTTCTTCCTCCTCTTTAGTTTGCCTCTTAGCTGTGCATAAAGCAGAAAAGGGCAAGGAATTAATCAGAATGCCAAAAGAGTTGGGTTACACAGTATGTAAAAAGCACTTCAGCTACATTATTTGCACAATTTCTGTGGGGAGTTGTGAAACAGAGGTCTTAAATCTAATGTGTCTGGCCTACTTCCACCTGGACTCAGTTCAAACCCATTGCCTGCAGCTCACTGAATGCAGAGTGGGAAATCAGTCTTTATATTAAGAACTCATGGCAAACGATTCCAATTCACATTTTTTAGCTGGTATGTTTTTTAACCTGGAGCAACACTGAATTGAAAAATTCTGCAGTTCTGCAAGCTGAGCATAAAAGCCACGTTGCAAACTAAATACATTTCCAGTTCTGTGAAGCCAACAGCAGGATTTTTCTCTAGCATTTCTCTAGTTGCCATGCCACCCACTGAAGTTACAAGGTGTACTTTATCATCAATCTCTATCCTGTTCCTTTTCTCCCTGTTACCAGTCAGTGTCAAAGCTACTCAGCTACTATGATCTACAGATTAGCGCTGACCCAATTTCAATACATTTATAAATGCCTGATGTAGGCTAAAAGGCTATTTGCCACAAAGATAAGAAAATACCTGTGAAATTAACCCGCTGCACTTTCTGATGTGAAGCATGCATTTTGGTGCTATGACACTGCATTACATCTTCCTATGCTCTGTCAAAAATTGGGTGTTTACTCAAACACCTTTCAACAGCATGGACATTATCCTGTTCTATATAGCACTGATTCTCACTTAATTCTTGAGTAAATTCTGACATTTTGAGAGCTTATGGACATGAATGAAGATGTTATTGGCAGTACTCCTATAGGAAATTGCAACAAAACCTGTCAGATCTGTACTGTACTGATGGAGTCGCTTTAAACCTGAGAACTGCAGAGGGCATGTAATACCAGATGTGCTGAAATGTATATTGATTTCATGACATTGACAAATGTAAATTTACAAGTTACAGGAGATAGTTTTGATCATGCCACGGACAACAGATTCAAAATAGTATTTCCAATATATGATAATTGTGGGAACTTGATACAAGAAGAAGCAAATCTCTAATTACTTCTTATGTGTTATCACTGCACTTCGATACAAAGAACAACTGTCATTCCTAGAAGAGTTTAGTACCTGGAACTTATCCTCATGAAAGTATAGGTACTGTTTGTAATTTTACATTATTTGTCTGCACAAATGTAACCTAAAAAATACGCCAAAACAAACACATTCTTGCAATATCACCATCCAGATCAAAGCCATTTTGCCTGCAGGGCTTTATGAGATTATTCAGATATTACATCTGGTTGACCAAGATGGTAGTTTGTGTTAAAATTAATTTTTTTTTATTTTTATTTGCATTTCTGCAGAAGATAAAACTGCTAAGTGAATTTTGGTAAAACAGTATGGGGCCATTGGTCTGTATAACAGTTTTTATCAGCAGATCTCAATATGTGAAATCTTAGATTCATGTGGGAAACTGAGAGAGGGAAAGAGGAAAGTTAATAAAGTGAATGAGTGTCAAAGCTAGGAGGAAAAAAAAAGAAAAACAAAACACATTGAAAACTGAGAAAGAGAACTGCCTCGAAAAGACTCTCATAGCTTTATGCTGAACTGAAAAGCTTTCCCAGATATTCCATCGCAAAATACCCACCAAAAGAAACTTGATCAAGGGGAGCAGAGTCAGCATTCTTGTCACACCTTCTACAATGGCCCTGCTCTGAGATAAATCTCCATCTGTCTGAGTGCAACCGGGGTCTGTGTTTGCATAGTGACATACTTTTCCAGTAAAGAAAAGGTGAAGAGATTCAAGGGATGCATTTTAACAGTACGAGAGAGAAAGACAAGGAAAACATGCCTGAGTATTCACTTTATCAACAAGGATTTCAGCACAAAATACTTTAGCAATTATGTGTTTCTACACATAATATTCAGCTGGAATCTGGTATGGAAAATTGTAAGGGGGAAGGTGATTTTTCAGCCATTCGTTACTTAGAACAATGAATGTGTCAGTGAGGCAGCACAGAGAGCTCAATTATAATGTCAGAGATGGACGGGGAACTCAAGTCCAGCTGCAGCGCACGCTTCAGGATGAAGAGCTCTTAGTGAGAAGTTAAGGTTTGGTTCAGGGCCAAAACCAGAATGTTCTATTTCTAAATTTGATCCAGATGTAGCCCGAGAGGTTGTAAGTCTTGTGATAAAAGCTGCTCTTGTGAGAAAATCACACATGAGATTACTTTGTTAACCTAAACCTTAAATTTGCCTTGGTGGGGTGAACAGAGAAGTAGAAATGTCTGTCAAAATCCCACAAGGAAAAAGACCGTGTCATGTGTAAGTTAAACCAATAAACAATACAAGAACTGGCTGCAGTTCTAACACCTCATTCAGCCAAGCTGGATCCAGCAGGCTTTGAGCACGACCTAGCCTTATAGTGATTTGAAAGCCATGTTTTAAGACTGTCATTACAGTAGTAGTGAAAGGAAGGAGAATCTATCATTACAGTTGCCCTAGAATCATTTTTATTTCCATGGAAGGAAGACAAACCATATTCAAGATCTAGTCACATGTTTTTGTAGAGTTGCACGTCATAAAGAAGTTCTGTACATTATCATTTCATTTTGCACCATGATTTCTGCTTACATAGCAGATCCAGAATCCAAACTCAGGCAGTTCTATCATTCCTTTCCCTGTAATGCCTGATTGAATCTGTATCAGATCAAAGACTGTGACACAGTATAAAGTATTAGAAGTAACTGAAAACTCCAGATGTTCATCTGAAAAAGAAGCTTTGGCATCACAGATCATGTATTTGGCTAAAAATATATTTTTAATTTATGATAACTTGTTGGCTTTTTAAGTTGGGATCTAAAAGTAATGCTACAAAACTATATCAAACCTTGCTGTAGTGCATAAGGAAACCATAACCTTTGAAACATATGTTTTCTCCCATTTTCCAGCATGGCTTTACCAAGGGATGTCATGCCTGACCAGTTTGGTGGTCTTCTGTGATGGAGTGATGGCACTGGTGGACAAAGGGAAGATGACTGATGCCATCTACCTCGACTTGTGCAAGGCCTTTGACATGGTCCCCCACCACATCTCCAAACTGGAGGCATGTGATTTTGAGGGGTGACTATTCAGTGAATAAGGAATTGTTTGGAAGGCTGTAGACTGAGGGTTGTGGTGAATAGCACTATGTCCAGGTGGAGGCTGGTGACTCCATCTAGAGCACTGCATCCAGGTATGGGGTCCCCCATACAGGAAAGATGTGGAGCTGTTGGAGAGGGTCCACAGGAGGGTCACGAAGGTCAGAGGGCTGCAGCACCTCCCCTACAAAGATAGGCTAAGGGAGCTGGGTTGTTCAGCCAGGAGAAAAGAAAGCTGCAAGAAGACCTCATTTCAGCCTTCCAGTTTTTAAAGGGGGATTATAAACAGGAGGGAAATCAACTTTTTGCAAGGGTAGGGAGTGATAGGACAAGGGGGGATGGTTTTAAGCTCAAGGAGGGAAGGTTTATATTGGACATCAGGGGGAAGTTCTTTGCTGGAACAGGCTGCCCATGGAGGCTGAGTGCTCTGTTCCTGGAAGTGTCCACAGCCAGGTTGCATGGGGCCCTGAGCAGACTGGTATAGTACCAGACCTAGAGGTTGGTGGTCCTTTCTGTGGCAGGGAGTTTGGAACTCGATAATCACTGAGATCCCTTACAATCCAAGCCATTCTATGTTGTTCACTTTAGAGGGTATCGGAACTGCCCTTGTGGTTAATATACATGTAATCTCTACCTATTCATACTTTCTTTCCACCACAGCTAAAAGTTTTGGTATATTGACATGTGTTATTGAGGTTTTTATAGGTTGCTCTTAATCTGAGGGAAAAACAAAAAACAAAAAAAAAACCCACAAAAAACAGTTCAAATAGTATGTCTAATATTATGTACAATAGGAATTTGTTTTGACTTTGGCATAATTGTATCATCTTATCATTTGCATCAGAATCAAGAACTTCCAATGCTTTCTAACTCCTGTCAGACGATTCAAGTTTTAAACAGCGCTTGCAAGCATTGTGGTAAGTTTTAAGTTTTCAGATAAACATTTGGTCGTTCACAGGAACACTGGAGCTATAGAACCAATAGAAAATGATAACCTTGGAATGGCAAACTTGCTGGGTTATGTGCCAAAAGCATGTATCTTGATACTGTAGTTTGAAGTTTTCAGTGCCCAGAGCTGTGAAAGACTTGAAAACCAACACGCCCTGACATTTCATTCCCTCTTATTCTTATAGTTTTCTGTTTGTGCTTAATATTATGTGATCTATACTTAAATGAAGTGCTTCATTTCTCTTTCTAATACAAATGAAGTTAACACTGAATTAGTATTGCGTTGTTGTCTCTTGTTGTATTCAGTCTTCAAAGCTCCAGTTTTTCTGGTTTTCATTGTTTTAACTGAAGAGCTGTCAAAGTAGAGAAGGTGCACGATCAGACCTTTTCAGTATGATATAGTATATACAGACATCTGGGTGGCATTAAACTTCTTTTTAATGTAACTTACCCTTGCTGATGAAAGCCATATAAGTCTTTAATGAATCACTGCAACCAAAGATCATGAAGGTGTAAAGATTTACTGCTTATAGGAAAGATGCCATAAGCAGTATTCCGCTGGACTCAGTGGCGAGGTCAGTTTTGCTTAACATTTTTATCATTGATCTCAATGAGTGGATCAGATGCACCCACAGTAAGTTTGCAGATGACATCAAGTTGGGCAGCAGGTGTCAATGTAACGCCTTGGGTGAAAACAACTCCATGCAGAACTACTAGACTGGGGAAGAGTGGCTGAAAAGCTGCCAGCAGAAAAGGGCTTTCCTACAGACACTTTTTATTCATAAAGGATTTCTTCAATACATTCACTCAGAACTCCAACGCCCAAAAAGTTCACGTTCCTGATTCTTGTCGCCGGACTGTTTTCCAATTTGTAGAAGTGAAGTAGATCTAGTGCACATCCCTCATAGTCCTGTCTAGTCAGGTACATGCATTGGTCCAGCTCCCTTCCACAGGAGCAGCCATTTCATAAAAACACTGTTACTTGAAAGGCTGAAAATGGCAGAAAAGTGAGACTCAATTTCTAAGGAAAAAAAATAAAATAAAATCCCACTACTGTCAGAAGTTCTTTCAATTTTCATCTTTGCTTTTTCTCAGTTGCCTGAGAATCTTTTTTTTGCCTCAATCTTTAATTGACCGAGGAAGCACTTAACACCCAATGACACCAATTAGCGCAGATTTCTAACTTTAAGGACTTGCTGAAACCACCAGAGCAGCTAAGTAGAATTGCTGCATTAAGCCATTATGATCATGTAAACAAAAACTTGCTGAGTCCATTAAATATTGAGAAGACAACCGTCTCATTGTCTTGTTTTATTTATGAACATTTTTGCACACAATGAGTTCTGAGAAGTACCTCGACAGGTTTAACTTTGTTAGAAAGAAGTGGATATTTTTGGAATAGCAGATCTAAATCGTGGGATACAGATTTCCTTTCAAATCAACTGGTGAATTCATTTCTGGCTCTGTACAGAGAATTCATGTTAGCAATTAATTCAGATACTGAGCAAAAACAAAAAGTGGAACATTGGAACCAAAGGTAGGTGGACAGATGTAAATATAGAATACTTTATTAGCAAAAAACAAAAATACCAACAACAACAACAGCCCATGCAGTCTCAAATTTAATGGTATTGTCTCCATATTCTTTTCTCCATTGTCATCAGAAAAGTAGTAATAATGGAAAACTGGTCTTCCAAAATTAATGGTACTTTATTTATTTAAATAAGAATAAAGAATAAATAAAGAATAAAGCTAGAAAAGTAATTCTGTTAATTATTTCCCACAGTGAAAGATTAAAAGGGACATAACACCATAAACTTCTTGTCACAATAATTATGTACAGCATCCAGCTTGCTAACACAAACATCAAACTTTTTTTGTTTAAGAAGTATGCAGATCTCGTTATAAAATGCATTATATATGATATTACAAAGAACAGGGAATTATTTTTCATGATAAAACATCTACAGTTCCTTTAATGATGACATTGGGGCACACTCTTAAACAATGGCTATGACTGCATAGTTAAAAAGAAAGATGGCTTTTCTTCTGAAGTAGGAAGGCAGAACAAACAAACGCAATATCAAAACATTGAAATAAGAGCAGTGTTTACTCTGGCTGTGTGCTGTGCACACAAGAAGTCTCCACGGCTTCTGAATGACCTGTTCTAGCTCTTAAATGGGAAGAAACAACTGTGAATTTCTGGGAATGCAAAATTGTTACCAAAAGGATGTTCTGACTTAGCAAGAGCAGAGCTTGAATTTGTCTTTCAGTTTGAATGGCCCTGTCCTACCCTACAGGTCACTGAGAAGATGTCTTTTTTCTTTTTTATTTCTTTCTTAAAAGAAACATATACACATACACACACACACATATATGCAGTGTATATGCATATACATAACACAGAAGCAAGTATATACACATACCGTATTTTCACCCTGAAGCGGAACTTGAACATTTCAAACCTTTAAAAGCTTTGGCTGGGCCAGACAGAACCTTTTCTCTTTCTTTCGGATGATACAAACCAACCCACCTGCTTAGAGCCCCTGTGCATCCCCATAGCATAGCTGTGAAGCTTCTGCTTCCCCACCTCAGCATCTGCTCCAGCTCTGGATCACACTACGTTGCTACAGTTCCAGCCCATGTCTGAAAAGTCTCACTGGAGAGTAGTGAATCTTTGGTCACAGAAGATTGATTAGTACTTATTAGTGCTCATTAATCTCTACGTGCTGCAGGTGTGCAGTAGACTGACAGGCAGAAAATCTGTGTCTCGTGGAGGGCATCAGCACAAAGCAGCAGAGGCTATAACTACACTGACAGGACCAAAGTGTGCTATGAGCCCTGCCCTGGTGCACACAAACTGTGTACTGAGATGTGTTTGGCTCACAGAAATTCCTGACCCATCCTTTGAGTTTGGAATGGAGGAGCACTGGCAGGCTAGGGACCACTCTGGTGGTGCAGTGCTAGGTGAGGCTGTCCCAGGGCAGAGGAGCACTGCTACCTGACAGAGAATGCCTGAAGTCAGACCAAACCCCCTTTCTACCTTCACCTTAGGTCTGTATTTCTCAGTGGCCCTGCTTGCTCTTACAAAGTGATTGGAGAGGGAGAACAAGGGAGATGTCTGTGCACTGGCTGCTGCAGCAGCAGGACCCAAGGATTAAAGCACAAATAACTTTCCCTAGGCTTCAAAAGGTCTCCACTTGACATTTTAGAGGCAAAACCTATCCTGCACGAGCTCTGATCTTCTACGGTGGGCTCTTTCTGACTGGTTGTCAGCATTAAACAAGCTGGTTGAGAAAATGCAACAGCTGCAGCAGCAGAGAAAGGTTAATCACTTGTTCTGATTATTGAAGACATCACCACTACTGTAAACCAAGCAGGCATAATATAATTAGCCAATTATATTTCCATTATTAATAAGTAAATAAATAAATAAGCTTTCATTCACAAAAGTATTCAAATTTCAGTATGTTTGTTTTGCTAATGATGAAATCGAAGTGATTTTCCTTCCTTTATATCTGCAGGCCTGCATGTAGAAAACATCAACAAGCTTTGCACATTTTATGATAAGATAAACAAAGATATAAACAAGGAGATAAAACAGATACAATAATGAATAGTAAGTTATTCCAATGTTTAAATTAATTACATGGTTGAAGTGTGACCGCGTCTTTTTATCTTCTACTAACTGCAAACAAGAAAAAGATCAAGAAACAGAGATGGGGATATTTAAATTCTATTCTTCCTACTATAATTTAGCTTTAATCACTTTTGAAGAATATTTGAGTTCTGTCCAATACAGTTGCCATGTTTAATACAAGGAATAAAGAATAAAGTATACATGTATTGCGTATAGGAGGGAGTAGGGAGATTTTTTCTTTAAAAGGAGAATGATGTGCATCAAAAGAAATAAAGGCATATACTTTATATAAAGTAAAAAAATAAAATAATCAATTAGTGGTAATTCATGTTGCAGCAAATGGAGATGTATCTTTCTGGGAAGAAAATATCTGGGAAAATGTATTTAAATACTGTACCTAAAATTAGTAGCCTTTATAATCAAGCATCAGATTTTCCTAACATAAATCCATCAAATTATAGAATCATAGAACCACTTATGTTGAATGAGTCCTTTAAGGTCATCCAGTTCCAACCCTCTGTCATGTGCTTGTTGCCACCCATTTCTAGACCAGGATTCCCTGAGCCCTTCCAGCATGGTCTTGAGCATCCATAACTTCTCTGGGCAGCCATTCCTCTCTGTCTTGTTACTATCCAACTGTGCAAAACGTCAGTCTACTTCCAGTTTATAAGCTCCTCTCAAGTACTGGAGGGCTGCAGTGAGTTCTCCCTGGAGCCTTCCCTTCTCCAGGCTGAACAAATTGTTGAACCCCATAAAGTCCTCATTTGCCCACCCCTTCTGAGCGTGTCCATATTCCTCTGGATGGCACCCCTTCCTTTTGTTGTGTCAACTGCACCACTCAGCTTGGTGTCATCTGCAAACTTGCTCTGGGTTCACTAAATCCCATCATCTGTGTCACTGACAAAGACATTTAAGAGTGCTGGTCCCAAGACAAACCCCTAGAGGACACCACTTGTGACCAGTCTCCATCTAAACAGTCATCATATACCCTGAAGCGAGACTGATCGTAAGTATCCCTTAAAAACATTAAAGCTGGTGTAAAATTTATAATTAAAACAAGGACTTCAATCAGAAACAACCGAGTTTAAAACCCAAATATTTGTTAAAACTATTACAATTACTAAAAAATGTAATAACATTTATTAAAAGTTCTAAACCCTTTCTTCTCAAAATGTAGAAGAGCGGCAGAGTTGGAAAGCAGCAGAATTGTCCCATCCCATCCCATCCCTGAAGATATGTACCTGATGCCAGTGGTCACAAAGCTAATTCTTTGCCATGGGCTGGGGCAGAAAGTCTTGTCTGTCTTATTCTCTAACTGAAATGCAGTCTTGGATAGGAAGGTTTTGTAATCACACTACTGCAACACATCAATATCTGCCAGACCACGAGAAGCTGCTGCTGCCTTGGACACAAATTAGATCTATTGGCCATCTGGGGTGGACACGTGGAATAACACACAGAGAACAGTGAGCCACAGTTAGCCTCTTAAGGTTTCAGGAAAGCAATTAATCAGCAACTCCAAGATCTCATCTCTAATAGTACTGCAGTTTGTGAAGAACTTTTGCCCTCAATGAGATCTGAAGGCCCCAGACAAAGACAATACCCTCCAACAAGACAGTTGTCTGTCTGTTCCTCACTTTGCAGAGAGGTGAATTTCCTTTGTACTGCTGGGCGCAGAATAATGTAGTCAGGACTTGAACAGCCCATAGGGATACAGGGAATGGAGCCTCAGGTTTGGTCAGCTTGTCTTGACTCAGATTGCTTGTCACCTTTCACCAGCTTAGAATCGCAAGTTCTTCCCCACCAGTGGAAGGGGAAGGATGGGAGCTGGTGACTTCTGGCACCTTTCTTTTGCCTCCTGCTCGAAGTGAGGGTTTCCAACTGGAAAGTAGATTCAATGCCCTCAAGGCTGAGGAGATGCCGTATGTACTTTCAAATAGTATGTCTGGACCAACTGAGACTGAGCCATCCAAGATGAAAAGCGTGAGGCTGCAAATTGTAATACTGGGCAAGTCTGTTCAGCAGGGGTTATAAGCATCCACCTAACAGCCTGACCTGCCACCTATAGAAGCTCACTGCTTGCTGGAGTCCAGGATCCGGAATGTTGTTGAGAGTCTGCTAGGACTTGTCTGACTATAAATATTAACCTTGATATTTGTCCATGTAGGCATCAATGGTCCTACCACGGATGACCTGTAGAGATTATCAAAGATGTTTGCAGAGCTCTGGGGGCAACAGTCTTGGGCTTGAGGACCAGGTGATGTTCTCAGTGCTACCAGCAATGGGACAGGAGGAGGGCACTGATGATGCATGTCAGTGTTTTTTTGCAGAGGTGGTGTCAGCAATCAGGTCTTGATTGCTATGGCCTTGGGAGACTGTTTAAGAGTCAATGGCTGCTTAAGCAGGGAGATTGTTCAAACCACAGGGCTCTTCTCACCTTACCCACACAGTGATTCTGTGCATCCAAAGAAGTTCAATGTATATCAATCCAATCCCAGCTGAAGGATGTATATATTCTACAATTTTTGCTGCAAGTTATTTCAAATTTTAAGACATGGATTACAGCCCTCCAACAGTGTATTGCCAAACGAATATTTAAACTGCAACATTGGAATTGAATTACAAAGGAGACAGAAAAAAAAAAAAAAAAAAAAAAAAAAAAAAAAAAAAAAAAAGAAATTGAAACAGACTCTGCAGCCAGCAATTATAGTGAAGGCTAAATGGTATTATCAGATTCCAGTTCCTGGAGGAATACACAGCTCTCCCCAGGGCATAGTCATAGGTTGCTCTATGGCAGATGAAAGAGCAAATGCTCCTTCTCTCTCCCTTACAGTACTCCACTCCAAACTCTACTGCATCTCTTCTTTGCTGGAGGAGTTTCTGCCATTTGAGGGAGAAGAGCTGAGCAGAAACTGGCAAAATCGTGCTTTATTCAGGAATTGCCTCTATAGATAACTTAGGGACTCACAGCTTATCTCCAGCCAAACTGGCTTGAAGATGTGCTGCAGTCACTGAGTTTCTGATAGTGAATGAGAGCTGAGCACTTGCGGAGAGAACAAGAACACTGAGCAAGGACAAACGACCCTACCTTCCCTCACACTTCTTCGTGGAGGCAATAAAAAAGCAAAAGGAAAACAGAGGCGTTAAGTCTCCTCTCTCACCAGTTTGGAAGTCAGAATTCCTCAGAAGTTGACAAAGTTACATGAAGCAAACAAGCTAAGAAGACTCTCCTAGTAGTAAGAATTTGAGGGAAGAAGACTCTTTCCTTCCTTCCTTCCTTCCTTCCTTCCTTCCTTCCTTCCTTCCTTCCTTCCTTCCTTCCTTCCTTCCTTCCTTCCTTCCTTCCTTCCTTCCTTCCTTCCTTCCTTCCTTCCTTCCTTCCTTCCTTCCTTCCTTCCTTCCTTCCTTCCTTCCTTCCTTCCTTCCTTCCTTCCTTCCTTCCTTCCTTCCTTCCTTCCTTCCTTCCTTCCTTCCTTCCTTCCTTCCTTCCTTCCTTCCTTCCTTCCTTCCTTCCTTCCTTCCTTCCTTCCTTCCTTCCTTCCTTCCTTCCTTCCTTCCTTCCTTCCTTCCTTCCTTCCTTCCTTCCTTCCTTCCTTCCTTCCTTCCTTCCTTCCTTCCTTCCTTCCTTCCTTCCTTCCTTCCTTCCTTCCCTTTCTTCCTTCCTTCCTTCCTTCCTTCCTTCCTTCCTTCCTTCCTTCCTTCCCTTTTCTTCCTTCCTTCCCTTTTCTTCCTTCCTTCCCTTTTCTTCCTTCCTTCCCTTTTCTTCCTTCCTTTTCTTCCTTTTCTTCCTTTTCTTCCTTTTTTATTTTTTTTCCTTTATCATAGCAATACCAGCAAAAGGCCTTCAGGTACAAGTTTATTTATTTATTGTTATTTAATATTTTTTCTCTGTGATCTGGTAGAAAATAGTTAAACATACCAAGACAGCAACTTGTACCCACTCCCTCTAAATAAATAAATAAATAAACAAATAATATCTCTAAGTATTTTTCTTCCATTGCCAAATAAATTAGAGTCTGATATTCAGTAGATAACCATTAGTTTAACATGGTGTTGCATATTTTCTATCAAACCACTGAGGGCTGCTTTTTTTCTCCCACTTAAGATATGTAGCTCCGTTTGGAATTGTTAGATTAATTCGATTTGTTTTACAGTTGAACCTAGCTTTCCTTTTTATAAATGATTTCCTTTGTATGGTGCAGTTAGGATGCTGTCTGGTTTTGCAGTGCACCTCAGAGGTAAGCCTGACAAATGAGAGACATTACAAGTTCTGTTTCTTTTCCTCTCTGATACAAGAAGAACTAGAATAATCCAGCATGAGAATTGTAGTGCTCCTTCTGAAGGTATTCAGTTCACAGTTTCTACAGTGCACCATACATTTTGTGCTGATGCATCACTGTGTTTCTGCATTTGTACTTCATATTGACCTCTGTCTAGAGGCATCTCTTTATCGATCTATTTATATATGACAGCACAGATCAATACAAATATTCACAAGGAACGTGAAGTTATTTTTGTGCATGTTAACAGGTGTATACAGAAAATACATACAGATATTGACGATGCTTCCAAGTCACTAGCAAAACTGATGACAGTGAGTTCTAAGAACAGCAGAGTGCTTGTAGCTTGTAATGTCTACATAACATGATGAGATATTGTGGGTTTTTTAGTGGGCAATTACATCCGTACGAAGCCCAGTGGGTAATTTTATTCTTCTGCCAATATGAAAAGATCTAAAACTGGGATACCATCAATGCATTTGTAAGGCACGTCACCAAATAATTTGTTCTTAACATATAGTTAGCAGAAAAAGAAAAAAATAAAATCCTCACCTCTTTTCCTTTAGGAACATATTAACATATAAAGAAGTTGCTTTGCAGAGTCATGATTCAAATGAACACGAAAGGTCTTAGCACCAATTTTTAAAGAAGAAAATCTGGAGAAGAGTACAAATCCAGAGGAAGAGGCTCTTTGTTACGCTGCATAGCTCTGAGTCATTCTTTTGTAAAAGCTGCAGATTATTTCTGTCATTACTCTTTCAGTTCATGTTCTTACGTGAGGTCTTTTATTGACGTATATTCCCATGACCATACTGAATTTTCTGGTCTCCCACAAAGACTCCCTACTCACAAAGGCATGGCATAGAAAGAGCATCACGTGACATAGATAAGCAATCTGATATCATACATATAACACTTACATTTTCTGATAATCCTTTTCACATGCATTTTTTCCCTTAAACGAATAAAGTGCCTGAACAATTTAAATAGCAGTCAAAATGTGTTTTAGTCCATCTTCATGCTGTTAACAGTGTGCAAACAGAAATACGAACTATGATCAATGAATACATCATTTGCAACGAGTACTTGTTCAGCTTTAGCGTGTTGTTAGAAATGATAGGTAGCCATAAAAGCATAAGTCAGACCTAGAGAATTACAGTCTTCACTAACACTAAATCTACACAGAAAAATTTGACCCAGTCAATGCCATCTGTAACACAAAATAAATGTACGCTCATCTCATGAAGGAGCAGAAATGCAAGACTGCTGATGTGTACCTGATTCCATTACAACTTTGTCTCCAGCTCATACTCCAGATGGGCACAGGAAAATGCACAATAAAGCAAAAGAAAGTGTTTTGGGGTCAGAGTTTCCTTGACACTAGGTGGGAAGTTAATAACAGTAATGTGGGGCATTACTGCTTCTCTCTCCCCATAAGAGGCCTCTGACTCATCCAGGAAATCCCTTCAAGTTTATGATGCTTATCATAACAATTTCATTAGATATCTTGTTTGATTATATAGATCAGGCTTTCTAAAGCTGCATCCTGATTCTCAGGATGAAATCTCAGAGTACATAGATAAAGAACCCAAAATCTTGACACACAGAAGCAATAAACATTCATCAGTGTCTCTAAAATGATATATTTACCCAAAAACATAAATGTCAGGAGTAGAAAACCCAGGGTTCTGGAAAAACTTTCCTACTAGGCTTCTTACCCTCTGTGTCCAGGCTACATCACTCTGCTGTTTCAGTCACTGTTAGGTTATGAAGAAAGTGAGAATAACAATGACTTATCAAAGGAGCCATGCTGTGATATAGAAGACTTTTTTCGTACGTGGCTTCATAACCATGAAGACTGGAGTCCTTGAACTCTCCCTTCCTCCATTCAGTGTCAGACAGTGGGTAGATGCAACAACATTTGGTAACACTGTGCTGAAAACTTGATTTGGGAAGGAAAGAAAAGCCTTGAGAGAGTCCACAGTTAACCTTGAAGGAGAGTTCAGCTGGCTCCTTATCAACTATTACTGTGTGAGGAGTCTGATTCTACCCATCAAGCAATCCCTGAAGCTCAGTATAAAGAAAAGCTCTTATATTTCTATTGCACCCCTGTGCTTTGAAAATGCATATCCCCATAATATCTTTTCTTATTTTATTTTTCTCACTGTCTGTTCTAGTACATATGTATGCCATGCAGGTATGTTCCTTATTGTATTACCAGAAGTCTATGGCTTCCACAAACAGCTTCCATGGTTGTTGTTTTTTTTATTATCCGTTTTAGATTTTACTTGCATAAATTCAGAAAGAAAAATAATGAGGAATAAAGTGCCTGAAGACTCAGTATTGTACAGTTAAAGGAAGACCTGGAAATGGAAGTCTTGCTAACAGAGTATGTACTCTCTATTAATACACTCTATTAAATATTAAGACTGAAGCCACAGTAGCTAAAACTGAGCAAAACAATTTGTACAGATTGTTTTCTGTTTGAAAACAAATTATCCTTTAGGTTCAAAGGCTGCTGTAAATGCAAATATCTAATGAAAACAAAAACATTTAGTTGTTGGTTTTTTTTGTTGTTTGTTTGTTTGATTGTTTTTTAAAAGAACTTATGTCCGTGCACAAAATCTCTTTGGGGTTTGTATGTGCACAACCCTCCCTTTTGACAGCTCCAGTGATAACAAAATGTAGATTTTTTTGAGTGTTAGTTTAAATAAGAATCTGTGCTCTACATGTACTTATGTAGACAGCTGTATGACTCAAACCTACAGCTGCCATTGAGGACAGTGTAAAAATAAAGAGGAAAGATTGAAGGCAACAAGTAAAATCACTGTGCATGTATACAACATACATGCACTACTACATCAAAACAAATCCTTTTCCTTGGTTTCACAATGCTATGTCCTTTGCTCTTTTACATTTTCTTTTCAGCTCTTCATAGCAGAACGTGCCTTCAGTTGAAACCCTTTCATTACTGAACTCATCCTCAGAGCTCCATGGGCTGTGGGGATTTTTGGCTCAGTGAGAGGGCAGCTCAGAACAGAAGTTTATAGAGAAACATGAAAAACTGTTCGAACACAGAAAAGGCTGCAGGATGGTGATGTGGGCAGGACTGTATTCTTCATTTAGATTTAGGGGATGCAGCACTGTAGAAAATGTCAGTGATTTCTTTTTGTGCTGAGAAATGTTAAAATGCTGAAATGAAAGAATAATGAATGTAAGTTAGGCAATAATTCTTAAAAGAGTATTTCTAATACTGTATATTGATAAATTTGGTACCAAAGAGGTAAACAATACTTAGGTACCACAGCATTTTTTCCTTGCTATTGCTGCATGAACCTCAGCATTGGAAACATAAGCTTTTTTTTATGAGCTTGCCATTTGCATGAGAAGGACAGATGCAATCTTTTTTCCCTGCTAAACAGAACACTTTTCCTATCTATTTCCAGCTTTTCAGTGGGGATTTGTCCCCATCTCTCTTGTCTTCAAAGCACCATAGCCAAAACCTTCATACCAGGTAAGTATTGGCAACAAGGTAGTGACATTAAACAAGTTTGACACCCCAAAACCGAAAGCAGAACAGATTCTGACTGAATCTTTATTAATCCTGAAGATATCAGTCAACCCCTTTATACGCAGCCTTCCTAGGGGAAAACTAGTGAGAAATATCAAAGAAGCAAAGCATATTTTGTTCCACCATCAACATTAAGACAGAGAAGAAAAACAAGAACAGAGCAGGAAAAAAAAATAAAAAATAAAAAATTACATTTGGAGAAGAAAATTTGAACCATCTGCAAAGATGTAAAACATTCTTTTAGTGTGTTTTTAGTTCATTCAGACTTGAACTATGTCATCCAGCTTGGCAGCTTTGCATAAATGAAAACAGAGTATTCCTCTTTATCCCTCATGCCTCATGCTTCATTCTGATCTAAAAACCTCTTTACCCACAAACCAAAACCAAGATCAAACAAAACAAAACCTCCCAGGAAGAATGCTCAGAGAGGTCATCCAATGACTGATGGTGTTGTATAGCTTTATTATGATATCACAGTAAGCATGGAAGAACAGGCACAATCAGGAACCAGCACTGTGAAATCAGGGTTATCTCTTATCTATTGTCTTCTCTGTACCTGTAGTAACTGTGTGTGGTTGATAACACCTCAGAAGGAAGGAATCTCTGCAGTTCACTCCTGATGTCATTGTCTCACCTGACTTCATATTCTGTCAGTCCTCAGCCTTCAGAAGCTGAGATATAAGTAGATGGGTGATGTAGAACTGCAAAGGATAGATATGTGACTGATTGGACAGGAGTTTAATGTGGAAGTTCTTCTTTCAGGTTTTGTGTAGTAGTTTCCTACTTTGTTACTGGCAAGAAGGCAGGACAAGATTGGTGAGCTGAGAAAAGTAATTTGGGACATAAAAGTTGCTAAGTTCATCTGAACCCCAGCATTATAAATTTCACAATAATTTTATAGTTAGAATGATGCAAATCCTTCGGAAGTAAATCTGTCCCACACATTTATCATAGATGAAATCATGGAATCATAGGCCTGGGTTGAAAAGGACCACAATGATTATGTAGTTTCAACTCCCCCATCATATGCAGGGTCACCAACAACCAGACCAGGCTGCCCAGAGCCACATCCAGCCTGGCCCTGAATGCCTTCAGGGATGTAGCATCCACAGCCTCCTTGGGCAACCTGTTCCAGTGTGTCTCCACTCTCTGTGTGAAAAACTTCCTCATAAGATCCAACCTAAACCTTCCTTTGTCTCACTTTAAAACTACCCCCCCCCCCTTGTCCTATCACTGTCCACCCTCACAAACAGCCATTCCCCCTCCTGTTTAAATGCTCCCTTCAACTATTGAAAGGCCACAATGAGGTCTCCCCACAGCCTTCTCCAAGCTAAACAAGCCCAGTTACCTCAACTTTTCCTCATAGGAGAGCTGCTCCAGCCTTCTGATCATCTTAGTGGCCTCCTCTGGGATTGCTCCAAGAACTCCATGTCCTTCCTGTGCTGGGGTCCCCAGGCCTGGATGCAGCACTGCAGAGCTGAGTAGATGGGGACAATCACCTCCCTCTCCCTTCTGGACACCCCTTTTTTAATGCAGCCCAGCACACAGTTGGCCTCCCAGGCTGCAAGCATACATAGCCAGCTCATATCCAACTCCTCATCCACCAGAACCCCCAACTCCCTCTCTGCAGGGCTGCTCTCAAGGAGACCTTCCCCCAGTCTGTATAGATACCTGGGGTTGCCTCAACCCAAGTGCAATTTAGTTTTCTTAATTTCACGTTTTTTTCTTGGAGAAAGAATGTCTTTTTCTTATTTGATTCAAGAGAGAGCGTCAGTGTTTATAAAGTGTACATGCAGGCATATCGCTGTATTTCAGACATGCCTACATTCTATAATTGCTGTTTTCAGTAACAGTTGCAATGGGAATTTCTGAGGAACACAACGGTCATTACAGTAGTTGAGAAAATGTTTGCAGATAGGCGTGAGATTAGCATTTTCCATGCCAATCAGAGCATTGTTTCATATCTGAAGGATAAAAATTCCTTTTGCTACTACCTCGGGACTTCAAAGCATATCGTAAAGGTATAATGTCCTGAGAATTTCTTGCCATTCTGAACTGGATGTTAAACACACATTTTACATCTAATACTCTCTGATGAGAATTCAGCAAAGTATCTATGTTGTTTCAGAAAGGGAAAGGGAGAAGGAGAGGGAAGGGGAAGGGGAAGGAAAAGAGAAGGTAAAGGGTAGGAAAAAGAAAAAGTCAGGCACACATGTTCTCTCTGTTGCAGTGAATATTTGCCTTGGTATCTGAAAAGAGAATAATCTTTCTCTTTGGTACTTAACTTCTTGTGTTTCCACCCATTAGGCATTATTCAAAGTGTTTTCCTTCCACCCACCCATGTGACATTGCCTCCTTCATTTTGCCATTATTTTTGCTGTTACAATGGTCCGCGTCGTGAAGCTTGGAAAAAAGACTGACTTCATAAGTGGCTGCTAAACATGACACCCTTGGACACCTGGAAGAATTTGGGAACACGTGAGCCTCTTTACCAAAGGGCACACAAGTTGCAGCTAATCAGGTGACCAGGAGAGATGATTCAGAGAGAGGAAGGACAGTGAAATCCACTTAGACAAGATATTCTTGTAATATCTTTGTAAGATTGGCGTATGTCCTGAACCCCAAAATCAAGTAGACAGACATCTCGGCCTTACATCAGGAAAGATGAAGTAGGAGGCTTGGACTACAAAGGACTGGAAGTGAAGTAATAGAAACTCTAGTGCCTCTTACCCATTTTATCTTGCTCAGTATCTTCTCTTTTTATAGAGTTTAATAGAGTGCTGTTTTCTGTAAAATTTTACTAAAGATTATTAAGAGTACTGACATCTATAACCGCCATTCATGCTAGAGTTCTGTTCCAAGAGCAGAAAAGCTAATGGCAGTAGTCTCAAAGTCATTCTTAATTCAGTTCTTTGTCTTTAAGTCTTTTCAGTTCTTTGTCTTTAAGTATGATGTCTTCCTACAAGATTCGTCACAGCTTCATGTTACATAAAGTGAATGCTAAGTAAAATATTCTACCAGAATATAAGAAAAACAATAACATAATCACTGCTTCTTTCTTAAATCTCCCGTTACCCTGACGTTAACTAATTCTCCTGACTGACTGATTCATGTAACAAATTTTTTTCTAATTTTAACTTAGATTACAATTTTTTCAGTTATTACATCAAGTTCATTTATCACCAAGTACTGGCTGTTTTCTGCCGCACTACAGACCACGTTTCTACTTGTTTTGCTAATTTTTTTTTATTTCTTTTGCAAACACATTCATTACAGTTGGTTTTAAATGATGAATTTAAAAAAAAAAAGAAAAGAAAAAGCAACAAAACATTCAAATGCAGTGTTATATTAAGGACAGAGAGACAAGGAATTGTCTTGTGCTTTTTATCCTTTGGTAGAAGGCGCTGCTGATAGCTGATAGACATTCAGTGCCCTTATCTGGCCTGGATAAGAAGCTGTGTTTTGCCACCAGATTTTTATTTTCTCCGGTCTGTCATTTTCTCCACTGCTACTCTACGTGATATGACATGCTGTGCACTGATAGATATTGGCAGGTCCTGATTAAAATTCACTTTACACTGCCTGCATCCTTCAAAGGAACAAAAGTCTTCTTTTTGTTGTTGTTGTTGTTTTTTTAATCCCGAGAACTGAAAACTCAAGTTTTCTTTGAGACGCTGAGCATGAAGACTTTGTTTTCGTTTGATAAGCAACATCTGATGATTTGTCTCTTTTCAACTCAACAACTGGTCACTGTGGAGAACCTGCAAAAACTGGGTTTTGGTGTTCTCAACTCCAGGTGTTGCTGACAGCTTACAAGCTGCTATTTGACAAGTCCTTATCCTTACCAGTTTCTTAAGGTGAAAGACACAGGTAAAATATCACAGCTTGAGACACAGAATTTTTCAGGCTGGCTCTCAATGGAATCTGCTTCATTTCAATGCAGTTCTGTTCAAGTCAAGACCATAAATTGTCGGGTAGTTAGATCTTGTTCCCATTCCACCCTGCTCAGCTGAAATATGGCACCTAAATGAAGGTAAATTAGTAAGAACCTGAAACTGGACTGTGCCAGGTAAATCTAAACAAAACATTTTTCTTGCAACTGTTCTATGATTTCAGCAGATTTTGCCTGACTTCCAAGTAGAAGAATCATAACTTCTGTCTCCAGGAATATCTCATGGGTTTATCCACCATGGGCATATGCAACAAAAGAGTTTAGACTATTAGATCTTGCCTTTCCCTTTAACTAGTGCTCTATGCTGTCACTGAGTATACAGTGTAATTGACAACCAAGATAAGAAAGACTTTTTAAAATAACATAGTGAGTTTAGAAGAGATTTGAATCCCGTATTTTCAAAGTCACTCAAGGAATCATAGTGGATTCCTAACACATTACTTTGCTTTAATAAATGTATTCCTTTGGCCACACTCAGAGCACTCAGCAAGCTGGTTGAAAATCTGAAATCTGAGCAACAGAACATCAGCTTCATAGCTGAGACCTGCCTTGAGCAAAAAGTCTTCTGTGCTGCCAATCTTTCCTGGCACTCAGCCACCAAAGACAACTGTTGTTGGCACAAAAGCCTACAGAGAGCAAACTGGTCTTCCATTACTATCCCCTAGTCACTATTTAGATGGTCTGAGAAGGCTGCTTGCTGCACTCCACATCACAAGACTCATCTGCCACAATGCTCTCACCTATAAAAATGGTGCTTCCTCTTGCCATAGACTCAGGGAAGTCCATGTCTCAGAAAGTGCCATGTTTCACATTAGGAACACTCATCTGCACTTTGGATCTATCAGCTACTGCCCAAGTTGGATCTTCAGTGCTTAGTGCAAGCTGGCGTGTGGCCGCTGATGATATTTGTAGGGAGGTGGAAAAAACAAAACAAAACACAAGAAAAAACAGTCCTAGGTGTACTCATAATTATGGCCTATTAGGAAAACAAATAGTTCATCTACCAGCACGCAATAAGCAGGACTACAAACAAGAAGAAATTGAGGGCATGAAGCTCAAATAACTGACATAAATGAAAGATCTTAGGAGAAAAATTAAGAATATCCAAGTCATCTGATTCAGACGTACCTAAGCAAAGCCCAGGTCAGATTAACAGCACATCTGAAGTAATGCTTGAAGACACATTTATTGTCACGCATTGTTTTGCCTCCTTATTACTTGCTCTTGCACATAACTGTGTGTAGTAACACAGAAAACATGAAATAACTTTGTCATAGAGTGTTCTGATGTGAGAACATTCTCTGTTGGGTGAAATCCAAGACTAAAACACGGGGTTATCCTCAGTACATATGCGCCCCTAACAAGTTTAGTATGATAAGAAGGGGGAGAGAAAGATGAATCATCTAGTACGTCAGACACAAATCATCTAGTGCAGAATGTGCTAGTGAGATCTGTTTTTCTTCGCAGAGGAGGCTGAGCTTTTAACAGCTCTTCTGGATTTGCACAGCCAGATACAAACTCCCTCTTGGAAAAACTGCCTTTGTTTCCTATGCATTTCCCCATGCTCTCTGCACATGCAGGAGAGCACGTGCTCCTGTAAACTCTTACTTTTCCTTAGTACTTCACTGGATTCTAAATCTGTCAGCGTGTTTCCCACTTTCTCCTTTTGACCCTGAAGTGTAAGGTCCTGACTCCATTCTTTGCCAGGCCTGCATTCTTTGAGATTGTGAACTTGATCAGTGCATGCTTACTGCAGCCCAGGCTGCCTCTGATTTTGAACTCTTTTATGATCGCTTCCATGCTGGTGAGCATCATATCCAGCACTTCACCTTTGGTTGGTTTGTCCAATATCTGAACCAGAAAGTTGTATTCCATGGACTGGAATCTCTTGACTCCTTGTAGCTCAACATGTTTTTTTCTCAGCAGACATGTGAGTGGTTGAAATCCTCCATGAAGATGGGAGTCTGCAAGTGCAACACTTCTTGCAGCTGAAGCAGGAAGTCCTCATCCACAGGCTCTTCTTGATTGGGTGGCCTGTAGTAAACCCCAACCACCAGTTTTCTTTTATTTGTCCCATCCCTAATCTTAACCCATAGGCTCTCAGCCTATTAATGACTTTTTCTCACAGGCAGTTCTTCCCAGTTTATCCTTAACCTCAGGTGAAACTCCCTCACATCTCCTACCTCACCTACCCCTTCTAAAAATCTCATAGCCCTCAGTCATGGTATTCCAGTTATGTTAGTCATCCCACTATATTTTTATGAAAGCAATAGTTTTCCAATTGCACCACAGTTTCCAGTTCCTCCTGCTTACTTCTCATGCTGTGTACATTGGTATAGAAGCATTTCAGCTGGGCTTTCAGTCACACTGCTATCTTGGAGAACTTTTCACTAAAGCTCTGGGAAAAAATCTTCACTTCCTCTGCCTCCTGAATCAGCAATGTTCCCTGACTCAACTGTTCCTCAGAAATACATCCCCTTCCCCATCAAATACAGTTTAAAGCCCTGTGATGAACCACACCAGCTTGCTGCTTGGTATATTCATCATAAGGTACAGCAGGCTGAGGGCGCTTGTTAGCTCCTTGTCCCTCTAACTTACCTATGCTATCCTACATATCCTTGTCATGGGCATGCTCACTGTCACCCTCTTCCCCTTTCAAACCTAATTTAAAGCCATGTCAATGAGCCCGGACAGCTCCTGGGCTGCAATACCTTTCCCCATATGACCTGAGTGGATCCCATCAGCAGCCATTAGGACAGCTCCTAAACAGGTAGCAATTAAAAAAGCCTAACTTCATAGGTCTAACCTTAATAAACAGTCAGCATTTTCTTTCTCTTTGGTAAAGAATGGAATCACCTCTCTTGTAGTCCAGTTTTGAGAATACCATTGATTACCTAGGAGAAATTCAGCCTGCAAACATCATAATCATGCCATCATAACTACCAAGGAAATGCTGCAGTCCTCCTGCACTTACTACCAGTCTAGTGTAGGCATACCTCTCATACTGGTAGACAGCATGGTAGAAAGTGACTGTGTAGAACCACAATAGTGGCTGCACATTTACTGTTGTATTACAATAAAATTTGCCCTCTATGCAATACTGTTAAAGCTAAGTATCTCACAAAGCAAGCTTGAACTTTCTTTCCAATATATTCAGTATCCAACAACAAATCCACTTCAATCACTGGTTTCTAGAAAACAGATTATTCCCTGCCCTACAGTGTTATAATTATCATAGAAATGCTTAGGCTAGAAGGGAACTTAAAGTCCATCCAGTTCTGAACCCCTGCCATAGTCTTCTTGCCATCCACCAGATCGGGCTGCTCAGGGTCCCATCCAGCTTGGCCTTGGGAACCTTCAGGTCTGGGCCATGAGGTCAGCTTGTATAGATGACAACCATCACTGCTGTCTTTCCTATCACTGTAAGTTGTTTTCTTTTGCTTTCATCTAGTACAAGACCTTTAGAGTATCCTCTAGACAAAGGACTCCTTTACCTCTTGCAGGAGATAAGCACCTTCTCTACATCCCCGTTTCATCTTAATTCTAACAATGGTATTCATCAGAAACAGGCTCCAAGCAAATGCCATCAAAGTGATAACAACCAGGCGTGTTGGGGCACCAGAAGTAGGCATGGATAAACAGGGGAAAGAGAAACTGAAAGGGAAAAGACAGGGTAGTAATGGTTAAGATCTGCCAGTTGACCAGATCCTGCTGCTGCTGAGTGGCAGACATTCTACTAATCAGCAGCCGGGGAAAGAGTCATTTGAGGTGGCTTTTTTTCATCTATTTTATTTGCCAGAGCAACCACATTAATAAGGGTCAATAGTTACAACACCTCTAATGTCCAGCACATAAACCATCATCTAACTGCCTGACTTGCTTATTACCATCTGTCCCTTGAAGAGCTCTTATTTGAACTCAGCTGCTGCCAGTTTCTCATAAATTTATTTTTATAATTATATTCTTAAGTAGCATGAAAAGTAAAAAAAAAAGTATATTTCTGCAGGATTTTTAGTTTGGTGATGATTCACAAAAAGGTCGTGCTTTTGCTGGCTGCTTTAGTGTATTATGTGCAATCCATTTAAGCTCCAAAAACAAAGTTAAAAACAGAAAATGTACTAATATCTATGCTAACAGCTTTGAACAAAATGCTGATTACTGCTGCTGTATTTGCATCTCAGTGCCTCACAATCTGTGTAATGCTTGAAACCGAAAAACCTATGTATAAAATAAATAAGAGCGTGCACTTAAACATGCTTACAGAATTATGAGGCTCTGAAAAATGACATGGCATTCTGTTAGAAGCTATAAAAAATCCCAGCTGTTTGATACTGTGAGTGAAATATATTGGTTTTACATTTTATAATTTCAAACCCTGTTGTCAGCAGGCAACTTATGTTACTTTATATTCCACTCACTGCAACCAACTATAATTCTTTCTGGCGCAGCCAAGTAAAATATATCACTGTGTGCCGACACTACTTATTGTTTTTTGTCTCCTATAAATGATTTGTGTCTGTATTTTGAATTTTTGTAAGAGCATTTCCAGAAGATTTTAAAAGAAACAGTATATTCAGCAGAGCAGACATACCAGTATTTCAATAAATGGGGGAAAACCTTCAGTTCATTGTATGTCCCTGCTTCATTTTCCTCCTTCTACCTCTTGCCCAGAGTCCCTCTGGCCCCTCTTTTGTGCTCAGACTCATCAAGTAGTCATGGAATCTATTAAACTGATTGCTTCGGGCTATATGAGCGTGTTAGTGCTGCTCACTCCAGCCCATAACTCATATATTGAAATGAATCGAGAATCAGTTTTTCTTTTTCTATATAATGAAGTACTGGTTAGGTACAGCTACGTTCCATCCACAGGGGAAGGAAATACTACTCACAATGAAAACAGACAGATGTATGAACAGGGCTGACTCTTTCACCATGGCACCTTAAGCTAATTAAAGGAGTACCAGCAGTTCCTAGTTTCAATCAGTTTCAAGTATGTTATTTGTTACTAAAACATTCACCACGAGCTTCAGACCTCCACTTTGAGTTTGGCAAGTCTGTTAGAAAGATAAAACATCTTTTTACTTATCAACAAGGCCCACAAGATTTAAAGCCTGGAAATACATATTTTGTTTTGTTTTTTTTTCAATGGCTTTTGAGACTATACTTTTTTAAAATGTTTTTATTTTGTTTTGTTTTGTTTTGTTTTTGTTCTTTGCTCAGATGCCCTCATTTTCCTGCTTCTACTCTTCCTGTGTTGGAAGTACAGCATCCATTTTAAACACTGTCAGTATCTATGTAATGAGACTGATACCCGTGGAACTAATATTTCAGTGTTAGCAGAAGGTAAAAAAGCATTGCCCCCACAACTGATAGATTCAAGCAACTATTTTACCAACAACACTAGACATATTACCAGTGTAATGATCTTTTAGCCTTTGACACTTTCAGGGCTTGTCCCTAGGGAAATCTTCTTCTGGAATGTTAATCTGTTGCTTCTCTGACCTACTACACATGTACCACATTATTATTAAATCCCACATGCTTCCCTTTTCACGCTGTCATTCTGACAATGGGGTCAATGAGAAATTCATCTCCAGACCAGATACTTGGAACAAAGTGCTTACCAGTAAAGGAAATCAGACTGGAAACAGTTATTTTTAGAACTACTTTTCTGACACAGAAGCTTTCAAATTACATGTTATTCTAGGTAATAGCTAAGTGGCACATACATAACAATGATTCAGAGACCAATCATGGAATGATCACAGGCCTGGCATTTCTTTCAAGCTTTTCATAGATTTTTCTTAAAACACAGTTTTTACCACTTACCCATCAGTCCTCAGGGGAGGAAAGAGGGGAACTTTTTTCACCACTTTGGAAGTCTCTGTGAAATATGCTCTGAGCTCCTCTTACACAACATTGGCTTGTTCCTAGAATTTCAGCTTTGCCCATGATTTGATACACCACTCACTAATGGAGCTAACTTAAGTGATGGAGGATGGCAATTGTTGCAGAATCACAAAATGACAGAAATACAGTTGGAAGGGACCTGGAGGCCATTGAGTCCTGCCCCCTGCTGAAATAGTCTCCCTGCATCAGGTTGCATGGGAAATAATCAAGGAGGGACTTAATATCTCCAGAGAAGGAGACTCCACAGTCTCTGTTCCAGTGCTCTGTCATTCTCACAGTAAAGAAGTTCTTCTTCATGCTATCATGGAACTTCCTCCATTCCAGTTTCCACCCGCTGCCTCTGTCCACTCCTCATCCACTTTACTCCCATCTTTTAGATATTAATAAACAACCATGAAATCCCCCCCGCAGCTTTCTTCAGGCTGAACAAACCCAAGTTACTTAGCCTTTCCACATACAGGAGATGCTCCAGGCTCCTGAACATCTTTATGGCCCTCCATTGGACTCTCTAGAAGTTTCCCACCTTTTTGAACTGAGGAGCCCAGGAATAGGAACAGCATTCTAAATGTGGACTCACCAGGGCAGAGCAGAATGGAGGATAACTTCACTCACTCTGCTGACCGTGCTCTTCTTGATTCACTCCAGGAAACCAAGAGCGCACATGGCCAAAAATATCCAAATATTTTTGTGTTTAGATCTTTTAACCTCATATTGGTTGTGACACTAAATATTTTGATGCTATTTTATCCAACAGATATCTACTTCAGGAGCCAATTCTTGAAAAACTGTATGAAAATATGCTTGATAGCATAATGAAATCATGTAGATTATTCTGAATTTATGCATTCTTATTTTGAATTGTAAATTTCTGATCCAAATAAAAGAGTTTGTTTCAGGATGTTTTCTTTCTCCTCTCAAGGCAAAGGGAGGTTTAGTCCTTAAAGCTGTGTCATTTTTTGTTTTGTTGTTGTTTTTTTTTCTTGTAATCACATGATAATTTTATACAGCAAGTTTAATACTAATGTTAGATCCACCTTCTGCTAGGCAGACAAAAACTGGTCTCACACATACACACACACACAAATCAAAGTTCATATCTTGATTTCCTAGAATGGCATGAACATTACAAATAATTTCCTTGCATTCTTTTCCCTCCAAAATAGAAACTAAGACGTTTCCTAAGTCCTAACTAAAATAATCTTTTGAGGCTTTATATCTTGAGATCACAGAGATGAAGAAAAAAGGCTTCTCAAGAAAGAATGGAGGATTAAAGGGTAACAGATGACAGAGTTCAAATTACATAGCATGGACAAAAAAAAAAAGGTGTTGAGAATGACAAGAATTCCAGGCTTTTGTCCCACTTTCTAAGAAAGATTTCAAATAAATGCACTTCTATTATACCTTTCATATATTTGGATGACCTACTAAATTATTAAGAATGCAATCTTAAGTTTGGGGGCCTGAACTTACAAACCAACATTTCAGCACTTACAAAAATTTCTCTAATCTTCCTTTGAGGGAAAGTAAAAGCAAACCTTGTTGTCTCATCCCACTCAGTGAGTTGTGAGGAGAGTGAATATTTTGAATCCCCTGAAAATGGCACTCCATGGTCAGCAGAGGCTGTAGGAGTAATGGAATCAGGCAGTAACACAGAAGAACAACCCAAAAGATTTGTTGAGCTTTCCAACCACAAATGGTCAACTACCTTGAAGTAAAATTAGGCAACTTTCTAAGAACAACAAATGTTATAGGTAACAGATACTTTAGCACAGGTTTTACTGCCTAGTTAACTACTTTGAGGCAAATTTAGGGAAGAATAACTAAAGAAAAACTCCAAAAAGAGATCATGAACAAAAAGGAGAAGATGGTGGAAAGAAAGAAAACGAAGGAGATTTTTGACCTCATCCTCATATCCAGCATTATCTTGAGATGGGCTCTTGGTCTGTGGGTGGCAGGTTGTCTTAAAGCCGAAATGTACGTGTTCAGTTGGTCCGCTGGTTGAGACCATCCTCAAGGTGGCAGCTGGTGGTCCAGAAGACTCAGGAGCTTTTGCCAAGGGTCTCTGGTGGTCGTGCACACCCTCGTCAGTAAGTTGCCATAAGAAGTGGGCGAAATGACTCACTGCCCCATTTACGCAGGATCCCACTTCCACCGCCTTCTTTCTTAAGTCAAATTGTAGAATCAAGTTCTCCATTGGTCTCCTAAACATTGTAAACAATCCAAGGTGTACCTGTTATGAAATCAGTGGCAAACCTCCAGATCAGACTTAATAATGTTTTGTCACTGGTTATGGGATGAAATCTTTTGCCTGAGTTGGCAGGAAATAATTGTAAAAAGAGCATGAAAGTAAGGAAGGTTCTTCTAAGACTGCTCTGTGATCTCCAGTGAAACCACAGGAAACATTTAGAGGGGCTGCTCCGAAAGTAATGCCTCCTATTTTGTTATGTTGGCCCATGACATCAGCAGTGGATGTTGTGGCAGAGAGGTAGAGGTTGAACTTTCCCACCAGTTCTCAATTACATTTTGTTGCCATGAATCAGAAGGCAGCAAAGGAACAGTCTGACAGAATAACATCTGACAGAGATGCAGATGATGTAAAGATGTGGAACTGAATTCTTGCATGTTGAAAACAAGGCACCCACTGACATTCACTGATGCTTGCTGAACATTTGTAGAGACCAGACAGTGGCTGTGAGCACAGTGAGGCAGTGAGTGGTGCATTTCAGTAGTGGTGACAGTGGCAGATGCTCACCTCTTCTGGTACAGATTTTTATGAGCATGGCACTCAGGCTCTTGAACACTGCTTATGAAAATGCACAGTTAATGGTGGTAACCGTGTTGAAAAAGAGTGTTCTGTAGTTGAGAATTTGCTCTATCAAATAGTATTGTTGTGTTCCTTGTGCATGTTGGAGTTCCTGTGGAAGTGAATAGGAGGCATTACTTTCAGAACAACGTAACTAATGAAAACATTAGACTTGCAAAATGACCCTGTAAAATGGTGACAGATGATGAAAAATTAAATTGAAACTGAGAGATACATTTGGAAAAAGAAAGTTTTAAAGCTGTTGGTCTTCTAGAATTATAGGTAGAATAATTTGTTAAAGCAGAAATTAAAATTAGATTTTTTTCCTGTCCATAACCCACACTTTACTGTAAAAGATAAGGAAATCCCTGGCTACAAATTACCGGGGACTCTTGCCTTGAAAAATATTTAAATTACAAGGAGGAGAATTACTGATAAATGTGAGAAAGTGAAGTCATTTGACATTTCTAAAAAGAACAACATTAAACCGTGGAGACGCTGGCAAGCATACATTATGTGCTGCTTCCATAGAAACAGCAGTAAGTACTCACAGAAAATGGAAAATTATTAATCAGGGACTTTTTTTTTGATGCTGGAACAAAGGGTGTCACAGAAACTATAAAGTCGTAAGATAAATTCATGTATTCTGAAAACAAAACAAAACAAAAACAAAGCAAAGCAAAGCAAAACAAACAAACAAAAAACAACAACAAAAGAAAAAAAACAAAACAAAAAAAACAAAACAAAAACAAAAAAAAACCAACCCACCAAACAAACAGCTGAGAGCATAGCTAAGGATAGATCATACAAGAGCAGAAGACTACTTCTTCAAGGTCAAATAAGCATAGTCCATAAGTGAAATCACGTTGGTATCCTTCTGAGATAAGACTTGCTGTCTGTACAGGATTAACATCAGTAACTGGGTGGATAGCATTCGCTTATTATTTCTTAGGGCATTTGAATCAATGACATATGATTAAGGAGTGTAAAAACAGTGAAAGTGGCCATTTAATATTGCAGGCAAAATATTAGAATAAAGTGATAATGAGTAAGCTACATCAAGCTTTAGTCCCTCATCATAGATAAGTCACGCAAGTCTCCTCATCACCAGAAAATGAATACAAGGGAATAAGGATAGGATTTACAAACAGAGAGCAATCTAGCCAATATTTCAAAGAATCATAAATCAAGCCATGAGAAACATCATTTGTTATTACAAGTTTTTGTACCTTGAAAAATTACAAAAATTGTTCATTAACATGACTTCTGGTTCTGGATCCTTTTAAAATTCTATATGTTTATGGCCTGATTGTCTGTAGGAAAGCCAGAAGTGCTGTTCTAGTACAGGGCTGTTGTCCGTGTGTATTAGGAAAGCCAAAGTGCAGATGGACTTGAACTTGGCAAGGGATGAGAAAGACAACAAGAGTGGGTTCTACAGGTACATAGGCAGGAGGAGACAGACCAAGGAGAGTGTACCCCCTCTGAAGACAGGTAATGGAGAGCTGGCTTCCTTAGACAGAAAAATCTAAGGTGATCAGTGAGTGCTTTGTCTTCATGGTTGGTCAAGCTTCCCATGTCTGCCAGGACACTGAGGCTTGAGGTGAGGGTGTGGGGACTGGATTATGTCCCCCTATAACAGTGGAACAATGAAACTGAATGTATATAAGTCCATGGGATCGGATGATATCCATCCTAAGGTTCTGAAAGAGATGGTTTGATGTGGATGCTGATATCTGAAAAATCACGGCCATCTGGTGAAGGCCCTGGAGGCTGGAAAAAGAGAAACAGTACTCCCATTTTTAAGAAAGGGAGAAAGGAAAATCTGAGGAACTACAGACTAGTGAGCCTCACCTCTGTGCCTGGGAAGATCATGGAGCAGATCCACCTAGCAGCTGTGTGAAGGCATATACAAGACAGAGAGGTGATTTGAGACAGCCAGCATGGCTTCCTCAAGGGCAGGTCTTGCCTGACCAGTCTGGTGGCCTGCTATGATGGTCTGAAGGCATTGGTGAGTGGGGAAAGGGTGATGGATGTCATCTACCTGGACTTCTGCAAAGCCTTTGTCATGGTCCCTCACCACAACCTTCTCTCTAAATTGGAGAAGTGTGGATTTGAAGGATGGGATGCAACCAAAGGGCTGTGATTAATGGTTCTGTGTCAGGGTGGAGGCTGGTCAAAAGCAGTGTCCCTGAAGGGTCAGTCTTGGGACTGGTGCTCTTCAACATCTTTATCAATGACTGATGAAGGCATCAAGTGCACCCTGAGCAAGTCTGTAGATGACAAAAAGCTGAGAAGTGCAGTTGATACATTGGAGGGAAGGGAAGCCATCCAGAGGGACCTGGGCAGGCTGGAGAAATGGACCCATGAGAACCTAATGAGGTTCAGTAAGGCCAAGTGCAGGGTGCTGCACTTGGGTCGGGGCAACCCCAGTTGTTTATAAAAACTGGGGGAAGATCTCCTTGAAAGCAGCCCTGTGGAGAAGGACTTGGGTGTCCTGGTGGATGAGGAGTTAGATATGAGCTGGCTATGTATGCTTGCAGCCTGGGAGGCCAACTGTGTGCTGGGCTGCATTAAAAAAGGGGTGTCCAGAAGGGAGAGGGAGGTGATTGTCCCCCTCTACTCAGCTCTTGTGTGGCCTTATGTGCAGTGTTGCATCCAGGCCTGGGGCCCCCAGCACAGGAAGAACGTGGAGCTCTTGGAGTGGGTCCAGAGGAGGGACACTAAGATGATCAGAAGGCTGGAGCATCTCTCCTATGAGGAAAGGTTGAGGGAACTGGGATCATTTAGCTTGGAGAAAGCTGTGGGGAGACCTCATTGTGGCCTTCCAGTAGTTGAAGGGAGTGTATAAACAGGAGGGGAAGTGGTTTTAAAGTGAGACAAGGGAGGTTTAGGTTGGATCTTAGGAGGAAGTTTTTCACACTGAGAGTGGAGACACACTGGAACAGGTTGCCCAAGGAGGCTGTGGATGCCTCATCCCTGGAGGCATTCAAGACTAGGCTGGATGTGACTCCGGGAAGCCTGGTCTGGTGGTTTGTGACCCTGGCATGGGGTTGAATCAAATGATCATGTGGTCCTTTTCAACTGAGGCAGTCCTGTGATTCTATGATACTAAGTCGACTGAAAGATGATGTTGACAGCCAGGTTACTCCAACCCAATGGCTGATGTTGTCAGTGCTGCAAGAGCTGTTAGTTTGGAAAAGAGATTAGAGCAGGCAATGGAAATCTGAATGACATCTTCTGTGATGGACAGCAGAAGGTAAAGTAAATCTGAAGGTATATCTATGTTAGGAACAGAAAAGACATCCTAAAAGACCCCTGCAGCACTGCTGTGCATTCACAGGCTGTTTTGCTACAGGACAACACTTGTGCTTGGCTGTGCCTCCTGTAACCCTCCTGAAGGTCATGCCTTATCCTGAGCTGATTTCCATCTGCCATTGGGAAGATGCCCCAAGAGAAGAGCACCAGCAGCCTGCCAGACAGTCCTCAGTGTGTGACCTAAGACCATCCTACAGCACCTTTCTGGTGTCTTGTTACTTTTTCTGTGATGCCCCACAGTATAACTGTGCTGTTATTTCCATCTGAACTGGTCAAGATATTTCTTCTTAGTGCATGCTATCATACATAGCCAGACCTTTCCAATAGTCTAATTGAACAGCCAGTTTACTGCCTGGTATCTCTGCTCATCTCATCTGTTCATCTCAGGATTTCAATTGCTTTCATGCCACTGTATGGGTTCTATATTTCCACTGTGCACATTTTGTTTTTTGGAAAAAGACACATTTATTTTTGTCCATGAGAAAGGCCATAATTTGTGAAGCACAAAAATAATTAAGAGAAATTGAAGTATTTTTCCTATAGCACAGATGGTAAAGTCCCCAAACTGATTAAAGTTTATTGGCATTTCATAAAATATGATGCCTGAGAACTACTCATAAAGTTTTTTTGATTTTTGATTTTTTTTTTCTATTTATTTGCAAGAGAAGTATTTGTTAATCTGCATTTAAAATGTCATATATTTATATACACTTGTATGGAGGGCCTTAAAAATAGTTTTATTCCTTTACAATTTGAGAAGTGCATTTTTTTTATTTTTATATTTTTTCCTTTTTTTCCAGGTTGCCCTTTTCTAATACCAGAAAGCAAAGTTGAAAGACCAGGTAATAATTGTTTGAGATACAAATATGTTTCAGCCAAAGTGCATTTGTGTCAAATGTCAAAGTAAAGCTTTAGGAGAGATATCGACATCAGTTCAAAGAAAGTACCAAAAGTGATTGTGTGGCAACCAGTCTTAAAACATTCTTGTCAAGAGATAAGCAGAAAATTCCTCACGATATAAAACGGATGTGAGGTGAAGGCAAAACAAGCAACATTTTAGGAGGAAAAATTCAGCATAAGAAGTTCACAATTTCCACTGTGCGTGACTGTGGAATTTATGTCATAGTATCTATTGTGTTCATAATGAATTCTACATGATTATCTTTTGGTCCTAATCCATAAAAACAAAAGCAATTGTTCAGTGATTTGAAGTTAAATAAATGCTAAGTCATTTTACTTGGGCAAATCTGTTATGCGAATCTCAACTTTCAGCAGTACCAGCAGAAACTTTCTGTTTTACTTCATAGATAAACAATTTCATTCTTTCTTCTGGCAGACACGTCTTGAGGCAGGCAGACTTTTTCCAGGTGCTGGTGTATTTTACTACTATGTACCTTGTATACGTGTTACTACACTGCCAAATTACCTCTGAAGAGGTCTTTAAGATTGATTCCTGCTGAGAGTGATAAGAATACACTCTGTGTTTTCATATCTGAAACCTGTATCTTAGATAACTTGGAAAACATAGAAGATTCAATCCTTAAACCTAAGTAAACCTACAGAAAGTTTTAGACCAGTTTGTTTAATCCCTGTACACAGTCAGACGAGGACCAGAACAAATCCGAGTTATTTATAAGCTAAATGAGAATTTGTAGGGTTAAAAAGTTGTAGCTGTTATTTCTAGTTCTGTCCTTAAATGTGTTTTTCCCTAAATGCTGTTGCTTAAATTTTTAAATGATACATGATTCTAAGTAGATAACATTCTTCACGAGCAGTCCTCTGTATCTGTACAGAAGCCTTCCTTACAGCATTACAAAGGTACATACGCTTTCATTTGTGGGTTTAGATTTTCTTCAAAGAGAACCAACTTATTACCTTCTCCAAGTCAGAACATTCTGAAAGTGTCTTGCAGAAGTATTTGATAAAGATCTAAAGACAGAGCAAATCCTTTGATACATAATAAAATAATTTTGGATCATCTTTCCACACACAAGAGCAAGACAATGTATCTTTTCAAGGAGGCATATTTTACTTGGCACGCTGCATCAAGACAGAGAATCCTCTTCCTATTTGCTGCTGGGCTGAAGGAATTGCAGAGAACTGGCATTCATTCACAAAAGCAAACACTACTCATTAAAAGAAAAATAACTCATTATTTAGAAAGAAAAAGGGTAAAACTGTAGAATTTTACCAAGAAATATTAACACGGCTAAAAAAAAAAAAATGTGGGGAGGGAAAGAAAGCCAATAGGAAAATTATAACAACATGCCATTTGTGAAATTGGAAGAACTAATAAAAAAATGAGCTTACACGAAGCTTTGTTTAAAAACTGACACTTTTCTACCTGTTTTTATTGATGAATAAATGGCCGATGGGAGAGCTGAGTGAGAAATTTGAAGAACAGAGGAGAAGATCATAAAGGAATCATTTCAGCTCATTAAAAGTGATGTGAAAGGACTGGGAGGAATATGTATTTAATTATACATCATGAATTCTCTAATAGCCTATGCAAAGTGACCATGTGGACACCTGTATTCTTCGTTATAGAGGGAACCTGTACCTTTATTATTGCTTTGTTATAAAAATTTAAGACAAATATTTACTACGCACATATTCTACTTCAAGATTCTTCATTTTACAAGGAAGTTGCTAAGGTATGCAGGGAGGAAGTTAGGAAGGCAAAAACCCAGCTCAAATTTAGATTGTCCACTACAGTAAAAGAGAATAAGAAATCCTTTTACAAATGTATCAGTAATAAGAGGAGAACCAAGGAAAATGTCCACCCTTTACTTGATGCAGCAGGAATGTGACCACTGAGGATGAGGGGAAGGCTGAGGTCCTCAAGACCTTCTTAACATCTGCCTTTAATGGGTAGAACAGTTATCCTCAGGGCACTTTATGCCCTGATCTGAAAGTCTGGGTTGAAATGCAAAATACACACCCAGGAATTCAGGTGGAGACAGTTAAAGAGCTTCTCCTCCACCTGGACTGCCACAAGTCCATGGGACCGGATGGGCTCCACACTTGGGTGCTGAGGTAGCTGGTGGGGGTGACTGCTGAGCCTTTCTTTGCTATCTACCAGCACTACTGGTTAACTGGAGAGGTCCCAGAGGACTGGAGTATTGCCGATGTGATTCCCATCTACACAAAGATCTGGGGAAGTTCAGGCCCATCAGCCTGACCTCAGTACCAGGGAAAGTTATGTAGCCAATCATCTTGGGTGGGATCACACCCATGCCATGTGCATGGCATCCAGGGGATAAGGCCCAGCCAGCACAGGTTCATGGAAAGCAGGTCATGCTTTAGCAACCTCATCTCCATCTACAACTAGGTGACCAGACTGGTAGATGAGGGAAAGGCTGTTGATATAGTCTACCTGGACTTCAGCAAAGCCTTTGACAATGTATCTCACAGTATTCTCCTGAGGAAACTGTCTGCCCATGGGCTGGACAGGCATACCCTTCTTTGGGTAGGGAACTGGCTGAAGGGTTGTGCCCAGCAGGTAGTGGTTAATGGAGTTAAGTCCAGCTGGTGACCTGTTACAAGTGGTGGAGTCACCATCCCTGACAGTGTTCAAGAGGCATCTGGGTGAGGAGCTACGAGATATGGTTTAGTGTCTTGTAGCAACAGTGATGGGGGGACAGTTAGAATGGATGATCTTGTTGGTCCTTTCCAACCTTGTGATTCTATGATTTATAAGCTGTTTTCTTCTTGTGTCACTTCTAACTTGCCTTTTAGTTTTGCATAATTTCCTATAAATCTCAGCCCTCTTACTCATATATACTTCTTCTGATACAAATTCTTTTCCCAGTAAAATATGGGATTTCCAAGCTATTTTTTTTCTATTTGCACTATTGTTGGATAGTCTGAAAAATACGTGGTGGTTGCAATTGAACCTCCAACATTGAATTTGGTACCAAATTTCAAATGTTTTTCCCCAAGAAGCCTTCAGTAACTACTTTCTACATCACCAGCCTGCTTCAGACTACCACTGAATACTTGAGTGCATTAAATTCAAGCACGCACTGTTGCTAACATTGATTATTATAAAACAAGAATGATGATGTTCTCAGGGAGACAAGAGGCCTGACGTTAAGTGCACAATCTAACCACATTTCTGTTGAATTGCAACAAATATCAGAAGATTGCTTTTTCTACTTTTCCAACCCTGGCTGTTTAATTTGTTTCCAACCTCTTCCCTGCCTCGCTCTCCTTTCCTTTCTCATTTCCCTCCAGCCTCCACTTTGTGCTGACCAGGCATTCTGCTCTGTTCCAAGTATGATGCCAACAGAGCAACACTGATTAGATCCATTGATTACAGCAGATGAGAATTCCAATTTAACTTCTCTTCTGACCTCCTGCAAAGGAGGAGAAAGACAGCCACGTCTAAAGAAAAGCAGAAAATTCCAGTGATCACTGGTGAACTCACAATCTTGAAACTACGCATTTGTATTTCAAACAAACAAACAAACAAAACAAAGCAATTTGGAAATGAAATAATTTACTCTTGTTGAATTTTGTGCTTCCTCAGATCAGTTTAAACACAGTGAATGTCAGATTCCTATGACAGTGCAGATACCTCTTCCAAAAAATATCACTGGGCAGTGATCCTTACATGTGGGTTTCCTGCAGATTTCCTGTAATAGATAATAGGTACACATCTAGTTTAACGCTGGTTGCAACACTTTGTTTTCAAACCTGGTGAGGTCTAGGTGTGAAATACCTTCTTCACAGATACTTTGAAATTTAATTTTGAATCGTGCAAGAAGCTTCAAGATTTTCAGCTCATCAGCCTTTGTCAGGCTTTCTCTTGCAGCTCAGAAAGCCAGGGCTATCCTGGGCTCCATCAGAAGAGGTACTGTCACTTTTTACCCTGCCCTTGTGAGGACCCATCTGGAATACTGTGCAAAGGTCTGCGGCCCCTCATTCTCTCTTTCAGCTATGTCTGAATATTTCAGTTTCCATGTTTTCTTGGGATCTAAGCAATATTGTAATGTCTGGATTTCTTCGCCTGATCATAGCTGCTAGAGAGGGAGGTGACTGTCCCTCTCTATTCAGCTTTTGTGAGGCCCCATCCGGAGGCCCACAGCACAGGAAGGACACGGAGCTCTTCTTTGATAGGCAATAGTAAATATCTCCCATAACTATGCGAGACTATAAACTAGTAAGCTGCATTACCACCTTTTTTTAGGGAACTTTTAAGCATACCCATATTAGACCTGAAACTAGGGCTAAAAATGTTCCAGAGCTTCCATAACCTCAGAAAGTGCTGCTCACAGTTCGCTAGTGTAAATAAAATAGAATATATCTCTGATAGCATTGCTTAGCTCAGTTCTTTGTTACATGGAGTACTGTTCCACCCCACATGTGGATGATGCCTGTTGGTCAAGTTTCCCATTGTGCCATGAACTATCTTAAGTTTTTAGGTGCTTTTACCAGGATATCAAGGATAATGCTTTCATCAAATGAATGAGCCATCTTATCACCATAAGACATTATGGGGAGGGTCAGGTGCATGAACAAGGTGCAGTAACATGATGAATTCTCTATCAGCTATATTAGTGTGATAAGCTGTGTGTTGGCTCTTAGCCACCTGAAAAAGTGAGGTAATTTAAGTCTCTTCTGTTCAAGCTTAAGAAAAGGTCTTTCACCTCACTTTTTCAACAGTCAAAAGCAAGCACACAATCTGTTACTGCAGCTCATCTGATAGGCAGCAACTCAGTCCTTTGCTTGAATTTGAGAAGTCAACAAACAATTTATCTGACATTTATCATGCAGAGAAAGGATGTGTGTCACTTACCTGTGCATAGTCAAAAGTAGCATATTATGGTGACCCAGAAGATAGTGGTTCCTTCCCAGCCACTGAACTGTACTAAGGAAAGAGTGAGTCCTGCATGCATTCTTTCAGCTGCAAGGATACAGCACTGAAACCCTTAAACCTTCATGTCTCCCCAACTTCCTCCAGGAAAGAGAAAGTCATCTCTCCAGGCAGCAGGAAGGGAAAAGGAAAGAAAGCCTGGCAGTGTTACAATTACAAGTTACAATTTGCCCTAGAAACATTGCTAAAACAAATCATTAACTCTATAAAAAAAAAATCTTGCTGGTTTTACAAACAATATGCAGTACCACCTGGTCTGAGGGCAGTACTGAGATCAGCGTTTCAATAGCTCCAGTTCATCTTTTGATTTTTTTACATCTTTCTTTATTTCCTACATTTTCCTTCACTTCTGTGCACTAACAGGACTCATTAGGTGACTCCAAAGAAGGCAACTTTTCTAACTAACTAATGGAATTTTCTAACTCCAAATTTCCAGCTATGAAGAAATTTCTTCAGTTTACTAGAAATTATTATACATGCTACGCCATTGCAAACTCTGCTTCTTGAACCTCCCTGAGAATTTCTCATTCTCTGTTATAAAGAATTAGGAAGATGAGCAAAAACAAATGAAACCAAACTAAAATAATAATAATGGCAACAATTGCAACAATAGCAACAAAAAATCAGTGGAAGAGAGGCTTATAAAACACCAGCCAAGTTGTGCCTTTTAAAAATAGTAATTAAAATAATAATAATAATAATAAAAAAAAAAAAAAAAACCACACAACATAAATCGTGCTTCTTTCTTCCCTCAAACTCCTTCAGTTTTCAATTGAAGTCATCAAAAGGCCTTTGCTACCTGGCCTTACAGATGACACAGAAGAGGCAGCACAGGAATAAAACAGAACCATAAAAAGAAAAGTAGCATTTGGAAAAAGAAGATTCATGATTTAGAAGTGGTCCAAGGCCATGCTGAACTTCACCTACAGTACCTCAACCCCATTGTGAAGCATCATACAACTGTTTTAGATGTCCATTTCACAAAGAAATTCATGAATTGCAAATAAAGTGGTACTTAACAGATTAAATCTCCTCTACACCAGAAGTCACTGCTCAGGTGAAGAAAAAGAACTTCTGGACTACTAGGAGAATGTAGATACCTGCTGTTTTTCCAGCTCATTATACTCTCTGAAGGTTTGTGCAGCAGGTTTAAATATGCCTACTGTTGGGTATGGAGCTGTTCATCTTTGCCAAAGTTTGCAAACCTGTAAGTTTGAAAGGACTTGGAAGGAAGTCTGAAAGGAAATGGAATGATAAGAGTCAATGAAGAATCATGTGAAGGAGTAGAGAAGAATGAGCTAGAAATTCTAGTGCAGTAGGAAAAGTCTCTCTCAAGATGGTAAACAATAATCACCACAACTATTGGTGATAATTATTGTCATCTTGGAGAGATCAAGCAAATGCTGAGTTTCAGGGTGTGTAGCAAAGGAGAAGGAAAATGTTTGAACGAACAGTGTACATAGGAAAAAGAACATCAGCAACAGAAGAATTTTGAAAGAAAGGTGAACAAGGGACTGGACAGACGAGGTAAGGAGAGTAAGGTGAGTGGCAGAGCAAGAAGGAAATTGAAGGGAGTTGAAACAGAATGATCTTCTTGGAAATTTTACACTAGATCATTTATTCCAGTCATTTTCTCATCAAGATCTGGGTTACCACGCTATGATGCCTCAAGTAAAGACACTGATCTTTAAATGGAGAAGAAAGAGAGGAATCAAATCCTTCGCAGAACACAGAGAAACCCAGGGCAGCAGTCTTGCAGCTTTGTCAGCTATTCAGGCTTTACATCAGACTACATTGCCTATAACAGGCGTTGTGCTTTAAAATACAGAGTTCTGACAAGGGAGGCCACATGTTCCTTTATATCTTGTGCATCGCTTACTAACTAGATGGAGACTTACCCTTCCTTACCTTTGGGACCACATTAGAGATTTTGTACTTCCATTTCAGGATGCAGAGTACTGAACACCCAGGCATAGCTGTTGTCTTATAAATAGAAATGTAGTAACTCAAGTATCAAACAGAGCTTGCTCCAAACCCACAGGGTCTTCTCAGAACAGAAAAAAACCTATATATATGGCATGCAAAAACCTTTATTTCTTGAGCTCTCTGATATAATTGTGAAGCTCAGTTATAGTCTCAGTCTGTAGAAAAGACTATCTTTAATTTGAGCTTGCTGAGTTCTGAAACATTCATATCCTTTCTTTCAATCACATTCAGTATTCTGTCTGCACTGTACTTTCTTACTGTGTGCCTGCACTGTCCTTTAGAAGGAGAATAACCAATCAGTTACAGCTATCTTGCACACTGTTCAGATTATCTCATCACTATTACTTTTATTCTCTTGACTGATCGTGTATTTGCTTTGGATTAGGACATCAAAAACACTTTCCTGTCACCCTCTCTTCCTCCTTTTCTCTACCTCTCCTTCTCCTCAGAGACGTTTGTACTGTTTTCTAAGGTCAACTTTGTTATATTTTCTCACAGAAACAGAGTCAGAGTTAAGCGAGCTGTGATAATATATATAGAACTCACCATATACACTTACAGGTGTTACTTCTCTGATTGCTCCATTCAACTTTTGCATAATCTTCTCAGTGGCTGTAGCCACTTATGTATATTTAAAGTAACTGCACAAAACTGCAGAGAGTATAATTAGGTGAAAAACAGCAGGAATCTAGATTTCCCCATGTGGTTTAGAAGTTGTTTGTTTGCAAAAATCACCAGTTGATTTCTAATACTCTTCCCACCAAGTCCAACAGTATCTCTGAGAACACTATTAAAATGCCCTCAAGTTCCAAACCCTGCTTTGAAGCACAGCAGCAAGAAGTTGATTAAGTGAAAGATCACAGATAAACCCTTGTGGACAAAGTGAGAAAATACCAATTTTTTCTACTATAGAATTCTTCAAGAACGACTGCTCTTCCAAAAGGTAAGAAAGAAAATGGACAAAATTCCACAGTGTGCCACCCACTATCTGTGTAACTTAAATTGTTAAAAGACTTCCAATGTGATTTGTTTCTTATTTGCAGTTACTAGCATCCCTTCTGTAAAAAACTTTCTCAGATATTAGTTATTTTCCCCACCTCTATTCCAACAATTAGAACGTGGTATTTTTCCTTTACATTGAGATAAGGTAATGTTGCAAATGAAGCAATCCTATGTTACCTCTTTGTAGATTAATGCAGGCTGTCTCCTATACCATAACAATTTTGAAATAAATAAGTGAAATACACTAAGCTTCATGTTGTTAATTCAGCCCATGTAATCATTCTTTCCTTAAGCAAAATTCTTCTCTGTTGCATCAGTTTTGTCAGAGGCAGATGTTTAATTTACCTTCAGTGTGTTGTCACCATCTCTTTCTTCTCTCCATAACTCATCTCTCCACATGTTCATTGTTTGTACAGAGAGGAAACACAAGGGGAAGAAACTCTTGGAAGATATGTGTTACTGTTCTGGTATCAGAACTCACTTGCAGCAAAAGGGAACATGTGCCAAGCTGTGGACATTACTGTTCTTAGGTCAACATGCTGACAGAAGTATACTGTCCTCAAAAGTGAGGCTACAACCTGGGACTGAGAAACTCCTTACATCTTCTGAACTAGCAAGCCTACTAGGTGTCCAGAGCTGACATGAAAGAAAGTGACAATTTCGGTATCCATAGCAAAATTTATCAAAGCTCTGAAGAAGTGTGGTCAGCAGAAATTTATTTCATCTGGCTGTCTTCTGAGAAGTTTTTCGCTTACTTCAAGGTAGTTCATGCACTGTATTTTTAATAAGGTCAGCAGAATCACATCTTCAAAGAAAGCATCGTTTCCATTTAGTTAGAAAACACAGAGTTGTTTACTGCTTGATTTTACTGCCCAGAAGAGGCCTTGGTCTCTTCAAGGTCTGTGATGAAGGGGATAATATTAATTACCTCTTTACCTCAAAGAGGGTGAGTAGGCTCAATTAACTTTCACTTAAAAGTGCTTTGAAACTCTCACAAACGAGTAACAGCGTTCCTCATTAGCAATTCCACATCAGTTATTCCAGTTCAATGGTATTTTTTTTCCTTCTGTGTGTCTTCTATAAAAAGAACAGCTAATGAAAGAGATACCACCCATTTTACATTGCCAAGAAATTTGCTAATATCCTGTATGTGGTAGATGGTATATAAAACATGAAAGCAAATCAGAAAAAATATTGAAGAAAGGGCAAAAAATTAGGGATGTATTATGGAACCAGCTCTCTAGAAAACCCAAAAGTCATGATTCAGATTTTAAAAAAAAAAAAAAAAAAAAAAAAAAAAAAAAAAAAAAAAAAAAAAAAAAGAAGAAAAAGGTGACAAATACTTGATAATTACCAAACTAAGCAATAACATCCAGATAACAAAGATTTTCTCATAACATTGCATAACTACTTAAAATCACACCACCCCCAGATAATGGGAAGAATATTTTAACATTACCAATCAGATCAGCAAACTGTAGCTTTACAAAATATTCAGTTGATAAACGTGTTATAAAGGTAACATTTTTGTAATGATGATGTTAAAAAGGCCGTTCTAAGTAATACTGTAACTTTTATCCACTGGCAGGAAAATAATCTGGTTCAAAATCTGGTTCAAAATCAGCAAAGAAAGAATATGCAGTTTGTGTCCTTCAGTTCAAAGGTAATACCAACAATTCTGTGTTTGTTTGCCATCAATGCTTAAAAACTGTTTCTACAACTAGAAAATTGGAGAGGATCCTGATAAAAGTAACATGCGTTTCCAGACTTGCTTTGAAGATATCTGACAGATTTTGGTGTCTTTTTTTAATACCTCTCTGGAAATAGAGGAACACGTGTCTGCTTTTCACCCATCATGTGCAAATATAGATATAAGCACAGAGAAATGCATATTAAATCTTTTAAAAAAGAGGTGGAGAATCACATATATCTTACCATGGAATCCTGGTTCACAGGAAGCAGTAGCCTACAGAGAACATCAAAGCAGTAAACAGATCAGAGCACTCCCACAGAACGTTTAGCTTAGCTGCACTTTCAATCGCCTTTCTAAGGACCAAGTTGAGAGAAAGAATTAACTGCAGAGATCAAAAAGACAAGGTACATCTTTGAAATCCCTTCACAGTCCAGTATTTTATTTATGACCAAAGCCCCTGAGTTGAATGTGAAAGTTGGTTTCCATGGATATTTAAATAACACTTTTATCAGGCGTATCAGAATGACACACTTTGATATTTCGAAGTCTTGTAAGATCACCTCTAGCCATCTCTGAATTCATTTGCTTCTAGCAATCACCATTTCTTAAAAGGAACAAGCAGTGTTTGTGGCTTGTTGGTGTGACCTCACTGCAAAAGAACTGTAAATGCAGAGGACTGAAGCACAGAAGATTGACGACACCAACAACCTGTGACAGAAAAACCAGACCACTTGCTAGTTGTTCTTTTGTGCTGGGGGATGTTCAGGTAGGATATTAGGAAAAATTTATTCTCCAGGGGAGTGGTCAGATGCTGGAATGGGCTGCCCAGGGAGGTGGTGGGGTCACTGTCCCTGGACATGTTCAAGAAACATTTTGATGCTGTCTTGATGGACATGGTTTATTGGAAAATACTGGTGGTAGGTGGGCTGTTGGACTGGGTGATCTTGGAGATCTTTTTCAGCTTTGGTGATTCTATGATTCTACAATTCTTCCCCTTGCTTCCTGTTCCCATACACTGCCTAGCATTTTCTGTGCTGTAGGGCAGGCCATGCGTAATCTGAACTGTGAGCAGAAACCTCTGTAAACTGCAGTTCAGCCGTGTTCATCTGCCTTCCCTTCTGTAATGGTCCCTCAGAAAGAAATAGAAGTGCTCACTTAGCAAGCCAGACATGTCTGAGTCTTGCATTGGTACGTGACAGATTTTAAGAAAGTACCATTTCAAGGCTGTGAACGTGTGGTATCTTGGTCCTCCAGTGCAAATTTTCTGTCATCACCTACTAAAAATAAAACTAGATTAAATAAAAAATAAAAATAAAAAATCAGCAATAGTACAATTTGAAATAAAATTATCAGAAAGAAATTAGCAGCATGCCTGTCAAAGTAATGCTTTGATTTTGAAACAGCTGATATAAACATTTGTGATTTCTGTGGCTTGCAGTTAAGTTTTAAAAATAGCTCTTAAATATGCACATTAATAACATTCAGAAGGCACATCTTTCAAGCTTGTCCAGGCTATTGAGGGGTTTAATTTAACCACGGTATTCATTTATGTCTAGCAGTTAGAATTTTCTTCTAAGCTCAAAGGATCTCAGAGTTGTAACTATGATCTAATTGGTAAGCAATGAAGAATGTTTTTCATGTTTTATAGACAACATGAATCCTGATCATTTTACAGCAGTAAATTATAGAGTGCTCTGTTCACCGTGTCTCCCTCTGGAAATACGGGCCTATATCTCATTAAACTATAAAAATAACTTCCTGTGTTCAGTGGCTCCTTGAAAGCTATCCTGCCAAGGTATGTTATTTTTGAATTACTAATGCATGTTAACTCGTCAGTCCAGAGAAAGTTAGGTTTTTTATGGCCTCAAACTAAATTAATTTACAGCTGTATCCACATGTCAGGGGGGACTCATGAGGAACCTAAACTGCTATAGAAAACGATAATTTATTATTGATTTTCAGCTCCTTTTTAAAAGCAGCTACAATTCATTGGTTTCTCGGTTCTTTCTGTGCTACAAATGATCTGCGCAATGCTGGCAACTTAACAAAGGAGCTCCTGCAGATAAGGCAAAGGACATAAAATTCAGGTGTGCTTTACTTCATGGCTTAAGACAAATGATTCATCACTTTATCAAGGAAAAAAAAATAAAATAAAAATCATACTTATGAATTTTCAGTTGGTTGGTTGGTTTTGGTTTGTTGATTTATTGCTTTTACAGGTTGTATGGTCGGACGAAGCATCTCCTGTAAATTATTTGCTTTTAAAATAAAACCTACCTTTTTTCACATGTTTTTAAAGCTATATAATTGTCATGTGGTTGAGAAGTTGAGTTGAATTTAACTCCAGTAAAGCCAGTACACTACCAATGACAGACTGCGGGTCTTCACTCCTACTGTAATAGTCTTGTTTTGTATTTTGTTTGCTTTATTGAAAAAGAAAAGGGAAGGGAAGGGAAGGGAAGGGAAGGGAAGGGAAGGGAAGGGAAGGGAAGGGAAGGGAAGGGAAGGGAAGGGAAGGGAAGGGAAGGGAAGGGAAGGGAAGGGAAGGGAAGGGAAGGGAAGGGAAGGGAAGGGAAGGGAAGGGAAGGGAAGGGAAGGGAAGGGAAGGAAAGGGAAGGGAAGGGAAGGGAAGGGAAGGGAAGGAGAACAGAATTTAAGATAAAAGTGCAAAATGTTTCATTCAGTTGAGAAAGCTGTAACAAAAACTTCAGTGCAGAAGTTTGGATCCTAAATGTACAGATATTTATAGGAGTGGCATTCCACCACATATAGAAGACTATAATTACATGAAGTATTTAAGTACCAACATAACGTTGGAGAAAGTACACACAGATTTAGGGAACCTTGATTAATATTTGCTCAGCATTACAAAGTGATGGTCAAGAACAAACCAATATAATTATGGTTTAGAGAACTGTAATTTACTCAGTTTTGAAAAAGGTGATATGAAAATATTCAGATGCTTCTGCTCAAATACTTTCAGTGATTTAAGTTGCTAAAGTATTTTGTATTTAAGTCCATGTATTTGTAACCTATCTAAAAATTCAGTGTGAACAAGTCTGAAATAAGCGCTGCTCCAACTGAGCTAAATGTCTGTTGAATTTTAATGAAACAGATAGTCTGTTTTAATGTGTTTTTGTACAAACTGATTACATTGAAACATGCAGCAGTTGAATTATATGGTAAGCTACTATTTAGAATTTCTTATTGCATCATTAGTCAAGGATTCCTACATAAACATTGCGATTTCTAAATATTTTAAATAACATAATTCATATTAGAAATAGACAAAACACTTATTTTACACTTGATCTGCTTATATTATTTAAAAATGCAAATTTAAATCATTTTTAGATTTTTTTCCCTCCTTTTTCCTTTTTCATTTTCCTTTTATTCAGTTTAGACAGGTCTTGTTCTCAGAAAAAGAAACAAGGCCGAAACCTCTGAAAGTCATCTCAGTCAAAAATAAACTATTATCTTTACATCCATTATCATTATCAGAGATCATTTTTTCACAGCTCTGAAATTCTCCCCAGTGGGCAGTAGTCCATCTTACTAAACTACCTACCCATAATTCAACCCATTCTCACGCCATTGTCTGTCTGGACTCATGAGAGTCCGGCTTTGAACTACAACGGAGACCATTTTCCAGTGCCTCCAGGGAAGGAGCTAATTTTGTTGGCTGCCTCCTTTCCATTCGTCTTCTCATGAATAAAGCAGGGCTTGACTTTTCCCTAGTGCTACCCACTTTCAGAAACCCAAACTTCATTGCAATGAAGCTGAAATGCCGGAATAAAAAGCTACTCATTCTCTTGCAAATACAGAAACAGTTTTCAAGATCCTGTGAAAAAAATGTCCACAGACAGGGTCAAGCTGAACGAATGTGCTTCACTCAACTCATCTTTTCTTGTGCATAATCTGAAACTTAATTGGTAAAACTGAAAATAAGAACAGGGGACTGTCTTTGTTTAGCCTTCAGTCCTTGATAACAAAACAAAAATTCTTCCCATTCAGCTTACTCCTGATCAAGCAACAACTGGGGACCCCTGCCATGGAAAGAGCATCTGTCTAAATGGATTGATTCAGATTACTGAATTCTTGTTCCACTCTTACTGGTTTGATATAAAAAGTGTTGATCTATAGTGAGGGCTAAGAAAAAAAGAAAACATGAATTTGAAGGAACTAATTTGCTATATTAATGAGCTGCGGGTTTTTTATTAAAAAATAAATAAATCAACAAATACAAAATGAACTTTCTCAGTCTCAGAAGAATCTACAGACAAGTGAATGCGATACCATTTTGCTTGCATGAGGAAATCATTTACAACAGTCTTGAAGCTTTTGACCCTTATTCAGTTACGAGTCATAAAAGATCTAATTTAAAAACGTTATATGCTGCCTTATATGCTGACATCTACATTACTGGTGCAGATGAAGATTCTTGTTTAGAAGGCTGGTAAATTTAAATACTGCAAAGAGCAACGCCATGCTATTGTGTAAACAGTGAAAAATTACAGCACCTATTTATGGAGACAATGAGACTAGCTTTTGTGTGGTGGCATGAAAAGGAGAAAATTTCATCTATAGACAACATGAAAAATGGTGGTGGGGTTTTATGGAACTTATAAACAGAATTCATTCCAACATTTTCTGTGAAAGGCTGTAATTTAGTGGTCCAAAAGTTCTGTTTTCCAACAAAAACAGACACATTACTGATTGTGCAGATTATGGGAGCTCAGAAGAGCAACATTTTGCTACTCCCTCCACCAGGTATTTACCAGGGAATAAGAAAATATCATTGGTAAGGAACATGAATCACACTGCACCCCTGCAAGTTTAGCCAAGCAGAACAACTACAGAAGTATGATCAGTTCTGTATGCTCTTTTAGGTGTGCGACGCCCAAATTAATATGCTTGGGATCACAATTCATGCTCTTTTCTACTAGCAGGGAAGAAATAAGGAACAACTTCCCGTAGGTGCATAGATCTGTCAGGAATGCATGTGCACTTTCCCGTGCATCATTTCAGTAAGTAACATGTTCCATGACACTCTGCTTATTTCCTCTATGTCAAAATGGCTACACTAAATTTGGGAAACTATTCCTAAATTGCATATGATGTCGCGCGCATAGCAGTGTATCCTTGTGTTGTGAAATGAATGGTTGACTTAAGAATCAACCATTGTCAACTTGGCATAAGTGTCAGCCACTTTCATCATTGTCCCTAGTGCAACCATGCCCAAAAACATGACTAAATGGATAGGCAGTACATGAGGTTCAGTCACCTGATATAGGGCTTGCTGGATGTTATCCTTCAGAACAGGTTGCAAAATCAGGCATCCTTCATTGCAATTCTTCCCCACAGTTCTTTTGCATTTATATCTGTGAGAAATCTGCTCCACCACCCGAGCTGCTCTCAGCTGCCATGGTGTCCCACAAAGATAGATGGGATCACTTACAGAGGTACAATAGGGAGCACTCTTCTGCTCTGCTTTCATCTTACTCCCTGATCGCAGATCAAAGCTGGGAGGCAAGCAGAGTAAGGGCATGTTTACACAGAGACAATACATCAGTCTAATTTATTCTCTCACAGTGAAGAAATTTAAACGTAACTCATTGAAAGGGATTTGCACTGGTTTGTCATGACAGCTCACAATACTTTCCTTAATAGTCATAACACCCAAACAGCTCCGTACTTGTCTGATCTAACTAGCCCAGCTTCTCAACCAACACTTCACAGAGTAGTGTTTGCAATTGTGATTTTTTCCTGTGCTGTAGGAAGGCCCACTAGAAATTAAGAAATTTATAGTTGGGGTAACAAAACAGTCAAATGAATTCACTCCTTAAAATCTTTTCACAGAATCACAGAGCCATAGAATGGCCTGGGTTAAAAAAGTCCTCAGAGATCATCTAGTGTTAACCCCGCTACCATGGGCAGGGTCACTAACCACTAGATCATGCTGCCCAGAGCCAGATGCAGCCTGGATGTATTGATATTGTATCCAGGTTTCCTGGTATCCACTGTCATCATCAATAGCATTACTCACAATATGAACATCCCATTACTCAACACCATAATTACTGTGAAAAGAACTAAAAAACCCACATTTTTGCTGTAGAACCAGTGGGCACATTTTCCAAGTTGACTGGTAGCAGAGTTTCAGCATGGGAAGACCTGCTGTCCTCATGGGATTAGATGAACAGAGACGACCTGGGCAGTGCTCTCAAAAAGCTGCAGCTGGCAAACAGGACCATGAAGACTTTCCTTGGGACACAGGAACATTGTGCTGCCCAGGAGTGAAGGTCAATACCCACTGCCATCATGAAACACAAACTAAATCACTTGATATTGGTAGATCAGCTGGCAGGAGTCCTGCTGTAGAGCTCTGCAATGTCTCCTAGAGAGTGTTGTCCTGTTGGATGCCATGCCATCCTCCTTTTGGCAGCTGACTTTTAGTTCTGATCCTTAGAGGCACGTTGGATCACAATGGAAGAACTGTAAATGACAGAAAAGGGTGGCTCAGAGATGTACCTGATCCTAAAACATTTAGAAACTGAAGTCTGCTTGAATGTAGGAAAGTGAATTCCTCAAACAATTGAGAAATCAACTGAAACTACTCCTCAAGTCACTGCAAGGTGGAAGTGTGGTAGAATACTTTAACAGGTGGAAATTTCCAAGGCAAGTTAGCTGCATGAGGAGAATTCTAATCATATCCAGGACACGAAGAATACATCCCTGAAAAATGATAATTTAAGGCCAGCGTAGTAAGCTGGGAATGAAGAAACGTCCAGTAGAAATTTAAATATAAGGCAAACATGATCTATTTTTCATCTCTGCTAATGAACTCATCAAATTAAAAGGTGTAAGAGTTTTAAGCAATCTCAGTGTGTTTTAAATCACTAGATTTTCCTATGGGCTTTGAATACTTAGCAACATAAGGCACTCGGTGTGCTTGAGCAAAAAGAACTCATCCTACTCACTGATCAAAAGAGCAATAATTTTCTGAAGATTTACTGCTGAAAACACATTTTAGTGACAGCCATTCTCTGAAACTTCACGGTTATATTTGGAAATCAATAGTCATTCACAGGGTCAAAAATATTTGTAAATGATGCATGAGGTGACCCCAAAGTGAGCAGCAAACAAATTCAAGTCACTTATTTAGCATTAATTTATTTTCTGCTTCCCTCTCCAGCCTTTTTTTCTGTGGATAAAAATATCTCAAATGTCACAAATATTCTGTTATTTTTTCTCCACTGTGAACCTACATCCCGTGTGTCCACATTAATGACAATGTGAACAATAGCTGATGTGGTGCCAAATGGATACAGTCTTTTTTCCAGATACTCAGTAATAGGAATACATTCGTTGGCTGCTTCCAATTACTTGAGCCACCCAGACTCCCAAAATGTCTTTTTTTTTTACCAAACAGATACACTTACAAGCTTCCATAATATTTCATGAAATACTTCAGTGATCATTTCAAAGAAACAAACTAAGCGGTTAGAGAAAACACTTATTACATTGTAAAACTGATGAAAACAAAAAGAACCTGGAGACAAAAAAAAAAAAAAAAAAAAAAAAAAAAAAGAAGTCAGAAATTATATTCAATTAGAGCTCTGTTTTCCTCTGTTGTCATAATTATTATGCTTTACAGCTCTTTGAAATTTAGAATTAAGTGAAGCTTGACCACAGAGAAGAGTGCTTATATAACAAGGAAATTCTTACAGTTTAATGCTAATGATGTCAGCTATGCTCCTTATGCTTTCCCTGTCCTGTTTTAATCTCATTATTGGCCCCTGGAAGAAATTTACTCAGCTCTTAAAAAGACACACAAGGCAATTAGTAAGTAAATACACAAACAAAAGGAGCATTTTTTTTTCTTTTTAACCCATATGCCAGCAGTCATTTGAACCTCCTTCTCTTCTCCTACAACTGGGGATATAATTAGATCAGTCGTATGTGCAGCACCACACTTATAAACCAAGAAAACTAAAGATGTTATAAAAGAAGCAACAAACGTACAAGAAAAACTCGCAAACGTTCGACTGTATTACCACATAGTGCATCCTTGGAAACAAACTAATCTCACATTTAAAAAGCTTGTAATGAGGACTGCACTGGTTAAAAGTGACTTTGTGGAAAGTGGGAAGTATGTGACAAAGATCAGGTAGACAGAAATGGATTTGTGAAGAACTGCAGTGTATTTGTGAAGGAAATAATCTCAGAGTCCCTTAGTCATTCACCCTAAACTGCCCCTCTGACAAACTATAATGAAGACACGTAAGGTTCCTCCTGTCCTACTCAGAAGTCCAGCCTTCATTGCATACAAATATTGTACCATTACTACAGCTTCTAAATACAGAATCACATTTTCTGGTCAACAGAATAGTAAGCGTTATTCCATAACACACATAAACTTAGCTGGAGGGTAAGGCAAACTCTCAAAGTAATAATCGAACTCTACTACCACTTTCAAAAGCTTTGGCTGCATTTTATCTTCATGTGGAGCTGGGCCACGTAAAGTTTTTGTTAAATAATCTTAAATTATTAGCTTATTTAGCTTAAAATAGCTTTGACATTTTTGTTCAAAGCCTTCTTTCCACACAGACATAAAAATAAGGAAGTGGTGTTTTAAACATTAATGTACCTATTACAAAAATATGTGCAAATGCAACAGAATGAAAGGAAAAAACAACAACAAAAACTAACCAATAATGGAAAACAGACAAGCCAGACAGATAACCCGAACACAAAGATTACTTCCTTACAAATGTGAATGATCTGCCATGCAATGCAGTGTTCACATTCTTAAGAAGAATAGCATCTGAGCTTCTAGAGCAGGCATGCCATTCACGTGTTAAAACCATATGTTATGTAATCACAGTATAAGTTAGCCTAAGAGCTGTACACAGTGGAAGGAAAAGAAGAAATCTGCCTGGAAATACATGTCTGAACGTTTATTCATCTGTCCTAAGAACATACAATTATCAAACTGTTCTAATTCAAACTCATTCTGGTGAAAGTGCTTCATAATATTTTTGCAGAGTCCATGTTTGCAACTTTTCCACTTTATATGTGATAGAAGAAGTATTTTCTTGGGTGTCTTCACACCTTAATATTTGGCAGACATGGCTTAAAAATCAGTGTGCATGGCATGTGCTTTGCCAATGCCAATAGTCAAAAAAAATGTGTGGTAAAATTGTTCTTAAAACAGTAGCACTCAGATTGAAATAGGCAGAGATAGTAGCCCTCACTTAATGCAGAAGTGATTTCATGTCACTGAAATCCCTGAGAGAGAATCTATTTTCAATTTCTTCAGGATTAGAAATTACTCTCTCAGCCATTGCTTTGAAGTTGTAACTTATGTGTAATTAGCAAACCATTCAGATCTGAAAAATGCAAATGCGATACAAAGAAGATACTAATTATAATGATTTGTTAACCTTTCCTTTTCAAAACGTGTGAGGTGACTTGGAAATAACCCTGTGTCTTCTTAAATTAGCTCACGATCACAGCTTTGTTCAAGTCTGACATTTAATATTCCTTTTTACATTATCACAATTATGCCATACACTCATCACAGTTAGTTGGAGGGTCACTGATGGTCTCCTGCATTTCTAAATCATGCCCAGATTTTTTTATTTCTTGTCAGGGTACATTTTAGGACCAGAAGATAATGATAATAAATAAGCTTCAGTAGACTAATAATTGTAAATAAATAAATAAATAAATAAATAAATGAATGAAATTATATATTAAAAAAAATAAAATTATTTGAAAGGCTTTTTCTAGCTTCAGGATTCTCTTTTTACTCAGGTTGGCATATTCATTTTCTCATCATCTGTCAGAATCATTAAGGAAAAATGAACACAACAACAGTCTTAGATGCAACACTTTGAGGATGGATTTACCAAAAAACCCTCAAAAATTCAGCCTAGAGTTGCAAAATATATATATATATATACAAAGTATTGTTTTCTTCAGTTACTTTTAGCAAATAACTGCATTTAGACAGAAGTTACCTGAATTCAGCAAACATTCATTTACTGTATGTGAGAATGAAAATAATAGCATAAAAGTGTAAGATCGCATGGAAGCAAAGCACAGAACAAAGCACAGAAAGCTTTTCACAGAATACTTACAAAAATAAAAACAGATTCAAAAGATTATTCCCTCATTAGATTAAAAAGAACAAATAAAATAGCTGTAGTGAGAATTACATTGGAGTTGGAGGCCTCTTATCATTGCACATTGTTTCTCTATCTTAAGCAACATGATGGTACTGCTTTTTAACATCAAGTCAGGATTAACACTCCCAACCAAAAGTAGCAATTACTCCAGGTACAAATCTGCAAGAGGACCACAAAATGTACTCCATGTCTGCCCAAAACCTCAGAACTTAGTAGCAGCACGATTTCATTTTAAAATACACCAGCGCATCAAGGTATATCTGTGCACTTTTATTTTTAAAGATCATTTCTATTCTTGGATCTTATTCTGGCTAAACAAGTTACTACTGCAAATTTGCCTTATTTCATCACATCTAATAGTTACTGTTTCCATATAGATGGCGATCCAAAACAAGATAGAAAATATGACATAGTGAGAACAAGACCTCAAGATGTTCTTTTATGCAACTTATATTTCATTCATCATATCAAATTTGTCATGAGAAAATCAGATCAAGTATCAAGCCACTGTTAGTTTCTTTGTTCTTGTCTCTGTGAAATACTGTAGAAGTTTCCTGTGTGTTTATATCTTTCATCTGTGTCTATTTCCTCAATACAAATGCTTTCTTGGAATGAAGCTGCCAGTTCTGCGATCACCTCTGCAAAGGACAAGCAAGCTTCTGCCACAATAAACTAATTCCACTATGACAGTGTGCAGGCTCAGTAGCACTAATTTCTCCAGCACAGCTTGCCATGCCCCAGCTTCTGCTGTGGGCTATAAGAGTGATCTTGAAAAGGAATAGGTGTATAACATATGTTAAAGTATTCATGTGTCATTTATCTTCAATTTTTTCCCCTCTTCATTTTGCTTCTGCTAAACGTATGCATTGGACTGAGTCTCCATTTGAACACAGAAGCACAGATCATTTTGATTGTTTCGCTGGGAGAAAAAATAGCTATTGCTTTCCACTCATAGGGGAAAAAAAGATCAAATAAATCAGATCTGATGTTACTCCCACAGATATCTCTGCTCTAAATTCTCTAGTGACAACACAGTTAGCATGAGTTACATGTCCAATATTAAATACTAAGGAAAAGGTGGTAAACTGGAAAGTAATTTCATTTGCACCAATAAAATAGCACTGAAAAAACAACTGTGATCTGCACAAGAACAGGATAGATGAAGACATGCAAGTACCAAATACAAATGCTGTAACCCTTCAGAAGCTTCATTACTCAGAGCCCTACACACACATATACAGCTTTTTCTCCCACCCTCTGAAAGCACATCTTCAAGTCTGCTTATAGAAAACCTAGTTGCTCTTCAAAAACATTGCAAGCAACAAAATGTGAGTCCTATTGTTAAGAAGGAGGACCCGAGAGACTACAGGTTATCCAGCCTCACTTCAATCCCTGTGGAAGTGATAGAGCAGCTAATCCTGGAAATAAATTTCCAGCCACATGAAGAGCAAGAAAATCATCCAGAGCGGTCATTGTGGATTCTCTTAAGGGAAACTGACCTTGATAACTTGATAGCTTTCTATGATGAAATGACTGATTGGTAAGGGAAGAGCTATGCTGAATGAGGTGGGTGCCCTGGTAACTGAGGGCACTGAGAAGGTGGAGTTACTGAACACCTTTTTTGCTTTACTCTTTACTGCTAAGACTGGCTTTCAGAAATGCCAGACCATGAAGATAAGAGAAAGAATCTAGAGAAAGGAAGGCTTCACTTGGGTCAAGGAGAACCTAGTCAAACATAGTCTAGGCAAAGTCAACATATAGAAATCCGTGGCACTCAGCAAGATGCAACTAAGACTGCTGAGGGAGCTGGCAGAAGTGACTGCTGAACCACACTCTATCACCTGTGAATGATCATGCAGAACAGGAGAAGTGCCTGGAGAGTGGAGTAGAACCAGTGTCACTCCAGTCTTCAAAAAGAGTAAGAAGGAGGGCTCAGGAAACCACAGGCCAGTCAATCTTGCCCCTGACACTGGGAAAGTGATAGAACAATTTATTCTGAACATCATCTCCAAGCAAGTGGTTATCAGGAGTAGTCAACATAGATTCACCAAGAGGAAACTATGCTTGACCAACCTGGCAACCTTCTGTGATGTTGTGACTGCCTGGTAAGGTGGAGGGAGAGCAGCAGATTTTGTCTACCTTGACTTTGTAGAATCACAGAATCCCTGGAAGGGACCTCTGAGGGCCATCTAGTCCAACTCCCCTGCAATGAACTTCTATTTCAGGTTGCCCAGGGCCTTACCCAGCCTTGCCTTGAAAGTCTCCAGGGATGGAGGATCAACCACACTAGTTAGCCTGTTCCAATGCCTCACCACTCTCACTGTGAAAGACTCTTTCCTTACATCTAACCTAAATCTACCCTTCCCAAGCTTGAAGCTATTTTCCTTTGAGGCCTCACCAACACAGAAAGGCTTTTGACAGCATTTCCCATAGCATCCTCAGAGTGATGTTAGGAAATGTAGGATAGATAAACAGGCAGTGATGTGGATTGAGAAATGGCTGACTGTCAGAGCTTAGGGGGTTGTGATCAGTGGCAAAGTTTAGTTGGAGACTGTCGCTTCCATTGTTCCCCAGAGGTCAGTACTGTATCCCATATTGTTTAGCATATTCATAAATGACCTGGAGGAAGAGATAGAGTGAACTCTCAGCAAATCTGCTAATGATGGAAAACTAGAAGGAGTGGCTGAATAAGGTTAAATGTAGGCTCAATGGGCAGACAGTAAAAAGAGGCTGAATGACTAGATACACCAGGTAGTGATCAGTGAGGCAAAGTCTAGCTGGAGGCCATCTTTCAATAGGGGTCAGTATTTGTTGTGAACCTGCTTCAAATCTTCACTAATGACCTGATGGGAGGGAATATATCTTCAGAAAGTGGTATATCAGAAAATCATGTTGTCAACCAGAAGTACCTCAGCAAGCTAGAGAAATGTGTTGACATGAGTATCATGAAGTTCCACAAAGAGAACTGCAAAGTCTGCCTGGGGAGGAACAGCATTAGGTACCAGCATATGCTGTGGCTACCCATCTGTAAAACTTCTTGGAAGAAAAGACCCTGTGGGATCTGGGTAGGCAAAAGTTGAATATGGGCCAGCAGTGTGCCTTTGACACTAAGAAGACCAATGGTTACTTCATTTGTATTAGGCAAAATATTGCCAGCAGGGCAAGGAAGATGTTTCTTTCCCTCTGCTCAGCACTGGTGAGGCTTCATGCATTTCATTTTTGTTCTCTCCAGTACAAGAGATACAGACATACTGGACAGAGTCAAGCAGAGGGCCACCAAGATGATAAAAGGAGAGGAGCATCTCTTCTACGAGAAAAAGCTGAGAAAGCCAAGACTGCAGCCATGAGAAGGCTCAGGGAGGATGCGAAAAGAATGAAGACTGGCTCTTTTCAGTAGTGCCCAGTGACAGAACAGGAGGCAACAGGCACAATCTGAAGGAACACAGTAAGTTTAATACGAATACTAGGAAGCACTTATTTAATGTGTGGGTGAGTACTGGCACAGGTTGCCCAGAGAAGCTGTGGAGTTGCTCTCCTTCAATATCTTCCTGAGCGCTCTTCTTCAAGTGTGTCCACCTGAACATGGGCTTGGAACAGATGGACTCTAAAGGACCCATCCAACATTATCCATTCTGTCATTATGCAATCTTGTGAAATATTTGGGCCTGTGAAGGAGATAACTTTTTAAAGATAAGCTGGATTCATATAGAGTCAAACACTTACACACAGCTCTTTAAAAACATTTTCCTCTAAAACCTGACGCAAGTCAGTGTTCTGAAAGGTTTTTAAGCACAGCAATGGCCTGATGCTTAGGCTGTTCCATTCTGCACACACACACACCTATGTAATTACCAAGAGCCTGATTTTCTAGCACCATACCCCGAAGCAGCTGGGGAAAACCCTCGACTGAATTAGATAATTATTTTATTTTGCTTTTATTCATTAGGCTCACATAATGCCATCTTTTGAGCCAATGACCTCCTTGAAAGAGATCTAGAAATACATGCCCCACATGTAACACAAAAGTTTAATTTTTTTAATTAGAAATACTGACTAAAGGGGATGTAATAACAACACTTCTTTTCATACCCACTATAAATGTTACCTCAGGTAACACAGTAGATCTGGTCATGGTTTTCCCTAGCCTACCTGTATCTCAGAAGACTGTTTTGATTAACTGGTTGATATAGATACAATTTATTTTTAAACTCCGTTACTTTTTCTGTCTTTCAAACAGTACCATATATTAATCTTAGCACTCATGACAACAAGGAAGAAAGCTGTCCCTGTTGTTCTCTGGCATTTAAGGCTGCATTCAATGTGGATAAGATTTGTTTGGGAATGGAGAGGTTTTTACTGAAGACAATCACTAGAGACAGAACCTTAATTTAACCTCAAGCCTGTAGTATTTCCCCTGGGGCACAGATGACTGATAACACATCAGAGGGCAAGGAAAGCACAAAACTATTGAGAAATAGAAACAGCAAATTTAGAGTGTTGATTTTCTTCCTCTCAATTATTGTTTATAAGGATAGTCATGGATGCTTGATTGAGTCAGGAGACACTAAGCTTCTTTAAAAGAGTAGTTTTAAAATGCACTGACAGTGAAAGATTCTAGAAGTCATTTCCAAAGCATATGAAGTATAGTTGTCTTTCCTTCATCTTAAAATAAAATGCCATTACAGCATTAAAATGTAATTGCTCACAATACACTAACACAAGGCTGGTCAGCAGTTGCTAATTTAAATGAAGTAAGTCCTTTACTGAGAGCTCGATAATATTTCCCATGGGAACATAAGAAAATTGTGATAATTAGCATTATTAAAACCTGCTTCTGTAATCAAACAGATCTTTATTAGCTGAGGTTGTATGTGTTTTCCTGTGTTATAGCTCTAAAGGGGCAGCATGAAAAAACTGCATAAAGAGCATTTAGGTTTAAAAGGGAAGGATCTTTTTTTTCCTCTTTTCTAAACTAGAAATAAAGCTGTTAGGGTTAAAGGTGAAATAACTCTTTTATTTTCAAATGATAAATTTAATTGCCTGAGGCAAAACTGAACACAAGCTGATTTATGTGGTTTTTTTTGTTGTTTTTTGGCTTTTTTTGTTTTGTTTTGTTTTGTTATTTTTCTTTCTATAGGGATAAAAAGAACATCCCTAGTAAAAACAGTTAGAAAAAGCTGCCCCGGGTTCAAAATTATTGCTTTCAGAAAGGAGAAATTTATTCCCTTAAAATGGAATGTGTGAATGTATTTTACCAGATGAAGAGGAGGAAGAAAAAAATCTCCTACCAGATACAGTAATAATAATAATAATAATAATAACAACAATAATTTTACTGCAACTTCAAGTGCAGATTATTTCTTAATTTCTTTGATGGAGAGGGAGGAAAAAGAAACAACAGACAATAATTTAACTTCTAGCAACCAGAAAGCATCCAAAAATCTGTGTGTGTGTGAGGGAGGTAGTGGTAGTGGTAGAATAGAATGAAATGAAAACTGTTTTAAATGTGCTATCAAATTTTAAGGGGAAAATTTGCACCAAGCAATCACTGAGATGATGGTGGTAAAAATCAATTATGTGCAGTCCACGAAGTATCTGTATACCATCATTAGAGATCATTTCCATTTGTTTCTAGCTAATAAAAAGCAAAATGCAAAATGAACACCTTCAGCCAATATTTTACGTTATATCTGAATATTTGAAGAGAAAAACAAAAAAAAAGAGGCAGCATTATGTTAAGACTCTCAGCTCAGACATGTCCAAAAGCTGGAACTGCACTTACACTGTAATAAGGGTACAAGAGTAGTCATGCCCTTTAAACAGCTATTAGCAGTGTATTACACAGCAGTTTTACTACATCGGTTCATCTAGTTATTCCTTAACAAAATAGTAGCTAGCCATCATTTCTCATCCAGAGATTTATTGCTAAACTGAATACATTTACCTCACCCAATAACCTGATACTTTTCTTTCAGCCTAAGGTTTTAGTCTTTTGTCTTGCCTTTTACCTTGCCTTTAAACAAATCCCTCACTCCCAAGACAGCTTTATATTGTATCAGGGCATGAAACTCTGATTTCTGTCTCAAAGTCCACGTGCCAGAAAATTTTCTTTGCCCACCAAAGAACTCCAGAAATGTCAGTGAGATTTTGACATGAGCAAACAGTCACAAAGAGTGGACCTTGGTGAAAACGAACAAAGAACTTTTTTGCCTTGGCACAATACAGACATGTTTATACGTCGTCAATAACTACTTTTGACCACTTGCCCTAATTTTAAGAGTTTACAAGCACATGTTTCTCCTTCTTTAATTCTTTCACTAGAAATTGCTTTTGTTACCCACGTAGTTTAGATAGTTTACATTACTGTATGAATAAACATGATCTTGGACTATAGAAACAACACCTGACCAAGTTAGAGCTCATTCTCAAATAGAAAATCTGAATATCACTCTCTGGTACAGCCCATCCTTCAGTGAGGCAGATCTTAGTAGTATTGTCTGATGTTTATGCTACCTCTGTTTATAATGGAGCTGCACCAAAAGTAATGCCTCCTGTTTCATTATCTTGGCCCATGTTGCCAGATGTGGATGATGGTGGTATAGCAGATGAGGCTGAACCTTCTCAACAATATTCCATTACAGTTTGTTACCATGAGACAGATGACAGTGGAAGGCAACTCTAACAAAATGGGATATGATGTGTTCACCTGCACGGTGAAACCAATGGCAAGGCACATTCCAGCACCATTTTATGAGAGCAGCATGCAGATTCTTGTTCATCACAGGCAAAAATGCACAGCCAGTGACAATGACTACGATGAAAAATAGTGTTTTGTGGCTGAATGCTGGCTCTATCAATGAGGGTTACTGTGTCTTACATACCTATTGCAGTTTGCAAGGAAATAAGTAGAAGGCATTACCTTCAGAGCAACATAGGTAGAAAAGCTCAATAGGGAATCTTTTATTTGTGTCAGCTTTTAGGAACCAAAATATAATGCAGACTTAATTTCTCCTCCATATTAATGATTTGAAGATGCCTTCTTTCCATATCCCGTTATTTTACTCGAGGTACCATTCAGAATTGTGTTTTTTTATCAATTCAGGCTGGTGTCTCAGTGACTACAGTATAGGTACAGTAGCTTTAAATATTTATGTTGTGCTGCTGGTGATAATTATTATTCCAGCTCAGTATAGCTGTAATGCATTTAAGTGTCAGTGTTTCTCAGTTTAATTCATCATTCATCCACTCAGTTGCTTGCATACCAATATTCAGCTCACATCTCCAAGGACCTAGAAAGACCTATTCATATTTTAGCAGCTGTGAGAAAGTGAAGACAGATTTCCTTTACATTCCTAACTGTAAACATTAATTAGTTGCTTGACACTCATTAAAGATTAAAAAACTCCTTGTAAAATAATCCATCATAATTCTTTTATTGCTATGCCAACCCAAAGAACTATTTAATTGTACCGTGCTATCTCTGATGGGAAAGTTAAAAAGCAATGTCTTAAGATAAAGTCCATTTATTTACTCCTTCTTTCTGCATGGGGGAAAAAGGGAATAAATGGTTTTGCTGCAATATCCAGCAAATCTCTGATTACAAGAACATCATCCTTTATTGTCTGTCTGCACCCATTTGTGGAAAAACTTATGTATTTTCCTACACACTCCTGTTTTCTTGAGCTTAGACACTGCAGCAGTATGGAATCAAGAAAACAAGAACTTGAGCATTTTCCTCTGCTCTCCAAAAGACTATTAATGTAATGCTGGGAATTATCACCATAAATAAATAAGTAGATAAATCCTTTATGCAGACATGACTGGAATGCATTTAACCTTGGCTTTCTGAGCAGAACGGTTTGCAATTGTTTGCTTAAGCAAAGCACAGAAGAAAGGAACATCGCCTTCCCTGACAAATTATTTCCAAGGTCAGGCATATGCACAAAGGAAACAGCTCCTCACTCTGAGTACTCTTGCAGCCCTCCTTCTGCTACCAGAGACGCTCCCTCTACCCAGTCCCCTTGAAAGGCTGTGCAGGCTGCCATACAAACAGGTCCAGAACTGTCCAAAAACTGGGGCTGAAGCTGCGGCTTGTCAGATCATCGCTAACCATTCAGAGAATCCCTCCACTGATTTCCGTGGTGTGACTCCACACCGGCTGTTTTCTCAGCCTAATGCTGCATCGCCAGAATGTGTAATAGTAATTGACCAGAACAGAGTGTCAGGATTAATTAATGTACTCTCGTTATTGGTGAGAGCACTGGTTTTCAAAGATTGTCCTAGCTGTTACTTATGGCATTTAATTAAGGTGCAATCTTATCTAAATAATCAGTGTGCTGTAAAATACCAGAGTCAAGCTACATAGCTGCAATAAGCCAAGCATAGGATGTACAACCACATTTGCTCTGAACATTTAGATATTTTTGCAAGTCATGAGAAATTTAGGAAATTAGTAGGGTTTTTAGCTTTTACAAGGCATGTGAAAGCATTCTCTGCCTCCTAAATGGATTTACTCTAACTGCCTAATTCATTATGCTAAAACCATGAAGCAATTTCCTGTTCAAAGCTCAGCTCACAGGCTCTCTGTTGTCAAGTATTTGAATTTCAGATTAGAAATGTGTTCATTTGGATAGCATGAAAGGAAAGCTTTGTTGTCAGCTTTACTTTATGTTCTGCCAGCAGCCAAATCCATCTTCTTCAGCGGTCACCAACAAAATACCAGACCTCCACTCTGGTCCCAACTATTTCGAAACAAACAGAAATGCCTTTGGCCTTTATGGCCTGAGCAAGGGTCTGAGGTTTGCTGTTCTCCCCACTCCCTTCATGTTTTTTTCAGGGATTATTTCTGACAGATGGTATCAGCGTACATTTAGGTTACACAGAGTCGCTCTCATCCCTAAAGAAGGAGAGGGTCAGGAGGGGGAAGGTGTTTCCACAATAGGAGAGAAGAGCTGTAGCATCCCATTCTGCTAGAAGTGCTGTGGTTTGTCATGGAACAGCAAGCTGAAATGACTGCAACCCTTTCACCCTCAGCATGTTTCTCCCTATCATCTGTGCTAAATTTCGACTCTGCTGCCGCTTTCTTGTTAGCAGCTATTTCTTTGCAGGCTAGAAAGCTCACAAAAGGCAGAGGCTCTATTTCACACAGATAAAACAAAGTTACCTAAAGTAGACAGAAGCAGCAGCAGGGGAAGATGGGGGAACAACAACCTTAAACATTCCTAACTTCAGTTAATATTATGGAAGTCAAGGAATACAGATGTTTCTCACAGGAATAATCTTTTCTGAACCCTTCTGTAAGCTATTTCCACTAGACCTAAGGTTTGCACTCCAGAAGGACAAGCCCAGCACATTCTCCTAGTAATTAAAAGCAAACATTCACACAAGGAATGCTATAACCTAAACATGAACTTTAATGGCTGTAAAATAGCTGGAAGCAAAAATAATTACTAGCAGCTACATAAGACATTGAGATATTTGTAATCCCTCTGCTTTTGAATACAAAAAGCCCTATGTAGTCATAATAAGCTCTTCAGTATAGGAAATGGTAATGGAAGATCTGTCTCCTGATACTGCGGCTGTGCAAATAATTGATTTCTCAGCTGAACTGGAGGGAGAAAAAAAAAACAACAGTTAAATCCAAAGTGAATTCAAATATTCTCCTTTTGCTTTCATTAACGAAAGAAACATTCTGCAGGTTACCTGTACCACTATCCCAGCACAAGGACAGAGGATTCTGCTGCCTCCAACTACAGCGTTTTCTGCACTGACGCATATGTGTCCTCTGTGGGATGCACACTCTCTTTTTTTCCTCTCCATAATCCACACTGGTATTCTCTGCCTGGCAAACCAGGTCATGGAAGCACTTTTCCTCCATGCGGAGGCAGATGCCTAAGTCAACACATTCTCACTCTGTTGACACTTCCCCCTTGCATAGAGAATTATACAGGCAACTGGAGGTGACTGCCAGTTTATACACCCTTTAGACACATTTAATCACTGTTTAGTCTCCATGCAAAATGAAGCAGATCTATAGAAAGGACAGAAAAAATCCCACCTCATCGAGGCCAAAGATGTCTGGGAGACCTCGTCCCAGTTCTTTAAATCCAGAGGTCTTTCTTCAAATCCTGTCCAAAATCAAGCATGAAGCAGGTTTCTGTTCCCATTTCTGGTGCCCAGTAGAACACTGAGCATCTTATCTCTAAATGATGCACTGCTCCAATGTTTGTTCCCAAGCGTTAAAAGTTCTGGGCTCCCCGGTACATGAGAAACACAGAGAGAGTCCAGCAAAGAGCTATCAAAATAGCAATAAAACTGGAGCACCTCTCTTGTGAGAAAGGCTGAGAGAGCTGGTACTCTGCAGCCCGGAGAAGGTTGAGGGGAGATGAAAGGAGAATTCAAGGAAGACAGAAGTTGGCTCCTCTCAGTGGTGCACAGGGATGGGATAAGAAGCAGTGGGCACAATTTGGAGCACAGGAGGTTCCCTCTGAATATCAGGCAGTGCTTTATTGTTCAGATAACCCTGCACTGGTAGTGATTACTCAGGCAGGTAGAGACTCCATCCATGGAGTTCTTCAAAATCCTCTCGGACATGATCTTGGGCAAGCAGTTCTAGATGGTCCTGCTTGATCAGAGAAGACAAGTAGCATAGACAGTCATAAAAAGCAGACTGATGAGCAGTCATAAAATACTCCTGTTGCATTTGTTTATTAAAAACAAAGCATAAACTTCAATTTTTTGCTCTGCCTGATTGTCTGTTTCTCTATTATGCCTCATTTTACAGTTTTAAAAGTGTACTTAGTGGCTGCATCAGCAATGTAATTAATGAGTAAAAAATTACATTCAGATACTTTCTAATACAAAGCAACAGTTTTAGCCTGACAGTGAACATAAACCTTCATGCCTTGATCATTTAAAAGATAATCAAACTCTCCTCTATAAAGAAGGCAATCTTTTCAACATGATGCAAGGGATTATTTTCTACTACTGCTCTGTTCCAGATAAAAGGAAATGATTGCTTCTTTGCATGATTTACCTTTTGATATCTTCTGCTATAAACTCCTTCCTTACAGAAGTCCTGATCCAAATCTGTTTTCCCCTTTAACAAATCACATTAACTACTCAATGCCTTGTCCACACCAGCACAGTCTTCCCAAAAGACCAACACTAGACTTGTTATGTAGTCTCAGACACACAGCTCGCCATGGAGATCTCAGTTCCTATTCTAAATGACAGTTTAACCATACTACTGGATCACTGAAAATTGTCTCAAGATGCAACCAAGTGTGGAGTGGATCTGAGGGACTCATCTTGCCTCAATCCATAATGAGACATTGCAATACAGCCTACATTGGCTTTAGAAACAAATTGAGTACAATATCACAGTCTGTCTACCCTTCTGGGTTTTTGATACTGTATGTCATGAACATGCAACAAATGGCAGACTATTCCAACACTTTCACAACCTACATCCTGACAGCTGTCTTGCCAATTTATACATTCATTATGCCTGTCCAGAAAAGGGTCCTTCCCTATGGCTTACTGAAGAAAATCACATGATTTACTAGTTAAAAATAAGTGAGTCACAATACAGTTGGGCCAGCTGAAACACTAAATAAAGAAATTACTATATAAATGCCAGACTGCCCTGCATTCTCTTTTGTAGTGAAAGGAGGCCAAGCCCTTCCCCCCCAAAAAAAAAACAACAAACCCACCACATTCTCTAGGTAGAGAAGTTCTATTCAGAAGTTGCTAGCACACTGAAAGCCAAGTGTTCAAGATACAGAATATACAGTCAATATGTGAGCAAAGAGACATGGGATTGGGACTGAGAAAAAATATTTTGACAAGAGTACACATCTCTCTTTAGGCATACATTTAGAAATACTTGGGGCTCGCAAACCTTGCTCACATTGCAAAGCATGCTGGAAGTACCACAGAAAAAGGGATCAAAGCAACACTGAGTTCTATTAAACAAACTGGCAAAGTAACATATTGTGCCACAGGATGGATTTTTTAACCCAGGTGCACTACTTGCATAAACAGAAAATACTCCACACACTGTATTTGTGAGAAAAACCTACTCAGATGCCAAAGATGATATTTATAGAGCTCTGGGTTGCCTCAAACTAGTGAGACAGAGTTTTGTTGATTTCCTAATGTGACTTCTGCCAATGTGCAAGAAGAACCAGCATGTTTCAGACTAGAGCTCAGACACTTCCACGGCACTACAGACTTGAAAGGCTATTTGGAGGAATAGCTAAACTTTCCAGACAACCACAGTAAACTTTTTCTTTCAGTTCTCAACTCTCGACTACATCCACATCCTACTATAAAAATAAAAATAAAAATAAAAATAAAAATAGAAATAAAAATAAAAATAAAATTAAAAATAAAATTAAAAATAAAAATAAAAATAAAAATAAAAATAAAAAATAAAAATTGAAGAGTCCATTGTTTAGATGGAACTGGATAAGAGGAGGTTTGCTGAGAAAAATAAATAAATAAATAAATAAAATAAAAATAAAATAAAATAAAATAAAATAAAATAAAATAAAATAAAATAAAATTATATATATATATAATTAAAATTATATATATATATATATATATATACATGTCATCAGCAGAAGTAGAATGGATTTAGGAAAAGGCTGTGAATACAACCAGGAGAATGGAGGGATGGTGGAGAACAAGTTCATCAGGTTCCGAGAGAGACATTACTCCTCAGATATTTCACATTATCTGTGCACAGCAGCCTTGTCCCTCTGCCTGAGCACAGCACCATCCAGGGCCAGCCATGACCCTTGTTCTACAAGCCATGGCAAAGGCTGTGTGTCTCAACATTAGTGAACAAGAGATGAGGGAAGGGATAATAACTGTGGTGAAGGAATATGAATTATTCATAACAAATTAATGCAAGCCACTAGGGGCTATCAGAGAGTTTTGTTTTGTACATAGGATGGGTAGCTGCTTAGCTCCAGTTTAGTGGGATCTCATCCACACCATTCACAAGATGACAATTTTACATCATAAGAGGGCCCTTGATGGCATGTATTAATTTATAATCGACGCAAAAGGAACAGAGTATTTTGTGTATCATGCTAGTAAAACACATGAACTACTCCCTCAAGGCACATATATACATACATTAAAACATTAGCAATGGCGCTAGAGTTAATAAGAGCTATGACATACAATACATCCATTCACACATTTTCCAGTAACCCAAAGGCAACACTTGCTCTCACATTACTCCTGAGACATGAAATTGCACCACTCAAAAGTAAACAGGAAAAAATCAAATTGTTGAATGCCTGGCACATACTCTTAAAACACGAAAGCGAACAGTACTACCTTGTCCAAACATCCATTCAGAAGGATAAGACTTCATGTAAGAAGGGCAGTGTATCTGCTGGTATATCAAGGCATTGCTTACTTTAGGATGGAGATGTAATTATGCCGGCACGGTGTACTGTAAGTGCAGATAGATTTAGCTGAGAGCATATTATTACATCTTTCTTTGTTCCTTCAAATTAAATTCATTTCGGCTGACATTTAACCTAATGTAAATAAGGTATCTGTTAGAGTCTGGCTCTCCTCCCACTTCTTTCTTCTCTTTCCTCACAGAGTGATAATGAAAATCAAATGCTTGCAAAGCTGAAGATAGAAGAGTACTTGGGAGTACAAGATGACACAGGTAATTTCAGGAAAAATAAGCAAAAAGTCAAATCCCATAGAGGTCTACAAACTGATAGCTGTACTGTCTGACTGTACTGTCTTTCAGAAAACACCACACTGAATTGCTGCATTATCAATACAAGAAGTAAGTAAATGAAATAAACCTTTTTAATTTAAACCAAGTTAAGACTAAGACATGAATGACGGTAAATATAAATTAGAACATTTGGGCTTACTTTTCTCCAGGTTGTACTGCAGTTGCTAAATCATGGACCGTTCATTTCTGTTCTGATATAACTGAGGCAGTTTGTAGCTCGCAATAAATAAATAAATAAATAAATAAATAAATAAATAAATAAATAAATGAGTAATGCTAAAAGATATTTACTGTCACATCTCTCTATAGAAAAGAAATACAGCATTAACAAAAAATAATGCACAAGCAAGAAGGCTGATCTTTCAATGCACATTCTTAAACTTTTCCTTTTTGTGTTTCACCTTTTTGTTGTTGTTTGTTTTCTTCATCGTTGTTTTCCTCAGATACTTTGTCCCCTTCAGCTTAAAACGGGGCAGTTGGTTATTGCTAAGACACAGACGTGGACCATGAAGCACAGAAAACACAAAACTTCTGTTGCAGATCATCTCAGACACACAAGCTGATATTTTGTGAGATGTCACACTTTCTGTCCCAGTGAAATTTAAAAGTACTTCATTTTCATTTAACATATGTATGAATGAATATATTTTTCCCAGGAGAATGTCATTTATCTGCCTTTTCTTTCCAAAGCAAATATACCAAAGGAAAGAGCTAATAATATTGCTATTAAACTCTAGTTGGCATGGAGCAATGAAAAAAAGAATGAAACACTGTTATGCCACCCACAGAATTATAGAGTTATAGGATCAAAGAATGGTAGAATGGCTTGGATTGGAAGGTTTCAAGGCTTCAAGGGTGATTCATTTTCAACTTCTTGACATGGGCAAGCTTGCCATGCACCCAATTTGGCTGCTCAGGGCCAATCCAACCTGGCCTTGAATGCCTCTAGGGGGGTAGCCCCCTCCCTGCCCTTTTGCCACCCCCCCACTGATGCAGCCCAGGATACAGCCAGCCATCTGGGCTGCAGGCACACACTGCTGGCTTATGCCGAACTTTCCACCCACCAAGAGCCTACGTTCTTCTCTACAGGGTTGCTCTCAAGCTGTTAATCTTCCAGACTGTAGGCATACCTGGGATTGCCCTGACCCAGGTGCAACACCTTGCACTCAGCCTTGTTAGATGTCATTAGATTCTTGTGTGCCCAGTTTTCAAGTGTGTCTAGGCCTTTCTTGATGTTATTCCTTTGTTCTGCTAAGTCAACTGCATCCCTCAGCTTGGTGTCATCAGGAATCTTACTGAATGTGCACTTGATCCCATCATATACATCACTTATAAAGATTTTAATGAGTTTAATTCCAAGACTGACCCCTGGAAGACACCACTCATCACTGACCTCAACATGAACATTGAGCAATTGAAAACAATCCTCTGGCTGCCATCACTTACGTTATGGAGAGACACCAGACTGGTCAGGCACCCTTGGTGAAGCCATGCTGGCTGTCTCAGATCACCTGCTCATCTTTTATGTGCCTTGACATCTTTTTCAGAAGGATCTGTCCCATGATCTTCTCAGGCATAGAGGTGAGGCTCACCACCCTGTAGTTCCCCAGGTCTCCCTTTGTCTCTTTCTTAAAAATGGGAGAGGTACTTCCCTTCTTCCAGATACTGGGGACTTTGCCTGATAGCCATGACCTTTCAAATACAGAGAGCAGCTTGGTAACCACATCAGCCACTGCCTTCAAGATGCTGGGATCCCTGTCATGGGGCCCCATCAGCTTCCACACATTCAGTCTCATGAAGTGGTCTCTGACTTGCTCTTCTTTTGCAGTGGGAGGGATTTTACTCACCCAGCCATCACTGAGAGGTTTAGAGATGTTAGGTTCGAGAAACTGACACAAGAAACCTGGCTTCCTGTAAAGTCTGAGGCAAAGAACTTGCTGAGTACTTCAGCATTCTCCATCTTTGTTGGAGCCATTTCTCCCTTCTCTTGTATCAGAGGCGATATCATAGAATCATAGATGCTCACTTTGGCCTGTCTCTTCTGTCTCTTTTCACCAATGCACTTGTACAGTCCCTTCTTGTTAAAGTTTACATCCCTTTCCAAGTTCAGCTCCATCTGTGTCTTCACTTTCCTCTGCAAATCCAGACAGCATCCCTGTATTTTTCCCAGGTGACACATCCTTGTTTCCTCTGTCTGCACTCACCCTTCTTCTCCCTCAGTTTGACCAGCCAAACCTTGCCAAACCATGCCAGTTTCCTGCCTCCTCTGTTTGTTTTCCTAGACTTGGGGACAGAGAGCTCTTGTGCCCTCAGAAAGGCATCCTTAAAGTGCTGCCAACTCTGCTCCATTCCTTTGTCTCAGGACAGCTTCCCATGGGGGAAGCTGTGAAAAGTTTATATCTGCTTTCTCTTGGATTTTCACCGGAGATTGGAATACTTTGAAGAGAAGTACTCAGTTTACTTCTATGAGGCTTTATTAAGTTTTATTTTCTTTTCATTTTACAGAGACCTGTTCCATGACCTCATATGCAATCTTTGGATAGCTGCAAAAATGAACTCTGCCTATTCATTGTCTGTTACATGTCCCTGGGATTGGGTGCCAGAAATAGTATGCAAGTAGTATATATTTCAAATGTAATTTTAGATTGTGAGTTGCTGTAGTATCAGAGTGAAAGAAAAGACCGATTCGTAGATGCAACATATTTTTGACGACACTTTACATATAGAAAACACAGAGAAGAAAATGTGGCGAGAATTCCTTTCAGCAACTATGACATGATATTTTTTCAAATTTATTACAGGATAGTCTTGCAGAAAAAATATCTTCCAGAAAAAACTCCCAGGCTGTTTTTGCCCAGAAAAATTTTTGTCTAACCACTGACAAATAGATATACTGTAAAGGTTATAGCATACTACTACTGAAAGACTGAAATGCAGATCTGCTGTGGAAATATTTTCTGTGTTTCTTTTGGTAAAACATATCCGTATCACCAGCACAGGAATCTGATCCTTGCTTATAATTTTATTGCCAGAATGGGTGAAGAAGTTTTATTACTGTTCAGGAATAATACTGGACAATGCTTCTTCCCTTATCGAAGTTTAAAATTCACTCTTATGGTTCCCTGAATTAATTTCTCATTTATTTATTAATTATATGTTACCTCAGACTCAAATAATGAATAAGGACATGCAAAGGAACGCTGGAAAACATGCATGATATCCACAGTCCCTCTCTTCTCACATTTATATGAACTATTTAAAAACAGAAAATTGGCCTTCACTTTCTTTCAGACTTCTTATATAAGATGATATAAGCCCAAAATAAATGAGGGAGCAGAACTCAAGAACATCCATGGACCTTATATATGTATCATCTTTCCTGAAAGTTGAAAGTCTATTACAAAGCTGTTCCAAAAAAAAAATAATTTCTAAAAATATATTTAAAAGATATAATGGAAAATATTAATAAAGGGAATTCAGAGGCAAAAGAAGCTGCAAGTGTTATCAATGGGCAGGAACTTTCTCCTAATCTGTGGTGGCCCTGTATTCAAACTGGCTCCAGTGTAGACCACTTGTTTGCTGTTTGGGGATTAAAATAAATGCAAAATCTTCCAAAGAAAGAACCTTTCTACTGTTAAACTGCCTTTCACTTATACCTTTTTTTGTTTGTTTGTTTTTGTTTTTGTTTTTGTTTTTGTTTAGGCTCCTTCTGAGCAAACATCCAGAACATCATTGATTTATCAACTGCCCTAATTTCCAGTCTTAGCAATTTTTATTTCAGAGTATTAATACACATGGTTATAAAAGGGTAAACATTTCTAACGATGACTTGCTTGACTCATCAAATCAGTTTGTTTTTTTTCTATATAAATACTTTCTGGGTTCTACAAATGACAGTTCACCATGTACATATGAATAAATGAACCAAAGTAAAGCCCATGGAGCTGTGGACTGTACAGAAAACATACCAAACCCATAGATGGGCCTGAAAACATTTTTGTTGAATTTTTAAAAGGATTTGGCAGCACAGGAGGATCCTGTGCCTAGATTTGAGATACAAAATCTCCTAGATTCTCACTAATAACCAAGTGGCTCCGCTGCTGGCGATTTACATTTTTTCTGCATGAAAAATGCATTGCTGACATTGACCTGCACCACCTCTGTCAACAGCGCACTTCTAAGAGTTACGGCACACAATATTTTTGAAGTGGAATAATGACTGAAGCCAACATGAGACTGCAAAGTCGAGTTCAGGAAGTTGGCTGTCTTTGCAATTTGGCATTGCACAAAACAGCACATATTTAATTGTAGATACATTTCCTTCGAAATACATACTTCTGATGCAGAGTTTACATAAGACTGTAATTTTTGCAATTTAAAATCACACTAGTGGTTTTGAAGACCTCGCTTTGCAACTATACTGATAATTACCAACGAGCATTTTATATTTAACACTTCTCAGTTGAAAGAATAAATTAATTACTTTTCTTGCATTCCTGTTTGATTACAATAAAGAGTGAAGACTGACGCTTATTTTGTCAGAACAACCTGGATGATGCCTGGGTGGAGTTCAGTAATGTAGCACTTCTCTTTCTCAGTTCACTGTACTGAAATTTGATCCTCTGCTTGCTGATTTCAGGACTTTGAGAGTTTTGCCAACCAACTGGTTGAAATTATTGGACAGAAAACAATGCCTGAGAAAAGCCCCAAATGGCAATAGCATTTGCCATCCCAGATTTCCTTAGCGATGTACGAATGTAATATTATATGCCGTAAGTCTGTATATTTTGAGATGTTTTAATGGAAAGTATCTTTATACTGTTGAATATTAAAAGCTACCTAAGTACGTGTGCGTTCATATAACTGTCTATCTGACTATAGACAAATAGTGTATCTTTAGGCACATCCTTTGGCTAGTATGATAAAGCATCTTGATCTTGGCGTATGTAACTTGATTAGCATTTTGCTACCAATTGCATAAACCTGGTGTGACTTGTTTTGATATTACATTGAAGCCAGTTTTTCAATTCTAGTATTTCTGTCACATGTGGTTGAAATCCCATTTATATTTGGAGATGCCATGAAAAGAAAGAGGCCATATATAGTAAAAAAAATAACCAAAATACCAAAATTCTGCAGCTTTGCATTTTGCACAATGATTCATTTTAGTAACCTCTCTAAAAAGAGAGAAGAAAGTCTTTTTTTAAACCTCTGGTAAACACTTCAAAGCAGTTTAGAAAAGTAAATCTGTAAAAATATGACTTAAAATATTTGACTGAGAAAGGTAATTCCTGGCATTAACTTTTCCCCTTGTGTTAAATTACTAAACTTCCACGGATTAAGGAAGTATTAAATATTGCAATTCAAATTTAATTCCTAATTCTTAATACTCTTTAAAATTACAGTTTAAAAATTCAGCCTATAATCCTGCCTTTACAATTTGACTCCCAGAATGAGATCCCCTAATAACAATTAATCACTGACAAGCTTCTTCATTTCGAAGCTGTTCTAGAACTCAAAGTTTCAATGTATAGTTGTACACTTCTCAACTTCATATAGACAAACATATAGATAAATACATAGATATGTGTATATGCACACATTCATAAACAGAAATCACCTTTTCTTGACTCATGTCAAATTACCAGTCATATACAGCAGGTCAGACTCACACCCTGAGCTAGTGGTTGTGACCGATTAGTTACTGGTGCAAATAATATCCCTTTCATGTAGCATCTAATTTGCATGTTTTTTAAGTATAAAGAGGCCAAATTAGCCACTTGTGAACCTAGAAATAGAATATATTGTAGGGATGGGATGGATGGAAAGAAGAAACATTCTTTAACTTACACTTTCTGGGCTTCAGTATTAGGTGCTGAACCCTTTCCACCTTCTTCCCGCTGCTACCCAACTTCTGCATCACCTCTGGTTCTATCCCAAAGCACAAGATCAGAGAATTCACTATTTCAGACCATTTGAGAAAATTCTTCTTCTAGCACATATAACCAGTCAATTAAAACAATTACTTGAAAAGATATTAAAGAGAATCTGCAGTATCTCTATGTGCACCAGTGTCCCATCTCTTAAATACAAAAGAGACACCTTAGGATGTAGCAAGAGTATAAAATGACTGCAATTTTAATTCACCGGTGAAGTCTGGAGTGTTTATTTATTCTGTGTGCATTTTTGGTAGCTGTTTCAATTACCCTTAGCTCAGAATTGTTGCTGACGGCCCTTTCTACGCACACAATATTTCAGAGTATCTGGAAGATCCAGTTCTTTCCAGATTCTTCAAACGGAATCTGTGTTTGCTTGTTTGTTGACTTCAGAAGAAAGCAGTAGAGGGGAAATCAATTACTTTACACCGTGAATTTATTCTGTTCTGAGTTGTTGTACACCCAGCACTGCAGACAAATGGCAAAGTAACAGTGAACACCCACCTGCATTTAAAATAACACCTCTTTCTTCTAATTTTGATCTCGTTCATGTTTTCATGTCCTTTCTTCGTTCTTGAAAATTCAGTGATTTCCCATCTTTTCCATCTCTCTAAAGGTACTTTCAAAAATCCTCACTTTCAAGTCTGAGGCAAAATAATTTGAAATAATGGCAAACTCGGTGAATATGATAGAAAGGAGTTCTTAGTCTATGATACTTGCACAAGGCTTTATTTGGGAGATGCACTGTAAAAAATCTTTCCTCTTTTCCTCTGACTGTCTCCAAAAAGAGCCTAGATCTTCTTATGCACAAAATAAATACATGCTGGGAGCAGAGTAAAAATAGACCGTGCTTTTTACTCATATTTTCATTTGATTACCAAAATTAAACATGGTACAAAACCTCACCAGGGCAGCTCTTCAGTAGCATTTTTAGGGTGCTGAAGTGGAAACGGTGTATATTTCAACAAGCTAGTGAGTCTGTGGATAGAAAATTAACAAATAAAAGGGTAAAAATGTTTGGTGAGTGGTCATCTGTAACTGGACAAGAAAAGAAAAAGAACAAAGACCTGTAAAAATACATCTGTTCCCTAAAAAAAATCAGTTTCCTAGACGAATCAAACAAATCCCGTAATCATGTGTTCAGCTCAGACCTCTAAAACAGAAGCCAAGTACAATGAGATGTCCTCATACTTTCTGATACCGAAAGAAATATTCACAGATCACTGCTAATTTCCAAATGTGATTCAAATCTAGATCAAACTTGATAGTCAGCACTTGGCCTTCACTGGCTTTACCTTGTACTCGCCCAGTCTCTCAGTTTCTATTAATTTCAGACTGCTCTTTACAAGAGACAAACCAGATAACTTGTTCTTTCCTTTGGTTCTAACTGTCACAAGCATAATTTGCACGTTTAACAGGCCATATGAACTGTACCTGTGCTTGTTACACCCTCATAATTATCTATATCTTTTTTCTCCAACAGCTTACAGGCTAAAGCCCCAACATGTCTTTATCTTTCTTGACAGCTCTTTCCAGGCTGAAATTTGATTTTCCTGCTTCTTTCTGAAACACTTAAGCAAGAGAGGGTTCATTTTTTTCTCCATCCCCTTTTTAGTGATTTCTTTTGCTCACTTCCTGACATGCAGCTCATTACCCTGCAGTGCACACCCAATTTCTTCATTGGCGGTCTTCCACAGAAGGAAATATTTAGCTACACCTTAAGAGCAGACACACTTTATTCTCTGCTATTTGTAAAACCCCCAGTCTTATTCACTGCCGTGCAATTACTTGAGAGACACTCATAAGATCTGTACTCGCTCTCAGTGATGCTCAACTATGACGGATAAGCTGGTATTAACATAATTAATAATGGCTTATATTTTCTCTCTGCTGTGATACGTTTGAAAAACTGCAGAATCCGTTTTCATATTTCAAGACAGGCACAGGCTGTGGATGAAAATGTAAATGCTTATGCACGTTGCAGACCTCCCTTGGCAAACTGAATTTCATATTTCAAAGTCCAGTTTCAGCAGACCATGTGCACTACACATCAAGCAGCCCATGTTCCACAAAGCATGACACAGAAGCATCTACAGATGAGGGACTTATTGAGAAAAGTCCTTGAGACTGTCTGGTTTTGGACACATCACCTGGGATGGCAGAATAAATCTTGTACAGAAAGTCAGCCTGGAACCTTTAAGTCGCCATGTGCTATAAGATGCCACATTTAGTCTAGCAAATACTTTTAGATTGTATTCCCTGACCAGATATCACATTTGTCCATTCTGCTACAGATGTCCATGGCAAGTACAAAACCCCAATTCAGGCAGCATTCAAGCAGTGGATGGATTTCCTCACATTTAAAAGTAGAAAGAAACTGGAAACAAAATAAATGTAGGGGGAAACAGAAATCTACTTATAAACTTAGAACGGAAGATATGAGAAAATGCAGTCCCAGTTCAAAGGATCAAGTTAGGCAGAGACTAGCATTTCAGAAACAGTTAATGCTATACCAAATGACACCAAAAGTCTTCAGCACCTTAACTTTCCCACAATAAATTTATGACTTCTAACTGAAGAACTTCAGACAGTGTTCAGAAGACAGTAGCTTTGATATTGGCATTCATAGTGAAAAGAAAGATTTGAAAAGAAAGAGTGAATGTCCAAGAAAGAATGTCTTCAGAAAAGATATTCAATTATCTAAATAAGGCATGGAAATGAAAATACTGGGCAAATTAAATATATTACTTTTAAGTCATTTAATGAGAAAGAATAATGGAGAGGAGTTGAGCACATTAAACTGGCAACTACATATGCAAGGAAAGACTCTACAAGTACTAGTTGTGTTGTATCACCTCAGTCACTACGCTGAATGGGAACAGGAGTGGTTAAGTCTTGCTGCCCACAAGCTCTCCACCTTCCCCTTCTTCACTGCAGACAGATCTTGTAACTTCAGCTAAATATTGAACTTCCTCCACATCACAGGAAGAGAAGCGAGATAGATTGTGAGCTGCACAGGGGGGAAGGTGCCACTATGTGACCCAGGAGTACCCTGAGCAAAGATGAAGGCACCGGGCTTCTGCAAAATCTGCTCTGGCCAGCACACCTCCACATGTTCTAGTCTCATTAAGCAGCAAATAATTCTGCTTGGTGTAGTGTCACTGAAAACTGACTAATTGCAGTAAATGCTTGCCAGAAAAAAAGGGAAAACAAAACAAAACAAAACACAACAAAACCCGCCACCACCACCAAGAAAAATAACAATAAAAACCACAGAATATGAGAACCAAAATATCTTGTTTTAGTAGCTACAGTGTCTCTCAAATTCTACTTATCAGATTTTTCCATTTTAACCTCAAACTGAATTACATAGCACTCTTATACAGCACTGCTGTTCCCTGGCAGCTGCTTCACCTCTAAACATAAGCAAAACATCCTTCATGTAATAAACTATAAAATTCTTCTAGACTGTGTGTGAAAACTTAATTCTGGCCATTCCACCCACTGAAAAAGCTTCCTGTGCTTAATTTAAATAAAATGCATCATTCCTAGAAATATTGGATGCTTAGTCATTTCACTTATCTGTATGCCTCTACTTCTGATTCATAACTACATAAACATTTACTTTCCTAAATGTAAATGCTATTTACAAGCTTTCCTACATGAAGATGTAGCATACAAACCAGGAGAAAAGACTTCAAAAAAAGAAGAAAAAAAAGAAAGAACCAAATCAGAAACTAAACACTGAACAGTGAATGCTACCCATCCAGTGAATATAAAAATCACCTTCTGTTTTCTAGTTTTGTGCACACAGATTTTAATGTAACCAAAGCCAATTAAAACAAAAACCATCAACACCACATTATGCAAACTCAATAAGAAATGGAAAATGATAAATTAGCGAGCAAGGATTCAATTATTACTGTGACTAATTCCTGTATATGATGCCATTGCAAATGAACCTGAACTTGTTCTGGTTGACTGCAGTGTACTGTTGAAACATTTCCATTTGGTTTGTTTGCTGCTTATGTAGACCACTGAAGTAGATAGCATCTGTTTAATGAGCTCCCACTTCATTAGAGAGCTGCACTACTTACTGAGTCATTCTCTTTAAGCATGCAAGCTGCATAATCTGGTGTTGTTTTAAAGCAAATACTAATTTATGATTACCTGTTACATTAGGCCTCCGAAAATTGTACTCACACTGGCTTATGTGAGCAGAATGCTAATGGTCTGATTATGGACTGCAGCGATGTCTCATGCTTGGAGTCTATGAACATAAATTCCAATCCCAAGCACATTGATTGAATAATGCATGCAGCTTAGAAACGAAAAGAGATAAAATACATTCACTTGGGAAACACACAAATTATAGTCTCTAGAGCTATCAAATACAGAAATGCAGGAGATAATCAGAAACATTTCAGTGATTCCATGTTATCTACATAGACAGTTGAATGACAACAGAATTATACATTCAGGTGTTATGATAATTATGTAATTGATATCTTAATGACAGCTAATCAAGTAATTTTCTGAATAAAAAGATGACAAAGTCTAAAAATCTTAGAATAATAGAATGGCTTGGGTTGGAAGGGACTTTAAAGATCATCTAGCATCATAAAAATAACCTCCCGTAAGCAGACTTCAGTTGTAGATGTGATCAAACTAGTGATAAATAAATGTTATATTACAGATCTGAATTGATCATAAACACCTTCAAATTATACCCTTAAAAATGGAACGGACAATGAGTTGTCAAGTCTCAGCTCCAGAGTCAGAGGAAACAAGGTGATAAGCATTTACTTCACGTGTTCGCAGGGTATCCTTTCCTTATCCTACCTAACAGTTAAGCAAATAAAATGTTTCTCCACATATAAAATGTACTCAATACATCTCTGTATTCCACAATACATACCAGGGCAGTAAGCAAATATGTTGTCCTTGGGCTTGCTGTTATTAAGCATTGGGACAAAGTCCTGAGTTACCCATAGACCATCCATTAAGTAACACTGACCATAAGCAATTTAAATGAATCACCCATCTAAGATGAAATACTGAAACATAAAATTCTTGATCTAAACTTTAGACAAGTAAGACAACCAAGAATATCCCTGGAGTAATAAATGATGAGACAAACTCTCAAAAATAAATAAAAAATAAAATAAAAAATAATAAAAAAAAAAAAAGGACTAATCTTCTTAATCATAAGAACATAAAATCACAGCAGAGATGAATCCTCCTAAACAACAGTGCAAAGAAGCACAACAGCAAGACAACAGTACAGTAAAAATGTTCATCTGAAAGGTTTTCAGAAGACTACCAAGGAAGCAAGAGGGTGCAAATAGTTCAAATTACTCACATAGAAAACAAAATAAGGCAAAATGTATGACAAGTCAGGAAGGCTAGAAAAAGCTCTAAGAACAACAAAGGAAAAACTATTCAGAGAAATGCATAAGAATTCATTTATTCCGAGATAAAGTCCCAGAGGACTGTGATGTATTTCATAGACTGCCTAAGAGGAAAGGTAACTAAAAAATGAAGGTGGCTCTTCAGTGAAGGTGAAAGAGTTCTCACCAGCAATATTCATCATTAAAGATGTTAAGAAAATACTTATTTGTTAAGAAGTTAATTGCAGTGTTTCTTCCAGTACATTAAGGTATTACCAAACAGGAATCTCAAACGTGGAATCCAAGTTTCATCTGTAACTGATATATTATCCAGTTTATTCTACTTATAGAAATACATAATTATCTATTCAAATACATATAATTGTCGACCTACTTCCATCAAGGAGAGGATGAAATGATAAGCGATACTGAAACCCTTCAAGCTACAACAGCAATCTTGCGTGTCTTCTCTGTTACCTACTCTGAAGCACAGTATATTAAAAATGTGAAGCATTTGACCAGTAAAATTGATAGAACTAAAAAGTGAGGAAAGATGAAAGTCTTCTTCCACTTAGGAAGAAGAAGCAGCAAGGACTGTGGATATGCTGTGTCTCTGCTCTAAAACATCTGTTCTATTTTCGTTTACAAGGCCAATTTAATTAAAATTAGTCCCTGTACCACAGTGTATTCCATTTTCAGTGCATGCTTCAGTTTTCAAACTCCTGTGGTGTAGAGGAGTCCCTCTTCCCTTTGCCTCTGTAAGCTAGTAGCTACAGGCCTCCATCAACAGAAGAGTGATTAAGTGCTGCACCATGGGCAAACATTTAACCACAAGAGTTAAACATCTGGAATATCCCAAAACATAGGCATAAAACAAAGGTTTTCAGATTTCATTCCTTTACCCTTTCAGCTTAAACAATTGCAAATTCCATGTGCTTGTTTTAGTTAGAATTCTCCCAAAGCCTCAGTAGTTAACCTTGACTTAAGTAGCACGACAGCAGGTCTTCTGGACAGTAGACTCTTTATTCACATGAGAAATGGAAAGACAAATAGAAGCATCAACAGCCAGTGCTTCCAATTTCCTTACAAAGCTATGCTAAACACACAGCCTTGAAAGGATGTTTTGTGTCATTGCCTCATGGTTTCAATTATCAGTCCATGACAGGAGACAAACTTTTCCATACAATTCATATTGATTCATCTCTACCTTATATATTTTCCTATATTCCATTATATTTATTCATTTGAACAAAGAGTATATTTTTTTTCTGAAGCCACTTCTAGGTTTTCAGTTCTTTTGTTCTCAGTGCCTGAAGAGGTATTGACATAAACCAACTGGAACTGGTTGTTGACTACAAACATTTCATATCTGACAACAGAGTATATGCACAGAACCCGGGTTCTGAAGGATTCCTAACTTCTGAATAAATGACTCTGAAAGAAATAAGTACACACAAGGACCAACTAAAAGCCTCCTCAGAAAATGAGACTCACATAGCTTTGGTGTACAGCTAATATGCAATGCTTATTCCAGCACAGCAGTGCATTAGCAAGTAGAGGAAATTAAGAAGTGAGGTAGATAGAGTGGAGACACTTTCATGTTCCATACAAATGTAAGTGCTGTGCTCCATAGAGAAACAGGATTGATTAGGAATATCCTTTAGTTGGAGGGGAAAAAAAAAAAAAAAGTGTTTGAAATATTGAAATGTACAAAAGTGCAATCTTTTCTCACTCATTTAAAGATAAAAAAGTTGGCATATGAAATCAGATTTGTAAAATAACAAAGCCATCAAAAGAATAAGAATCGGCCCTCTGTACAAATAAGCAGAAGCCATCGAGCAAAGAAAGTCACCAGGTCTGTACAGTGTGGGCTGTCCTCCAAAAACAGAGCTCAGAAGAGAAAAGAAGATGTATAATAAAAATGTTTTTGAAGAAAAAAGGCTTGTGAAACTTAGAACTGAATTAAATATATATATATATATATATGAATGTGATTGAAGTATTTTATCAGTTGGAAGGGAAGGGAAGGGAAGGGAAGGGAAGGGAAGGGAAGGGAAGGGAAGGGAAGGGAAGGGAAGGGAAGGGAAGGGAAGGGAAGGGAAGGGAAGGGAAGGGAAGGGAAGGGAAGGGAAGGGAAGGGAAGGGAAGGGAAGGGAAAAAGGGGGACAGAGGAGGCGGGGGAGGGGAGGGACATGAATGCAGATCAGAAAAACAAAGATAGCTTACAGGCATATCTCTTGAATGTCACTGAGACAGTTTCTTCTGGTTATCACAGAAGGCTGCTTAAAGAAAAACAGATAAGTAAATTATTTTGAACTTCTTATTTTTCTATACAGAGTAGATATTAAACATAGCCACAGACCTGATGAGACATTTCAACTTCTCTTTCCTGTTTTTATATTTTTGTAGGTGGCATCAAAACGTGCTTCTGTTTGATTTGGGCACATGGGGGGCAAATGCTGACGTGCACAAACAAAGAAAAAAGTTTTTATCTGCTATATGCAACTGTTCTAGGAAAAGGAGAATGCTAACAAGCATATTCACTGTTCAAGATAGAACTGCCAGGGGTAGAAACAGAGTATATCTTTCTTACCAAGTGAAAATTCTCATTTGGAAAGGGAGGGATAATTTATTTTTGTGGCTTACACTTTGCTCCTGTGTTAGCAAGAGCAGCTTTCATAAATCATGTATTAAGAACTTATTTTGGTGACAAAAACCACCTAATTTCTTATAGACGTGGAAGAGCAGAACACGTAAGCCCCAGTATAAAAGTTCAATATTTCACATCTCTCATCACTGTATTTTCCTACAAAAAGATTAAATTAATGACAACACCCAGTCTAAGACTTTTTTTTTTCTCCCTGCTAGAGAGTTTTTAAATATCCACAAGAGATTATTAATGTATCAGGTGCATTTTCTTCAGCCATATCTGCCACATCCATTAATACTGAAAGGAACTGTCAGTCACAGAAAGAGAGAAAAAACATGTCTGCCCCTGGCAAAACAGTGTTGTTTGGTAATTAGAATTCTGCTTATGCAAGGCTGCAATTGCCCTCAATTCCCTCAACAAGGACCTTTGCAGGGCTTTTGTGCTCAGTGACTCTATTTTGCCGATTATCCTTGTTCGTCATACTCCAAGTAACCAGATGTCCTTTTCCCTATTAGAGAAGAAAATTAATACAACAGAGAGATATTTCTCATCATTTACAAAAGAAATTGGGATAAAATGTCCGTTAAATAAGTAATGTAAGTGAAAGAAATGAAAGAAACCTCCCTGACAAAAGACCAAATATAGGAAGTCTAGCAAACTTCCTGAGCAGGAGGAGCAAGAGCAATTCTATTTATGTTACTCAATTCTGTCTTTCATTTATTTTTCATGAAAAATGGACACAGGAGATTTAGGAAAAAATAAAATAAAATGATTAGTTAAACAAAAATGTTTATTTGCAGGTGGGTTTTGTTCCATTTCAACTTATTTTCATTTAAGTTTGGTTGTTTTCAGTCATCCTTTGACTAATATCAGTGTTACCAAGTTTGGAAACATAATGAGAGGGAGAGAGAAGAAGAAATGCTTACCATGCCTTCTGCTTTCAAGTTCACTGAGGTGACAACTAACCCAGCCAGAGCATGCCAGAAATAGAGTGACAAGCAAAACTAATTTGAGGTGAGAGCTGCTGACGGTAAAACCAACAGCCTAATGTTTAATTTTACAAGGACTCTTCAAGACGAATCGAGAGTTGTGTCACTGTGCTCGTGTTTTTATTATTATTATTATTATTTGCATGAGGCATTATTTTGCATGAAGTGATTGCCTAAGTGCCTGAACTGAACTACATAAAATCACTCTGCCACGGTGTTTGACAATAATAACTGGAATAAACTTTTTGCAGGTAATCTCGAGACAATTAAAAATATACCAGTGATATTAGAATAAGATATTGAGGCAAAGTAGAATGAAAACAACAAGAAAGAAGTGGAGTGGACCAGGGCAGAGATCAGAATTAAACTACACTACAGACAACATTAAAAAGAAAAGTGAAACAGTTCAATCTATGACAGATCTGATTTGTACTGATAACACATGATGTGTTGCTTCAAAACAAAATCTTAACGTGAAATATTTGTTTTGCTTAATGTCAGTGTTTAGAGTATGAGAGCTGAAACTGAAGTAATTTGCTAAACACCCAACTAAATCAGATGCTTTAACTGTCAAAAGCCTGTAATGTTTCAGGTGGTCGTCTCTTATACTTCATTGTTTAATTCAAAAACACTAAAATCAATTAATTAGGCACTGAAATTTAGAACGAAACCACACATGTTCATCACTGTAGTTTATATCTTTTAGCTCTCTGAGATCACAGCACAGTGATATAGAGCAAGACCGACAGTAACACTTCTAGGTATAAGGGCTGCTCCAAAAGTAATGCCTCCTATTTTATTCTTTTGGCCCATGATGTCACAGGTGAATCCTGGTAGGATACACAGCCTTCCACCAATATTCCATCACATACTGTTGCCATGTAGCAGATAGCAGCAGAAGGACAGCCTGTCAAAATGGCATAATAAAATAAACAAGAGAAACAAAGAAATAAATAAAAACTGCTTAGATTTTCATATTGCCAAAACAAAGCCTTCAGTTGGGTTTTCTTACATCAGCTGCCTATATTTGAGAGACAACACTGCATTCTGTCATTATGTTTTTAAGAGTCACCAGTGGCCAGGAAGAAGATGAGGATGCTGAGTTTACAGCCCTGCCCAGCAAGATATGAACTACAATTCAAATCTTCACTTGAAGATGATGATAGAGAGATTTCCTTTGACATGTTAAGAACACTCTCTCATAAAATAATGCCTATAAAAATCTTCTAAGAGGTTTCTAATTATCCGGGGGGTATACTCCAGGAAAGATTAAAAAGTATTCTTCTGTCTGGAAAATAGCAGGCAATTTAATAAGCCAATTTACTGCTGTTCTTCTGCATCTCAAACTGACAGAAATCTGTTTTGAGGTCCTGGCTTGCTATTTTTAAAGCACTGTTGCCTCCTTAAAAAGAAAAACAAAACAAAACAAAACAAAAAATAATAAGACAAAGTTCCTCTGGGTTAAAACTGCACTTCTCTACTTAAAATGGTCGCTTCTTTCCAGCTCAGATCTGCTTCCCAGGATGTTAAAGCCACAGTACACAAAATAAAACCACAGTGTTATGTAGCTCTACAGCCCACGCCTACCAGGAATGCAAGATCTTTTGATTTCTACAGGCTTGTCACATACAGCACAGTTTCGGCCCCAGATGCCCTAAAATAAGGTCAGCTGAAAGCTTCAGGTTATTAGACAAAGCACACAGCTTTTAGTGCCCGAAACGCTCCTGCTACACAACGGCTTTGTGCAATAATGACAGCGCTTTGATTAGCAAGCTTCCCAGTGCAAAACGGAAGCGCGGTAGTCAGCAAAGCAGCATTTGCTGTTTTCATTCCAGCTATGCAGACATGACGAAGTAACGGTCCTGGCAACACGTTAGGAAAACATTAGAAACACTTTAGTAAGCAAATAATTTAATTACAGCCCTCTCCGAGGCACTTTATATTGTGCGACCCCTGACCTTTTATATTGCTGTACCTAAACTCAGCATGGGATTCACACTTCCCATTCCTGTCACGGGATCTCTCCATCTTGTACCATTTAATATAGTGTGCTCCAGGTGTTCTGTGGTGAATGAATAGTTATATTACTACCTGTCAGACACAATCACACTCTATTCATCATCCGCGGCTGGCTGCGTGAAGCCCTGCTTCCAGCAGGCTCCCTCTCCATTTCCTTGTTCAAACGTCTGCAGTGCTTTCGGCCCATCTGTCAAGCCTGTCATTTAGAGGGAAAACAGTATCAGTGCTTTAAATATATGGAGTTCTCTATTGAAACAGTGCTGTGATTGAACTGTCAGCATTCTCAGTATCACAGACAGTAATTCATGATTGGTCAGAGCTCCATTTAGGTTGCTATTACTACACTGACATTGCCAGGTCACACCGAGAGGTTTTTTTTTTCCCCTCAGCAGTTGTGTCTATAAATAGCACAATTAACCTTTCAAGGATTACAGAACGTTCTCAGTTCCCCTCCTCCACGAATTCACTCACGGTCTGTGACATTTATAATAATCAAGGGGGGGAAAAAAAAAATCTCCTGCAAAGGGCATTTCTCTCTCCCAAAGTGTATGTCCTGTGTCAGCAAAGAACAAATGCTGTAATGCCCCTTGTCCTGCCATTCCTGCTCAGCAGGCTTGCCTCAAGTTCCACTGCTCCAGGCTCAAGCCTGATCTGTTCAGCTCTTACGCTTATGTTACTCTATTGCCTTGTGCTGTACACACTTTTTGGATAAAGACTGTAATGTGTCATAAAACCCTGAAATGAAGTAATTCTAAAAGTCATCCTCCCATCATTTCCCCACCCCTCCGCCCCCCCAAAAAAGAAATAGAACAAAAAAGAAAAAACAACACTTTTTTAGTCATATACAGTTGCAAAGGGGTTTTTTTATTTTGTTTTTTTTGTTTTTTTAAATAACCTTTTGGCTTAAGAAAAACATGAAGCGGAGCAATTCTCTGTGGATCAGAGCTCACATACATCTCCTTTCGAAACAGATGACAATGAAGGAACATGGTTTTTCCATACAGCCACGAGATGACTCCATCTGGCGAATGCTAATCTCGGTGTAATTTATGTCACCTATTAGCTGATATATCTCAGGAGCTCAGGGTGGCTGAAGCAGCTTGGCTTTCAGTCGCATCTCTGTAAAACAAAGCAGTGTTGGTAAGCTTACTGAACAGCAGATCAGGTTTTCTCTGTTCCTATCCCTGCACAAGACAGTTCAGCATTGACACAGGTAAACCAGGGCCTAAATTTGGGTTTGCACTCTCACCCACAGTTTATCTTCGCAGCTAGGGCCACGGTCCTGGGACTGGCACATCTCCTCACACTATCTCAGAATCCCACTTTTGGGGGCAGGAGTGGACAGCAAAACAGGACAAGAGGGACTGAGCACTCAGGAGATATAGATAGGTTTAGAGAGAAATCGAAGAGGTTAGCTCAAGTCACCAGGGGAGCAGAGCAGTGTGGGGAAGAAAGATGAGCGCCCCAGCTGCTTCCTTCAAGCTAAGAACAAAGTCCTAATTTGAACACAACTGTGATGTCTCAGTGGACTTGCTGGGTTAAAAGCTTGGGGCTCTAGCCTTGATTACATTTTCAGATGTAGACGTGGTCTTGTCATGATACTTCTCTGGGGAGGTGGTTGGACTTCGATGATTGACGCCAAATATACACAACCAAGCTATCCGACCTAAAGTAATTACTGAGATTTCCAGTGCTCATACCGTGTTAAAACATTTTCAGTGAATCATTTGTAGCACCTCGGTGACGTTGTGCTTAACAACGTTCCTCTGCAGAGTTATAAAAATCCAGTATTTTCTGAAAATCAGCTCAGCTGTGTCACTTATTGGAAAGCCTCACCACCCCCCTCTGAATTCACACTGCATGGAGATTTGAAGAACATAATGCTGCACACACACATGAAACATTAGTGACAGTGGAAGGCTTACACGAGGCTAAATTATTTAGTATCTACATAAGGAAAGGCAGCAGAGAGAAAGGCAAAAAGGTCTTTTTAAGCAATATTATCTTCATACTACAGGCACTGAGTGAAATTAATTATGTAGTTTCAACCAGCCTGTGAATATTTTGGACTCTGAATGTAAAGTACACGGAGGAAATTACTATCTGTGTTGATAGTGGTTTCCTGAATGTCTCTTTTTTAGTCTTCTCCACCATGAATGCAACTGTCACAGCTTATTAGAGATACTGAATAAGTATAATTAAGAAATAATTTCATCTAGTTTCTCCTTTCTTGGAGAGAGTTGCAAAGCAGAGAGACAGAGAACAGAGCCCTTGTTGTTGGTTTTAGCATTTTTAATGAACACTTCAGTATCTGTCTGCCCTCAATCTAAGAGCAAAAGTTTTCACTTATTCTAAGGGCAGAATAAGTGTAGGTCTCATCTCATTAACTGTCACATTACCAGGCAGTATGCTACACCATTCCAGTTTCACTGAGCATTCAGAATTTCTTAATTACATACGATGAAAACAGCCTGCTGGGACTTTTCCTTCCAGATAAATATGGTGGCATAAAGACAGAGGTCATCTTTATGACTCACTCTTGCTTGGCAGCGCATTAACTGAAAATGACAGATGCCTTTTGTTAGTAATAAAAGAAAGTTAAAAAAAGAAAAAAAAATCAACTTAGCATTTGAAAAATGAAATGTTTACAGCTAAGGATAGGAGTCACTTCTGATTTAGTAGACTAACAATACTCTTTCTCCTCCTGTACTTTCTGTGTTGGTGTTAAATGGCACAGTACGTTCCTTATGTGTTATACCACTTCATGTTAATTACAGTGTGCTGACACTGTTTGTCATTGCTAAACCTACTACATTATTTGTGTGCTGAGGTTTCAATAGTTGCTCCTTCCACCAAATATGGAGATCTGCACAAGTTGCCAAGACTGGTCATTGCTCACATCGTTCTCTAAGCCTTCACATTTTGGTTTATTCTTAAACCAAAGATACAAACAAATCTCAGACAATTCAGCCTACATTCTGAAAATGTTACCATATGTGGTCAAAACAGATTATCTTTACTGAAAGTCTACCACACATTCCTTTCAGAAAATACTTATTAGTTTTTTTTCTCCTGTGTATCTTCCTGTACTCAATTCCTAAACAATCTCTTGAAGATTTTAGACATCAAATGCATACATCTAGGCACAACACTATAAGTCACACACAGAGATCCCTACACACAAGACTTTGCTGGCTCTCTTACAATGGGAGGGATTTTTCATCCCCAAGCCCTCCTAGAAGTTCAGACACAAGAGGTATGTGAAGCCTGACCAGCAGTGAAGGATGAGGTAAAGAACTTATTGAGAGCCTCAGCCTTCTCCTTGCCTGTTATAGCCAGTTCTCCTTTCCCATTTATCAGAGGGAGTACATTCTCCTTGGATTTTCTCTTCTGAGAATGCATATGTAGAATCCCTCCTTGTTATTTTTTGTATCCCTTGCCAAATTCAGTCCCACCTCTACCTTGGTTATTTTTACCTCATCTCCATTAGTCTAGGTAGCGTTCCTGTATGCTTCCCACACCACATACATCTGCTTCCACTGCATGTACATTTCTTTATTGTCCTTCAGTTTGACCAGGAGGTTCTTACTCAGCCATGCCAGTTTTTGCAGTTTTTTTGCCTCTTCTTTTTCATTTCTTGTGCTAGCAAATGGAGAGGTCTTGGGCTTTTAACAGAGTGACCTTAGAAAGCTATCAGCACTGCTCCATGCCTTTGTCCCTCAGGACAGTTTCCCAGGGAATCTCATCCTTTGTTTGGGCTTTAGCCCAATTTAATTCACTGAGACCATGATTTAGTAGTCTACTTGGTAGACTGCTTAGTAGACTACTTAGTCTACTTAGAGATTTGTCTCATTTTCTACATGCTTATTTATTATTTCTGTTAAAAATGACAGGAACTTTAAGGTTCGCATGAGGAAAAAGTGCAAGTGGACAGTAAAGACAGAAAGAGACAATCCCAGAAAACTGACAGAAAGTTTTCACAGCTTTCAACAGATTTCCTGGCTTAGTAGGTTCAGACTAAGGGGCCAAGAGAATTTCTCTTAGATGAAAGTTTAAGACAGGTAAAAATGAAATATAAAATTATATAGGAAAATATAAAGGAAGAATAAATGTGATTGGTCTGTGAAGCACAAAAAGAAGACTGTTAATCCAACAGCGCTATGTTGGTATCTTTTACTGCAGATGCAGTAAAAGGTGGAAGCAAGTCCACACTGATTCATTTTTTGGATTGCATGAAGAGGCATCCCAGGTGCTCTCCTTGTGCCTAGACTCCTTCACTCTTTACTCTGTCTAGTCCTGTGAGCTCTCTACATGTTCTCTTAGTCTTGTTAGATCAAGATAGGGCACTTCTTAAAGCCTGAATTAACATTTTCTAACAATGACCTGCCTGGACGCATGGAGCCTGGAGACAAGGTCCACTTAAGAGATAAAGGAATATAAGCAGTTGCAGTATTTGCTTTCTGAATACCACAAGTGTTGCACTGGCATTACAAAGAGTGGTTTGTTTTTTGGAGTTTTTGTTTGTGCTGTTTTTTGTGCGTTTGTTTGTTGTTGTTGTTTTTCTCCTTTTATGCATCAGAGTCTATGAGGAAAAAGGTCAATGATGGTTTGTGTTTATATTCCGCACCATTTAAAATCATTGGGGTATAACAAGGTGCCTGGATGTATTTTATCTGAATATGTTGAAAGTTGCAGCTACCATCCAACTGCTTTTACAGAAGAATTTGTGAGGAAAACCAGAGTTGGCAGCCAGAAAGGACACATGCACAAAGGAAAAAGAGACCACAAGTATCTACAGCTTAAGAAAGCTAAGTGTAGGAGGAAATTCCCTCTGAAACAAGAGATCCAAATAACACGTTTGAAATCAAGATCTGAATAATTAGAGCAAACTGTGTGATTTGAACTGTTTACAGTTTCCATGCAACTGAAAGTCTTTTAGTTACAAAACTGAAGAGAATAAAATATGAGTGTTTATGAAGGCAAACTGGACCAGTTGTGCCTTTCATTTAAAACAAACACCAAAACAATGTTTGCTCAGATCATAAAGAACAGCAAAACAAGACTGTCATGCTGCAAAGAAGAACATTTAACTATTCTTGAAAGTAAACAGGAAGATTTCAAATGCAGCCCTGGATGTAACAGCTTTATTTGGCACTTAAATATAAGAGATGTTCTGAAAGTAATGGCTCCTGCTTTATTGTGTTGGCCCACGACATCAGAGGCGGATGTTGGTGGTGTGACAGCACAGGTTGAACCTTCCCAACATTATTTCATCACATGTTGTTGTGTGACAGATGGCAGCAGAGGGGCATTCTGATGGAATGGTGTCTGACATACAAGCGCAGGTGAAGTGAAAGTGTGAAACTGAACTCCTCCAATGGGGTGAAAAAATAGCACCCATCGATATTCACTGATGCTCGTTTGGAGACCAAAGAGTGGGATGTGAGCACAGTGAGGCAGTGGGTGGTGCATTTCATCTGTGGTGACAGCAACAGTGGTCACCTCCTCTGGTGCAGATTTTTACAAGTGAGTCATGCAAGCTCTTGTTCATCACTGGCAAAGATGCTTAGCTAGTGGTGGTGACTGAGCTGAAAAATGGTGTTTTGTAGCTGAGAATTTGCTCTATCAGTTAGTGTCATTGTGCTCTTTGTGGTGGTTTCCACAGAAATAAACACAAGGTCTTCCTGGAAAGGAGTCAGGTTCTGGTTGATGAAAAACTGAACATGAGCCAGTAGTGTGCACTTGCAGCCTGGAAGTCCAATAGTATCCTGAGTTTTTTACATCAGTAGATAGTTACAGTGCAAGGGAAAATTATATTAACCTAAAGGAATGGATATTCATAGTAAAAATCAAGGGGAAGTTCTTTACTGAGCAAGGGTGAGGTGCTGGAACATGCTGCACAGGGAGGTTGCGGATGCCCTGTCCCTGGAGGTGCTTAAGACCAGGTTAGATGGGGACCTGTGCAATCTGATCTAACACTTGATCTAGTAGCTGGTAGAAGGACGGTTGGAATTGGTGATCTTTGAAGTCCCTTCCAACCCAAAACATTTTGTGATTCAATTCTATCATTCTATGAAAGCATGCAAAGCAAGATTAAATATCAGGAAATAGCCTGTAATTAATGGAAAATAGATCTTGATTTCAACAGTTTGAAATTTCTAACTTGTTTTTTCACGTGTACATTTTTCATATTAATAAGAAGGCCAGCTGATACATTTCAAAATAAGCTTTCATTTATACTCAGGCTTATTTGTAACAAAATAATAATAATTGCAGAAGCCTAAGTAATTCTTATTTGCTCTGAGATTTATCTTCCCTGTAATTTTTTTATTTCTACTGAGTTTGTGATGTTTTTCTCTTATATGAACGGCGAGATTTAATTTTCTTCTTATATCTAATGTGTCAAAAATTGATACGTACTTTAATAAACATACTCTGTCCTGATAAACATCTCAGTATCAACACTTCAAACCCAATCTCATAGAAATAACTGGATGAACAGAGGTGATCCAATTCAATTACTCTCATGCAGTAAGATTTAACTAAGAAAGCATGTAACATCTGAAGTTGTACCATGTAACATAAAATATATAATAAAGAAATAGTCTGTTTACAAAGCTAACAGGATTTTTCTCATGTAAAAAGAAAATATAAAGAAACTTATCATAAAAACGAATTAGCTAAACTGCTTGTTCTTTGAGGAAGATAATTATAACACTCTTATGGCCTAAGAGAATATAGATGGTAATGTGAAGATGAGAGGCCACCATATGAAGATGGTAAGTTTCAACTTATCCCAAATATTTTCATTCAAAATGAAGATACTGAGGGTGGGCAAGGCTAGGGCCATCTCAATAGCTGACTCAACCATTTGTGGTAACAGAAGCTGGACAATAGATGGCTGCAGGAAAACAAAGGTTGCCTGCATTCTTCAATCTATGTCACAGTGGACTGGGATCTAAGTAATAAAAAAAAAAGTTCACACATCATTAGCAATGTCTTTAGCATTATTTTTAAACAGATGCTTGATCTGTTGTGGTAAAAAACCCCTAAGTTGATTTCTACTTGCTGATAGCTAATAAACTCCAATTCAACTTTCCAAATTTCCACTCATTATTTATATAATGATATGTGAGTACTCTAGGAATGTACTGCTGCTGTGCTTCCTATTCTATATCAAGTATGATGCCAGTTTGAGAATTAAAGAGTGCTAATACATGCATTCGATTTGGACCAGGCCATTTCAGGACCAAACAGAAAGCACAGCATCCTCATAAGTAAGCTTAGGGAATGTGGGAGTAATGAGCAGGCGGTGAGGTAGACTGAGAACTGGCTGACTGGAAGAGAGCGTGGCAAGCAGGTCAAGGGAAGTGATCCTCCTATTGGAACAGGCTGCCCACAGAGATTATAGAGTCTCCCTCCCTGGAGATATTTTATATAATGACTATTCAGTGGAAAGATGTGATTTAGAAAAAGAAGGTAAAACTTGAGATTGATCAGTTGTATTTCCCACTCTTCCTGGCCCTGCTTTCCCATTCTGCAACTTCAATAAAAGTGAGGATTTAAGCAGTGGATTCAGTGTGATTCTGCAGAGCAGGTATGGAGACAGAAAGAGAAGCCACAAGCTTTCACTGCCCTATCAGCAAGTCATTTGAGTGCTGATCCCTAATCCAAAATAATTACTTCACAAACATGTGTTCTGCAAACCAGGCACTGTCTTTGAACAAGAACAACTATGATAACAGGGTCTCCATTCTCTAAGAAGCACTTTCTTTGCAAAATATAGGATACCTGTAATGGAGAGGAAGCATCATGACTCTCGATTCAGTACTAATGAGCGGTATAAAAGAAGAACTAGGAACAGAGCCGAAAACATAAATAAATTCTGGGGGATGACAACATGTAACATTCAATTTCTTTGGCAGTATGAAATTTTAGGCTTGGTTATCTCTAGAACATCCCTGTCTTTCTTGGACTGAGGAGCCCAGCAGTGGACACAGTATTCCAGATGTGGCTTCACCAGGGTGAAGGAGAAGAGAATAACCTTGACCTGCTGGCCCCATTTCTCCTAATGCACTTCAGGCTATGTGATATGCAGTTTAATTCTTCTGTGAGATATCACAAACAACTGTAGAAGGCAAACGTGTTTTAAGAAAGAATTATAGAGGCCGGGTCATTAACTGGAATAATGTTGATGAGAATTCTATATTGTTTTCAACTAAGTAAAAATCCCAAAGCAAAAAGGAGAAGATGAGAAAGAAGATGACTTACATCCATTATTGTAGCTGAGAAGGAATAATTCAAATAAATTTTTCTAGAAGGACCTTTCCACTAATAGCTCATCAGTATAGTTTGCATGCATTTCCAGAACTGCGCCAACAGATACTATGGGCTCAAGTTAGAGCCCAGTTTCATAGAATTAGAAAGGTTGGAAAAGACCTCTAAAATTATTTAGTCCAACCATCCACCTACTCTACCTTCATGAGCTAATAGTGCCATCTTTAGTCAGTTTTCTTCATCAAATATGTTAAACTGCACAGGTTATTAAACGTGTTTGGGAAGGCTTTGATTCACTTTCACCAAGGAAAAAGCCAAGATAGCTTAGGTACTCACACTCATTCTATATCCACTACTGCCTTTTTGCCAGTGGGTCTTGTTCTGTTTATGTTCTGGGAATGTTAAATACGTACAGCCACTTCAGCACAAGCTTTTCTTCATCACAGGTGAAAGCACTGGTACCTTTTCCCATCTGCCACAGGTCATATCTAACAAAAATACTTTTCTTTAAATGAATTAAACTACTCCTACAGGTTTTTCTTATATGTAAGGGTTTGTATTTCTTAACATTTCCTCATCCCATCTGCCTTTTCTCATCCATTTTCATGACTCTATTGTAAAGGCATTCAAAGCATTTCAGGTCCTTTGGAATGGGCGCCAGCTCTGAAAAAGCTGAATGGTATGTGGCTGGCCAAGAGCACTGCACCTGGCCTTGTTGCTATTATACAGCTAGATCCACTTATTGAATTTACCTACAAAGTCTTCATGTTTCAGTGTGTTTGGATTCCCACAGAGGTTGTCTCTAGGCCAGGAACCATTTACTCTCTAGCACTCATTCACATAATGCAAGTAGAGATTCTTAACAATTGTTGTTTCAATCCTGACCCAACAGAGATAACATCCTGTTGACATGATTGCCAAATCTCTACAGTTATCAAAACAGAGTAGTTTAGATTAGGATTAAACCAGTTTCAGATCTGATAGACCTTATAAAATTATAGAGTCATAGATTCCTTAGAGTTGGAAGGGACCTTTAAAGATCATCTACTCCCTTGCAATGAACAGGTACACCTGCAGCTTGATCAGGTGCTCAGAGCCTGGTTCAGCCTGACCTTGAGTGTCTCCAGGGATGGGTAATCCACCAAATCTCTGGGTAATCTGTTCCAGTGCATCACCACTCTCACTATGAAGGACTTTTTTCTTATATCTAACCTAAACCTACCCACTTTCAGTTTGAAACCATCTTCCCTTGTCCTGTCAACACTGACACTACTAGAGTTCCCTTATTTCTTATATCCCCCTTTAGATACTGAAAGGCCTCCCCAGAGCCTTCCCTTCTCCATGCTCCACAGCCCCAGCTCTCAGCCTGTCCCCATACGATAGCTGTTCCATCTCTGGGATCAATTTTGTGGCCCTCCTCTGGATGTGCTCCAACAGCTCTGTGTCTCTTCTGTACTGAGGACTCCGCATCTGGTCACAGTACTCCAGGCAAGGTCTCACCAGCGCAGAGTTGAGGGGCAGGATATCCTCCCCCCTTATTTATTTCAGGTTACTGTAAAACAAACAAAAAAAAAGAATTCTATTCTTATTAAAAATATTTCCAACTTGAAAATTTCAGTGGTTTCACCCTGATAGGCAATTGAACCATACCAGTCCTCTTTCTCACTTTCCCTCCTGAAATAGGGGGAAGAAAATGTTAAGGAAAAGTCTCTTGAGCTATGGATGGCATGGATATATGGCTTGTTAACATCCTATTATTATTTTAGACAAAAAAGGGAGTTTTGTCAGATTTATTTTGCTTCTGCTTAAGAGTTATAAAATATAAATTAAGAGGCAATAAAATGCTTAGGAAAGAAAATCAAGCTCATCCACTGTCAGAATTAGCAACGGCCATTTTTTTAATGTACAGTATTCATGTTCTATAGCGTAGCTCGACACACAATTACAGAATCACCAAAATATGGCATTAAGCACAAGGTATCTTGGGACAAGGTATTTTTCTCCACATCACTGTTCAGAAATGTCTCTCCTTGACTTGCCAGAGTTACTACCTGCTAATGGCTATCTGAAAGAAAAGGTAGAGTTTTACTTGTATTTTTATTTCAATGATCATATAACTTTCTTCAACATGTTTAGTTGCAATTCCCGATGAAGACAGACCCATTTAAGATACATTGTGAATACAAAACACAAGCTGAAATCCCAGCACTGTAAGAACGTATGGTATATAAACAGATGAAGAGTATTAGTAAAGGTAAGTAAATCAACCTATCCTCCCTGCCAAGAAGCGTTACTAAAATAAACGTGGTTATTCATGTAACTAAAACACTGTGGGTGTATTAAGCTGAGAAAGCAAGCTGACTGATTCAATTCACTGGAAGGCAGCAAGAATCCTCCTCCTCCTTCTGCCCACAGCTGTTCATGATATTCAGCCATCTCTGCTTATTAATATTAATATTAAATATGTTCCTGTCCAATTAGGTTCACTCATGTTTCCAGTTTTTGAATCTATTCTTTTCCCCTACGTTAAACAAATCTAATGATTTCTATCCGTAACAAATGTGGAGCTGATGAGCAAATGGATGATAAAAATTCCTTTGTGCTCATCTCTTGCGCTTAAGATTCTTGTCATGCCCTGGGCATTCTAGCTGTCTGATACTGTTTTTCTATTTCCAATTCCAATGCTTCCTCTGCTGTCCAGAACATTTGGTGCACTGCCTAGTACCAAGTAAAATCTGCTTGCAATGGAAGAACATGTGGAGAAATTATGTGTTTTTGTCACACCCTATTAAACGGTATTCAAAACACAATGCCCCAGAAACTAAATTGATTGTAGGTTTTATAACCCTTTTCAGGCTAAGGGAAACAATTTAGTACCATGAACAAAAACATAGCTAGTGCAGCTGTGGGAATCTTAAATTGCTCAGCTCAGCAGTTCTGTTCCGGCTTAAGTAGGATAAAGTAGTTAAAGTTCAGTTAGATTCCATTCTTCTAGATCTTTGACAGATCATTTCAGATTAAAGTCTTCAAAGAATTCAACATTCCTTGTAAAAGACTTACTGAGGAATTCATGATTTGTACTTTTAACCTGGGGGCAGCAGGAGGGAGGTGCAAGAGCTGGGAAGATAAGGGGAGTGGAGGCAGGAATAACACAGGGAAGTTTTCAATTGTATTGTAAAATGTCTTTGACCATCTTTCTCTTCAGTTTCTTTTTATTATTAACATATCAAGTGGGGGAAAAAAGAAAATAGGAAAAAAACAAACAAACAAAAAAAAACCAACCCTAATTCAAAACAATGTAAGGACTAGCAGCTTTTCTGCAGCATTAATGATTTAGCTAAAACCACAAGACTGAGAGACCCCAAGCCAAGACTGAAGTCTGCCCTTAAGCCCATGTTAGGAGCCCAACTGTTGCAGCCCCTGAAGGACTCTGAAAGAGATTTTCTTCACTCTTTTGTATTTAAATCTGAATACCGTGATCAAAAGCTTGACAGGCAAGTGCTAAACTCGGCTGCTGGGGTTTGCACTGTACTTCTAAGAACAAATCCTCACATCCAAGAGGTAATCATTCACATCGGTATTACCTGCTCTGTACTACCTGAAAAAAAAAACACACAACAAAACAAAACAGAAAAAAAAAAGACATTATTTGACAAATTGATCACTGAGTGAGCCATTAGCTCATGGGATTCTTGGGCTGCCTTTGGGAAAGATGAGTGCTGCGCCAAAAAAAAGGCTTACGATGCAATATACTGATTGGCAAAAAAAGAAAAAGGAAAAAAAAGTTCAAGAAGAAATGTAGGAATAGAGCAAGCCCAGCACAAAAAGTAAGCCGTTTATGAGAAGCAGTAGTAAGGCTGTTTAGTTCTTCTGTGCCTCCAGGGAGAAATCTAAGCCTTTTGAGAAGGGATGGGGAGAAAAATGAAGCCAATGGTGTTTGTCGGTAAGAAAATGCTGTAGAAACAAAGTTGGTAATTTTACTATTCCTGCTTGCCAAGAGTTGACAGGTGTGCAGTTTCTTATTGTTCTGAAAGGCAGCCAGAAACCACAGCTTAATATGCATCTATGTCTTCATAGTAGGGAGAAAACAGCTGTCTCCTTGGCTCATGATACTTGTACCACGATGATAGAAATATTGACACACACTCCTTTATAGTGCATTACCATCATTTCTATGGCTTTGTTTGATCTTCTAACAAAATACACAGCTGGAAGGAAAAAGAATTTTGCTGCCCTGATCAAATCAGATGTAGCATGGCAAACTCTGTTCCCACAGTTATTATTTCATGGAGCTTAATCACCTTAAGAAATATTTTTCACATGAACAAGGGTGGAAATACTAGACCCATATTTTCAGCACAGCTGATTCAAAGACTTTCTGCAAACAAGTCCATTAAATTTGAATGTAAACAAAGGCAGGGAAGGACCAGGGCCAGGTTATTTCAGATAAACATGCAGTAATCATTTGCAACCGTTCCAAAAGAATGACTCCCATAAATCCTTCAGTTTTCATACTGCTCAGAGATGTCTGTGACTAATAAAGCCTTTGAACACAAAGGGTTTCCTTACACAAGAATGATGTGTGTTTTCCTTTAATATGTGGCAAAGCGATCTTTTAAATCCTAATTCCCCGGGGAAGATAAAAATACACATACACACACAGTGTACCAGATGCAGTAAGTTGTAAGAAATGTCAGGCTCTGTGTATTAAATTTCCTTCCTGTGTATAAGTACACTGCAGTGTTAAAAGCTCATGATAACTGGCTGGCAGATTGTCAGCTGTTCATGCATTAGATGTCTGTACTGTGTCCAGGCTTGTATGAACCAACAGTTTGACAAACATAATTTAAGCAATAAGGTCTGCAAATTTTATGTTTACTAGAGCATGAGAAGAGGTCATCTAATACAATTTTGGAAATCAATAAAATTTAAAAAAAAAAAATAAAAAAAAAAAGAGCTAGACTTGAAAAGCAAGCTTCAAAAAGCTCGAAGCAATTCCTCCCTATATCAGAAAGGCTTATGGTTAGCCAAAACAAATATTTAATTCAATATTAGATGTTAAAAAAAAGTAAGCTTCTATTGTCAGAAAAATTAGGCAATTAAGTGGCAAACACAAAACAGTGTTTAGACTTTGAAGGGGTAATTTTTTTCCACTTTGTTTTAATAGAAGCTAGGAATACAAAACTTTATTTTGTCGAATAAAGAAGAACATCACTGAATTAAGATTTAAAGAACATCACATGATGGAGACTCTGCTATTCAGCCCTATCCAATAATGACTTACTGCTCTTCTGATAGTCCTCGGTAAACCTCAGGGTGCATATTCATGTCCAAACTAAACAGATACCTGATCCTCCCCAGCCTGCAAAACCATCCCTTCCACACTGTACCTAGAGGCCAATTAAGCTGCAATGACACCATCTCAACCAACAGACCAAGGGCACTCTCAGAATTATTTTTCTTGCTGCAGTTTCATCTCCTGCTTCATTCTAAAGTCCCTAAGAATTTAGGACCAGACCTTTGCTATTTAACTTAATTAATCACCTGGAAGAAATGTTATGCTTCCAAAACACACATGTAAAAAAAAAATATATATATATATATTAATAAAAATAAAATAAAATAAAATAAAATAAAATAAAATAAAATAAAATAAAATAAAATAAAATAAAATAAAATAAAATAAAATAAAAGTAAGAAAAAAAAAGTAAGATGTTAAAACTTATATCAATCACCCCACACAATGCACATTCGACTTTTCAGATGTTTTTCCAAACCTAGTGAGCCAATGAAGAAAAAGGGAGAAACTGCTTCTTTGTTTTCATCCCTGTGTTCCTCAGCACCTGTCAGCACAGCAGTTCCAGCAGAGCTGACATGAATGCACCAGGCACAGTCAGAGTCAGCTGGATCTTAGTGTGGTTTTGCAACATGGTCAACACATGACCTAATGGTGTAACATGATGTTTGATATATTCCTGCAATTGCATTCTGTAGTCTGGAAAACAAGCGAAAGAAACAGAGGAGCACACATGCTCCTGATTTGCCAACCAAGCCAACTGAAGATATCATATTTGAGTGCAGTCCAAGTCACTCTTTACTGAGTTACAGCTCGCACTTCTTCAGTTTTAGTAGAACAATATTTTGGTTGTATTTCGAAGTCCCTTATCATTGCATTTAGGAATGCATAATAAATAAGAATCTCTGTTGACATACACTGAATAATGAGCACGCTTCGGTACCCGGAGGACTGTAATCCATACTGCTCAGTTCCTCTGAACCCTGCAATCAATAGCTGGTAGCCTTTAGTAAAGGCACTACAGTGACCGAACAGACAATGGTTCAGAGTGAGCATGTTAAAAACTATTGATAAATTAATGGATGATTAATGTTGAGAGGGGCTAATCATAGTCTTTGGAAGAATGCAACTCCCACAGAGACCTTCCACACTCAAAGTCTGCTTCAGAAAAGAAAAAATAGTGTTGGAGAGGTACTGAAGGTACAGAACTCTTCATTCATCCAGATCTGCAGTATTTTTCCCCAAATTCAATAATCATGTTTTCTATAAGTTTTAATTCTTATTCTACCATTCCTGCTACAACGGATATCTTACTATATAAGAAGTCCCCAAATCTGATTCTGCATTTGAAGGCAAAGCCCCATTTCAAGAAAAAAATGAGTCTTACTTGCAGTCAGAATCTGCACGTGATCTCTTCTTGACATGGAACCTAGAAGTACAAAGGTGAACATGTTGCGTTTGCACTTATAAGAACAGTTTTATAAGAACATGAGAACACACTCTCAAACTCCTGAAAACACCAAAAATACACCTCCTACCCATACGAGCAGATGAAAGGTAGTTTCTTAATTTTTTTCTGCAGATTTGGCAAACAAAACCTCAAAAATAGCTGAGGAATGCCTGGCTTCGGTTCCAGTCTCTAATCCATAACCAGTTTTAAGGATTAAGAAAATATTTTTGGAATAATGCTGAGCACAGTTAAAGCAATGTGTGCTGCTTTTCTACCACAAAGGAACAGAAATGAGTGACATTAGCATTTCAAATATTGGCTTGCAAGTTCAAAAGAACTGCTCAATGCAAATGCATAATGCTGGCGAACAAGAATGCAGCCCCGGAGCTAAGGGACACCAAAAACAACAGAATTAAGGTATTTTCTGTCACACTAGTATAAGTAGGAAGGGAAGGTCTATAGACCTCAACTATAAATTAAACTGCAGAAATGAGTGTGTCGGGTTGGCCGGAACATACAATAGGGGTATGTGTTAACTGGATTCACAATTAGGAGAATTCATTTAATAAGAGTGTAGAGATGGCAGATTTACTTCAGTCTTTCTTGCATATTGGCCATAGATGAGCTGTACCACATTCCCAAAAGGTACATGTAAAAATTGGTATCTGATCTGGTCTAGTGCACATAATCATGTGTACACCATATCCTAACAGTGTAAACGAACACTCTAAGCCTTCTCTTCCTACTGCTATTCTCTCTGTTTGTTTTGTTGTTGTTTTTGTTGTTTGCGTTTTTTGTTTCTTTTTCCATTTTGTAATAAATTCTGTTGAAAATAAAGGGCAAGGGAAGGGAAAGAAGGAGAGGAAGGGGAAAGAAGAGAGAGAGAGGAAGGGAGAAGGGAAGTGGGAAGGGAAAGGGAAAGGAAAAGAGAAGAGGGAAGGGAAGGAGTGAAGGAGGGGAGGAAGAGAGGGAAGGAAGAAGGGAGAAAGAAAGGAAGAGAGAAAGAAGGGAAAGAAGAAAGGAAGGAAGAGGTGGTATTTCTTTAAAAGTGACTGGAAAACTCTTTAAAAGTTCTATGTAAAATGGAAGTCTCCCATGGGCACATTTGTTTTTATAAAGTACTTTGCACTCTGAAAATTAGATGATGTAATGACTATTCCATGCTCTTAGTCTGGGGAAACATAAGTCATTTCCTCCATAATTGAGAAAACGATAGAATGACCTGAGAATACATATGTGTACAATGGAGTAAATTCTGAATTCGTTATTCAGCAACTACTACCATCTGGTTCATTCTCACTTGCACCTTTCCTGAGTTGCTGCTGAACACATCATCATTCCAAAGAGGGCACTTTGTTTTATTCTTTAAAGTGCTGACTTACAGAGTTTCCAGTTTTATTATGATATGAGAAAATATAAATACACACCATTCTCTCATTTTTGAATGGCCTCAGTAGACTTCAGTTCGTGACTGCTCCTACTGTTTCTGAAAATGAGGGTAAACATTAGCTAGTAAATAATCTTATGAACTGAAATCAGATTATTCCTTACAGTGGATGAGCAGGAACTTATCCAGAGCAGCTAGATGCTAGATAGATATTAAGGGTATTTTTTAGTCTCCAATTCAAGGCAAAAAAATTAAGAAAAAACAGATCTGTTTTAGATAGCTGTGCAGTGATTTGAGATAGATAACAAATGGACTTGCTCCACTTCTGAGTCTGAACATTCACCTTACATCTAGAAACCAGAACAAGAATCTGCAGGCAGAAAGAGCATAGCGCACCTGAATCAGGAACACCACCATGAGCAGGGCTGAGGACTAAGCGCTAAATCATATGCACGGTTTTCAAAGGTGCATCTCCAACACCAGCAGATCCTGGGCAGGCTCTGTAGATCAGTCAGGCCAGAACTGCCTAGGTTGCACCACCTGAGTGCTGTAGTGAAAAGATGTACAGCACTGGTGGCTTAGCACTGATGGCACATAGCTGCAGTGCACAGTTTACTGACTAGCTGAAAGAGCGTTAACTTTAGGCAATGGTCCCCTATTTTTACCCTAAAATCACTCCAGCACTGGAGACAGAAACATGAGTCATGGCTGCTGAAAAAACAGAATAGCTCAGAGTATGTTAATGGACACGTTGTTCAATATTTTTAATCAGTGTATCAGCTTAATTGGCCATTACCGTTGGGTCCATTCCCTTCCAGTGTTGCAGGAAAAATCTTTGCCAAGACAGACTGCGGCAGAGCATTTATTGTTATTATTATTGTTATTATTCCTGGTAGTCTTATTTTCTCTTAGAAAAAAACAGAAAATGATAATTAGAGATAGCTAAATTTGTATTTCCGCATCGTGTTAAGAGTGTAGTTTTGATTTTGCTTGCCAGAGCTGCCCCAGGAATTCCATTGGACACAATCACAAACATATTAAAAGGGTGGATGACTTAATGAAGTGACAGATATAAGAGGCTGGGATAGTGGTTGATAAATGCACTACTTGCAGTAATAGTCATGTATGATAATACTTCTAGCAAAATCCCTGACATTTTTCACCAAGAGGTGAGGTGCAATTCTTGCCAAGAAAGGTGAAGGAAGAGGAGCATAACTTCTCATCTCATTTCTCTTCTCCAGTCTCTTTTCTGCTCTCCTCTCCCCATGTCTCTCTTGTCCCTGCTTTGCTCCCATTTTCCCCTTAAGATACTTTACCTTGTACCCTAAGCTTTATGTGTTTTCCTGCCTGGAGTGACGTTTAACATGATTTGGATGGAGAGTTGAGTACTACAGTAATATATGTTCAGCAAGTTATTTTAGAGTAAATTATCATACTGAGGGGTGTTAACTTTTACACTGTTTTCACAGTTAACAAAGCTTAAGGTATCACTTGTGTCCCTGTAGTTGACAATGTACTGTGCTGAAATGTTATCTGCTTGCTCATGCAATCTTATAGCAAGAAAAGAATTCCTGCCTTGCCACCTTTTCATGCCAAGCTTATGGATTTCCATCACCAGTGCTTACAAAACTGGAAAGCAGGCACCACCTTCTTCAATGACTTTAGGTGAAAATACCTCACACCTCTATACATTTGCCTGTCAGAAACTATGGCAATCCTGGCAACCAATAAGTGGAAAGAGAGATTGCTTCTATTCTTGTTGGCTTCTTTAGACAAGTCTTACAGCTACAATGCAATGTGGCCTTACCACAGGGGAGCCATGATGACTGCAAACATTCCAGTCTGGCACGTACATGGATAATCAGAGATTCTCTTCCGGGCCTCTGGTAGAAAGTGGGACACCTCAGCCAAGCAGATTTCACTGCCTAGTGGCTAAGCAGAAAATCACAGTAACTAAAGATGATTAGGAGTTTAGAGGTGTAGACATGGAACACATCATGAGTCACCTTTTCTGACTACTAGGAAGAAAATCTCACTGGTTAGGAATGAGAGCAACAACTATAACATTCAGATAACCACCACATTTCTAACTAGGATTTTTCTTTTCCTTTTCCTTCCCTTTAAGGATGGAGAGATATGAAGCAAATATACATAGTGGCAATCACCTTTTTCTTTCTGCTTAGTGTAACTTGAGGAATTTATGACACATTCTGCCTGGGACACTGTTCCAGTACTTGCTGTTGTTTCACAGCTGTAAACACTGTAGACTTGATATATTTATTTAGGTGTTCATGCTTTTGCTAAGCCTGTAATCCCAGCTATAAGTACATTTGTTAGGAACAGCCATCTAAATCTTTGCTAGTATAAATTACTAGTTGCCTGTTTATATGCTTTTACTATTTCACAGAAGACATTTTCCCTACATGCATTACTCACAAGGCTGATTAAGTACCAGCAGTCCAAGACTAGAAGAAGTACTCCAGAAGTAAAACTGCATTAGTCGTAAATCTGTGAAACCCTGTGGCCCATCTATCCCATATTTTTAATTCTTCTGTTACCCAACAACCACATTAGCTTCATTCAACCAGCGTAAATCAACCTGATGTCAGTTAAAAGTTCATCATATTGCTTATTACAGGTCATTCATACTCTTTGCTCTTCTGGTCTCCTTTAAAAATGAATGACAGCAGAAGATTTTATTTTTTTGGAAATAAATAAAGCATCTGTATCACTAATTAGCTGAGGAACAGAGCTCTAGGTTAAAGCCCCAATAAGAGAAGCACATTGTGTTGTCAGTGTGCTTTCCTTTCATTCAAGTCTCATTTTTCATGTCCTTTCACAGTCAACCAAGGTGTTCACAAAGCTGAAGGACTAGACAGCCTTCTGGAGGGCATTCAGTTCATCTCCCTAACCAAGGAGCAACCATATACGTTCCGTTCAAGCTCAGCTAGACTGTGCAGAGCAGAAACACAGCATGTGACACACAGACACAGTCTCTATGAACTGAGATATGGGAGGTAAGCAGAGAACTGAGGGCTGCTATTCTATCGCTCTGCTAAGTTCTGTAATGAATGTATGATTCAATAGCAAAGTAGTTCATTACAAGAGGTAGTTGAGAAAGATCTGATTTCAGTTGAACAGTCAAAAGTTTAAGAACAATACAGGAACACAGAAGCAATTTCCACTCAGTGAGGAGCAGATCCTATTTTCTGCTTCATGTAAAAGGCTACAACTGCAACTACCTTTGGCAAAGTAGACAAACTTCTGTAAACTGAAGAAAGAGAAGATACACAAAACTCTTCATTAAACAAACAAGGCATATTTCTATTATGCATTAATTTACCTCTGCACTACCCAGAGGTAAATATGAAGTGTGAATGTGTACATCTAGCACCACACAGATGTATGTAAGTCTTCTAATGCTGAACAAATGAGAGAATGAAACATCATCTTCCACTCAGAATGGGTTTCTGTCTGTCCCACAGACTGCCTTGGTTCCTGTCCCCCAAAAACAGCCAGCCCTGTTTTAAACTCTCTTCCAAACCTCTGATTTTGAAATATATGGATATGTTCAAGGGAACCTAAAACAAGGAAAAAAAAATGACTGAGTTACATCTCTGAAGCCAGCTGGCTGAGTTTAAATAAACAGAAATTCCAACTACTTTAAAGTCATTTCCCCTTCACATTCCTTTGTCCTTCTTCAATACAGTGCAGAATACTTGAAGTGGCCTTCACATAATCCACCTTAATAAGCCAAGAATAAACATTTACTTTAAATCCAGACTGAAAGAATAATTGAAAGAAAACATCAAACCGCTACAACAAGATTCAGCAAATAGAATCAAGGATAACTTCTCATTCCTGCATAGAAGTGTAATTTAAATGTCAATTTGTCATATTAAGGAACATACAATCATAAAATAGAAGCACACATTTTTACTATATATATATATATATATATATATATATATATATAAAGCAGTAATTCCCTTAAATTTCAGCTGACATATCCATGTTCCATGACTTCCAGTAGTGCTACTCCTCAAACAAACCAGTATTCTGATACTGAAAATGGCACACAGTGCAATAATCTACTTATCCAGCCCTGTTTTCTGCTGAGAGTTCATTACACTTATCACTGTCAATGTGTCCGCAGGTTAATTTTGAGTTCTGCTTTGACTATGCAGTCTGGAATGCTTAAGAGCATCTGAGCACAAAACTCTTTCTTGATTGTATTTTGCCATGGCTGAGAAATCTGGAGATTTATAATTCTTCATAAGAGCACTTAGGACACAACTCCTTCTGGTTTTCTTTCTCTTCATAAAATTCTGTTGATTAATTTTCCAAAGGCAATTCAGGTCTGGTGTTCTCAACAAGTGCCAGCTTGTAAGTATGTCTGAAACACCAGGCTTGCTTCCCCTGCCAAGAAGAAAATGGGGAAAGACAACAAGTCACTGATGTACTTAGCAGGTGATAAAGGCGCCACTTTTTAGACCTCCAAGAAAACAATAGTGACAATAAAATAATTATAAACACCAGCTTAAAAGTTTCCTTCCCATACATGAAGTGTTGAGATAATGCCATTTGTTAAAATAAAAGATAATTTAAAAGTTGTCTTAACAAGGTCTTTGGGAAAAAAATAAATAAATAAATAAATAAATAAAAATAAAATAAAATAAAATAAAATAAAATAAAATAAAATAAAATAAAATAAAATAATAAAATAAAAGGTACATGCTGATTAAGGATACATATACAGGGTGTGATAACCACAAGCTACTAATTCATATACCATCACAAGATCATTCACATAGTCAGAAAGTCTTTGTATGGCAATAAAATATCTGCATTCAAGGCTCACTGCCTGCAAGGAAAAAAGAAAGTGCTCTGTATGGAAAAATAACTGCAATCATCCTCTCTTTTTCCTCCCACAAATAGAAGACCACCTAAAACAATTTGCCCAGCATTAAAAACAAAACAAAGCAAAACAAAACAAAACCCCCCAAAAAAACAGTGAATCATATTGTAGGTTTCAGTGAAAAGCGTTTTTTAAGAGGCTGAGTTACAAACCCCCAGAAATCAAGTTTTATAAATGGAAATGCTGATAGACTCTTAACTTTAATGGCTCTTCCAAGTACTTCTAGAGTAGGCATTACCTTCAATGTCAAAAATGACATTTAAAACACTAAAGAGTTTTCTCACGACAGATAAGCAGGTGTTCAAGAGGGCAGTGCTATTTAAACCTCGCTGATTTATATGACATGCTGCATGAAAGGTCAGTGAGCTTTATAGGAGCTCACAGCAGAAACTCTAGACTTTAGTAGACAGTATCACCATTGTTTGAAGATCACCAATGCATATTAATTTCTGTGTTGTAATATTTGAGCTCTTGCATTTTGTATGCCTTAACAGCAGTGAAATATGAACTTCAGCTCATAGAGTAGAGCTCTTTTTTATTGGTATATGTTTCATAGTGTATTGCATGAAATAAAATCCATTGTGCAGTTACTTCATCACATGCTGTAATGAGTTACCTGGTACGTATGTTTTTTACTGCTATTTTAGAAACACTATATTTCTGACCTTTTCCAAGAGGTAGGAAAAAGGCCCCTTCCCTCCGACTTCTTTGAGCTGAACTACAGGTAAAACATACCAAGTTTTAACTTTACCTACCATAGATAGGTACCGAGATTGCAAATTAAAGTTCAGCCATCTGTCATTTACCTAATATTTTTCACAGAGCAATATTTAATATAAACATGGAAGTAAGAAACATAGGAAATGGGAAAACTTACTCAACCAAGTACTATTTAATCAACTGCTATGTAACAAACATAGAGGTGTAACAGAAAACTCCGACTATGGCCTTGGCATTGCTTATTTTTTCCTACAATAGGGCATAAATCTAAGGTCCCCAGTCATGACTTTAGTACATACGATGAAAGCAAAAAGGCAGTCTTGAGAGTAATTATCATAAGATATTGGGCTGAACATTTTTCCCCATAGAACTGACCACCTTCTTTGTCTCCTACATCTACCAAGTAGACATAAAGAAAGACTTCTATATTACGTGAAACTCCACTGTTCTCCAAGTACCATCTGCTGCTCCTGAAGATTATAAAGAAAAATATTTTTATCTTCTGTGCAAGGTTGAATCCTAAGGATATAATAGACGCAAGCCAAATAAATTGTCAAGAAGTGAGACTGGTGCCACAGTGTTGTTTCTCTTCTTGACCCATCGTGAGGCTGATTCATACGAATAAAGCATCGTTTTGGTTTTTTTTATATCCACAAAGGTATTAAAGTTGTAGATCTCTAAAAAGGGGATCAAACAAACAGTCTCAGTCTCAGAGACTTGATATTGTCAGGGCATATGGTGCTGCTACTCTGCTTTTCTGTCCTATTCATGTCAGCGGGAAGCAGAATGCACTCAAATGTAGATCTCTGAAGACATCAGTAAGTCATATCTTTGTCCACCTCAGCCTCCTGTTGATTTAAACAGTAGGAGACAATAGAGAGGACAGTTCAAAGATTATGAACAACTTCAACAAATCCTTGAGGGTTCTTCAACACCTTCAACAACAGGCTTAATACAGTCTCCACGTCCTTCAGAGTTTTCACATTATCAGTAGAATTTAAGAAGGAAGGTTCTTTATTTTCTGTCTGGCTGCAGCAACGAAGGCAGAGAGGAGAGTGTGGATAATCATAGAATCATAGAATTGCTTTGGTTGGAAGGGAGGTCTTAGATCATGAATTTCCAACCCCTCCTCCATCCCCCCCCTGCTGCAGGCAGGGTCTCCAACCTCCATATCTAATACTAGACCAGGCCGCTCAGGGCCCCATCCAACCTGTCCTTGAACACCTCCAGGGACAGAGATATCTCTGGGTCGAGATAAACTTAGGTGTGTGTGAATTCATCTTTCTCTTTACTACTTGCTTCTTCTAAGCTCTCATGACAATTTTAAACTTTGGCGTTTAGGCAAGTTGTGAACAAAATCAACCCCTACATTCAAGAGAAAATAATTTTGTCTACTTTATTGTACCAAAAAAAAAATAAGACAGAAGTTATTGTTCAAGGTCGAAGGACAACGTTCAATTACCTCTCCTAACCCCGGACTCTTTCTTAAGCCCTTTTCTTCTACATATATTAAATACGAATAGTGAATGAACACAGTTATTTCTCTGCAGACAAGCAATGTCCTTAGCCTTCCCGTCATCTCACTTCATTCACTTTACCAATAACTCAACTGAAGTATTTTGTTCATATCAGTTTTGCTAAGCCAACGTGGGGGTGTATGGATTGCATAGTATCTGGGAGAAACTGCATTAAGAACTCACTGGATAGATTTTCATCACTGTATTATTTTGCATACATGGGAGCATTCTGCCAGTTTTCACAGCAGACCAGCACAAAGCTCTTTAGGACAGGTGTTTCCAGAACTGTCACTCATTAGGAAAAGGCAGTGTATAAAGTCTTATGACACATTTAAAGCCAAAAGTATCTCAAATTAATTAATTACAATTAATTGAAAATGTCCTGTTGAAAATACCTGTGTGTTTCTGGCACAGGTGTTTTGCAATAGATATGATCATTTAAAAATCGGTGCAAATAATATTACGTAATGCTTTCACCTCCAAGGTGTTGTTGATTCTCATTTATGGTATTCATATATTCAATTAGCTTCATCTTTAAGCACACCTTCTGTGATAAAATGAAGTGAAAGGTGTAGAGCCATACTACAGTGATAGGAAGCTAGTTCTTAAAAAGCAATATTATAGAAATGCTTCTTATAGAACAGAAAAAGATTCTAGCAGTCTTATTTACGTCACTTTAACAGATCATTTCCACTGACTTACGGCCAGTCCTAAAAGTAACCACAGCACTGCTTAATAACAATGTGTGGCTTCTGGCATTTATTTATAGTACATTAAAACCAAAATCAGGCTGGGTGGCAAGAGGTTTAGACCACCTGAGACGTCTTTAAATCTTCAGCATATGTTCAACTGCAGCAAGACTAGCAGTAATCCCAAACATGCCGTCATCGCGCTATTGGCTGATTCACTCTTTAAAAGTTATAGATTCATTTCAGGGGATCACTTTTCCCAAAAGCGCTTTAGAAGAATGAAAATGCTTTGTTGAAAATCTTCTTATCAGTAAAGTGGCAGAGAAATACCTGTAAGGATGAGTTATCTTGTTTTTATTTTAAAACAAGGTAACGCGTGTACAGGAAATTGATGGATTTTTTCTGGATTTAATTTTTTTACATGTTATTCAGTAACTGCTTTAGAAAAAATAAAATAAAATAAAATAAAATAAAATAAAATAAAATAAAATAAAATAAAATAAAATAAAATAAAATAAAATAAAATAAAATAAAATAAAAAAATAAAATAAAAATAAATAAAAATAAAATAAAATAAATAAATAAAATAAAATAAAATAAATAATAAAATAAAATAAAATAAAATAATAAAATAAAATAAAAATAAATAAAAAATAAAATAAAATAAAATAAAATAAAATAAAATAAAATAAAATAAAATAAAATAAAATAAAATAAAATAATTTTATGTTAGTTTTAAAGGAATATTTCCTAAGCTTCTGAATGGTATTTGGTACTGGTAATAAGGTGACAGCAGAAGCAACACCATTCCTAGTAACCAACCCTGAAAGAGTTCAGTCCAATCTTCCTCCATCTGTGCAGCCATTTGAAGCGTAGCACACTGTTTGTCCTCTGTCCTGCAAAGCGCTTAAGCATGTGTAGTCTCTTTGACTTCAATAGGATTATTCATGGGTCCAAAGTGAAACATGTGCTTAAGTGATTTGGTGGATCAGAGTGTTTCTAAGCAAGGGCAGCAGAGCAGAACCTTCTACAGATCTTTTACTGCTGGAAAAGCTGCAACAGTAACAGTATAGCATTTCAGGAACGATGGCCTTTGAAATTCTACCAATAAATCTGAATGCAGGGGAATTGTGAAATACATTAATATGCTTTGACACACAAAGCTTTCTGAGCCAGATTCACAGTTGGTGTGAGCTGGAATAGGCTCAAAGTACTGGAAATTTCTTGACACGTGCTGAGCCTCCAATTTCCAAAAGTTTAATTCTAGTGTTAAATGGTTTTAATTTAACTTACAATGTCTTTCAATTATAAATGCTGTTCTACACCATCGGTAAACAAAGCTGCTATGCAAAATAATTAGTCTTAATGGATCAAATGCACTTCTACGTTACCACCTTACATATATCTACTCCTAGTGATAATAGTACTACGATAAATAGTTGATGCTTAGGGTAAACTAACTTTGATGCCTAGAACCTTTAATCTGATAGACTGAATATTCTAAGCAGTTGGAATTACTTTGTCAAACAAGCTTTCATGCCACAGACACAATCCTGCTGAGGATTTCGAGATACAAGTTATTTCCTTTTGTGCACGACATCACAGATCTGATGGAAAAAGTAAAACAGGATTTGCTTGTCTTTGTCGGGGAGAAGAAAAGAAATAAAAGCATTTTTACTCCTGAGGAATGCAGTTCAAAGACATCTGTAGAATTTTTTTTTTTATTTTTATTTTTATTTCCATAACTTCAGAAATGTGATCACGGGAAACATTAATGAAGGCCAAATCAGTGTAGCTTCTAACACAAAGGACTGCTTAAACGCATGCTTTATAAGCCTCACAGTTACAGCCACTACTGTTATCAGAGAAACATGTATGATAAACACATTCTGTAAGAACTGCCCTAAAAAAAAACCAACACAACACAACACCTTTACCTACAAAAGCAGTAATTTTAATCATATTCACTTCCTACTCTTCGAGCAGGAAACTGATCTGCTATTGCAAATGTTTTGCTAAGTGATGGAATACACAGTCACACATCAGCAAATGAATCCTGAAACTCAGGTTGCCCATGCCAGGCAAGAAAAAGCTTTTGGATTCAGGCATGCACTCTATTACAAGGGGAGGCACTTAAATACATGAACAGGAAGCCAAGCATTTTATTTCAGAAGCCTGAAATACATCTTGCAATAGAGGTCTTTGATGTTATTCATATGCTAACAATATACCATTTCCTCCAAGTTCTCAATACACTGGAATAAAAAGGCATAATTTGCTGACATTGTGCTGAATACAGCCTGTCCAGAATACTGATCAATTGTCATTTAGCTTCCAAGGCTAATCCACCCAAAATAACCCATAACATAACCTTTAAAGTATTCCTTTAACACGTTAAAATTCCAGTTAAAATAATTTACCATTTTACAAATTAAAACGATGAAACAAAGACCATAACTGTATTTTTTCACTCTGCTTCTAAAATGCAGCTCTAGTGCCCCAGGGACTTCTTTCATCTAGTGTAAATGCTGGCATATGATGTGATTGTTAACATAGCTGTCCACCAGATGAAATGAATTATCTAAACTGCCAAGGTTCCTACTTTCATTCCAATTTAAACATCAATTTAACACAGAAACTGAATGGGTATTATGAAAGCTTTAATACGAACCATTTCAGACATGAAAAAGAAATAGAAGGATTTCTCAAACCACCGAAACAAACAAAGCTGTAATTTATTGAAATTGAAGGTGAGCTGGAAATTGATCAACCCACAAAGACATAATAAGACATAACTATCCACCCCACAGTTCTTGTAAATTAATGCAGGGTACCCTGGGCACCTTGCAAAAATGGTGAATTACCTCTGTGAATCCACAAGGTCAATCCACACCCAGTAATCAGCTGTGACTGTTTAAAACCAAGTGGTTAAAAGGGGAGAGTGTAGCTATTAAGTCATAGAATCATCTAGGTTAGGAAAAAAAACAACCCTTCGATATCATAAAATACAACTGTGAACTTGACCTACCAAGTTCCATCACTGGACCATATACCTAAGCATGATATACACGATTCTTACATACCTCCAAGGATAGTGACTTCTGTGGGCAGAATGTTCCAATGCCTAATCACTCTCTCAGTCAATGAATTCTTCCTTATACCCAGTCTAAACTTCCTGTGTTGTAATTTGAGGCCACTTCCTTGCTTCCTGTCACTTGCCACCGGTGAAAAGAAACCACCACCCTCCTCATTGCAGCCTTCACTTGGGAAGTTGCAGAGAGCAATGAGATCTCCCTTAAGATCTCCTCTTCTCCAGATTAAACAGCTCCAGTTCTTACTGTTATTCCTTCTATCTTTTGTTTTCCACTTTCATTACCATCTTCCTTGCTCTTCTCTGTGTATGTTCTAGAAAGTCCATAGCCTTCTAGCAGTAAAGAGCCCAGAACTGAATACAGCAGTCAGTGCTGAGTAGGGGGAGATGGACAACCACCCCCCTCTTCCTGTCAACCATTCTATTTCTGATACAAGCCAGGATGCCTTTGGCCTTCTTCGCCACTTGGGCACACTGCTGGCTCATGTTTAGCCAGAACCTTCAGGCCTTTTTCTTCTGGCATTTTCCTAGGCACTCTGTCCCAGTTTGTACTGATGCATGAGGTTGTGACCAAAGTACAAGCACCCAACATTTAGCTTTGTTGAATGTCACGTGAGTGCACTCAGACCCTCGACCTAGGCTATCTAGATCCTTCTGCAAATCCTTGCTACCCTCAAGCAGATTAATACTGCCACCTAAGTGGTACTGTCTGCAAACTTACTGAGGATGCACTCAGTGCCCTCACTCAGATCACTGATGAAAGCATTATACAAAACTAGCCCTGGTGCTGAGCCCTCAGAGATGCCACTGGTGACCAGCTACCCACTGAACCAAAGTCCATTCTCTATGGCAATTTGAGCCCAGCCATCCAGACAGTTCTTCACCAGTGAACAGTGTAACTGCCTAGGCCATAAGCAGACATTTTCTCCGGGAGAATACTGTGGGTGGCAATGTCAGACACTATAAAAATCAAGGTGAACAATATCCACAGCCTGTCCCTCATCTACTGAACAGCTCATCTTGTCACAGAAGGAGATTAGGTTAGTCAGGCAGTACCTGCCTTTCATAAACCCACAGACGCCTCATCTGATCATTTAATTGTCTTACACATACGGTGTGATGGCACTCAAGATGATCCGCTCCATAATCTCCACTGATACCAAGGTCACACTGACAGGCTTGTATTTCCCTGGACCCTCCGTCCTGCCCTTCTTTGTCACATCTGCTAACCTCCAGTCAATGGGGAAACTCCCTGGGCAGACAGGAATGCTGATAAATTACTAAAAGTGGCTTTGTGAGCACTGCTACCAATTCGGTGGATATATTGGTGGATGAATCCCATCTGGACCCATAAGCATGTGAATGTTCAACACGAGTAGTATGGCCCTTTTAATTTTTCCCTTGTAAGGCCTGACAGAAGTTCTACATTCCTTCTGAGCTGCTTGCCTGTTCTTCCACAGTTCTTAAACTCCCGTTTTCTTTGAATTCTTGAATAATCACGGGGACTGGAAGGGACCTCAAGAGATCATACAGTCCAAATCCCCTGCTAAAGCAGCTAACCTACAGTAGGTTGCACAGGAAGGCGTCCAGATGGGTCTTGAATGTCACCATAGAAGGAGACTCCACAACCTCCCTAGGCAACCTGTTCCTGTGCTCTGTCACTCTCACTGAAATTCTTCCACATGTTATTACAGAACATCCTGTGTTCAAGTTATAGGCTGTTACTCCTTGCTCTATCACTACGCACCACTGGGAAGAGCCTGGCCTCATCCGTTTGCCTCCCACCTCCCTTCAGATGTATATAAGCGTTTATCAGATCCCCTTTCAGTCTTCTTTTGCCCAGGCTGAAGAGATGCAGTTTACTCAGCCTTTCCTCACGCAGAAGATACTTCAGGCCCTTTAACATCTTTGTGGCTTTCTGCTGGACTCCTGATGAGAGATACCTGTCTTTTTTGAAGAATATCTATTCAGACACACTGGTCTTCTAATCAAACACATTTTGGAGCTCATTCCAGTCTAAGGTTACCATGTTCAAAAAAGGATTTTATCCACTTAAAAAATAATAACACAACCCACAAAAAACCTGATTTCTATAGCAACATTGACTGAGTTACTCAATGTTTGTTTGGGTTTTTTTTCATCTTCTTCCTCCTCCACATAACACTTCTCTTAACTGAACTCATTCTCATACCTAGAAGGATGTGAGCTCTTTAATGAAGTAGATCCCTTTGCACAGCACAATGTAGTTGCCCCTTATCTGAGGCACAGAGTCAGGAAAAAAACAGTAGCAGTATCCATCAACTCTATATAGACAAAGATGTTCTAGTTTCAAATAAAACATTCAAGGGCAAATTCAGTTTTTATAGAAAAAAATGCCCACCTCTTCCAGGATTTATGTGACTAGTGCTTTAAAAAGGAATGACTAGTGTTAAGATGTGGTGGTTTGTAGGCAGTTTGCCTTAAGGAAAAAGGATAAACCTAAAAAGATAAGTTTCAAGTTTAGTGGCACTTCTTCCAGGCGGAGCATACAAAATACTCCAAGATCTATTAAGATGTGAAGGAAAAAACCGGCTTCTAATGAAGATGATCCAAAATACCCAATTATGAACATGTACAGGTTTTTGTAAAATTCAATTTTATTACCTACCAGCATAAGTCATCTTCAGCTCTTTAGCAGAAAGGAATGCTCCTTCTGCATTATACTTCAATAGAAAGCTTTATCAGCAAACAAGACTAATAAAGGATAAACACTGAGGAAAACTCTAATACCATTTGTGTGTCCTGGAATTAATGAGATTGCAATGGATATATTTGAAACATCTTGGTGAGTATATTACAAAAAGAACAACAACAACTGCAAGCAGCTCTCGAAATTATTCAATACTTTGAGGATACAAATTTTCTTTTAAAACTAGGAGGAAAACATGAAATAAGGCAAGCCTATAAAATAGGTCAAATCACGGATTAAGCAAAAATAGCCTATTGGAATTTAAATGGAAGAAGAAACAAAGCTCTGTCACATCAACAGCATCTGGAGGTGGAACAGACTACCACAGCACAGAAGTAGGAAAAATCAACTTAAAGGGCATTTGACAAGTTTGATGAGAATAAATAGGTTAACATGCCAAAAAGCAGTCTATTTTGGAGCAAGAATACAAAGCATTCTGCGCTAGTACTACCTCCTTATTATGTAGAAGCCACTACAACATTTTTCAGAGAGAGTAATACAGAGTGCACAAATAAAGTGTGAGGATGCAGGAGAGACTAAGAGGCCACTTGTGCTAACTTCACAGTGTCTTCTAGGGCTCTCACAGGCAAATGAATTCATTGCACTGTAGGAAAATCCATTTTTTTTTGTCATCATGAGCAACATACTCCAAAGTACCTTCAAAATAGCCTTGAATTATTGTTTTATGTTCTCTCCTCTTTTTGTTCTTTGCTTTTTTTTTCAAGAATAAGGATGCTCTCATTGGGTGTTGGTGCAACATAAACTTTAACTATCATAGGGATAGCAAACATCTATAGCAAATAAATCAGTAATACAATTCTGATCTAAAGTTCCTTTTCAGCAGCAGCCATATGTTGTTTTGTTTTGGGATTCCTTTTTGTGTGAAATGAGACATCCAAATTCTGTCTTTCAGATTTGAGATAATTTGGTGTTTCTTGTCTTAGTTTGGCAGTTCCATACTGGTCACAGCCAACTTGGAATGAAAAGCTCAACTGCACAACAATAGGAACAACAACAAAAGAAATAAAGAGAGCATTAATATGCCAGTAGAATGGACACTCTAATCAATCAGACAACAGCAATATAGCTATATGATCTTTAGATGCCACTTCAAAGCAGACTTAAAGACATACCTGCAAAATACAAAATGCAGACATTCTGTCTGTCCACCTTCATGTGGAAAACAGCAATTACCTAAAATGAAACAAAGAGATTTAAAATGCTAGTAGCATTTACATATAGTGACGATAATTTGGGACTGGATCTTAAAAGTCATTCTTCCATTCTCCAAGTAGTTCAGTACTCAGAGGCAAACAAAACTGTAAGCAGTGAACTAAGTTAGACACAACTGTTTTCTAATGACCTTCCACTACTGACATTCATGCACAAAAATTAGATAACAAATCAAGACAACAGTTTCAACCAACAGATTTAACTAACCTATCCCACTTAAACACATTCAGCTGAAAAAAAAAAACAACAAACAAAACCAAAAAACAGACATCCTATAAAACTAAAATTCAGTAATGCCCTTTAAAATCACCTGAGAAATGTGCTGTGGGGATATGCCAACTTCTCAGTGATAAAACAAGAACCATAAATGGAACATGTGCCAGCTGGAGGGAAGGAAAGTCCTGTTTGCGTCAGCAAGCTGTCAAATAATTATCCTAGCTGGCAAAACTACTACCTTTCTCTGGCAAATAAGAGGCCATAGACCAGTGCTACCTCCTGGAGGAATGTGGGACAGGTGAAGGTGTAGAGAGATGGGATGGAAGCTAAATTCTTGTACAGCATAAATACAGTTTAGGTTGTGATGAATATGCATAACGGTAATTTCCAACTTCCGCTGTTACAGTATCAGTAAATAACATGTTTTGTTTTGAGAATGGTTTTATAAAAGCTTAAATGAACGTTAGAGTGCTGAGCAAAATGGTGCAACGCTGCATCATGGAAGGCCACCACACTGGTTAGGCACAACCTTCCCTTGGCAGGCACAATTTTCCCTTGGCAAAGTCATGCTGGCTATCGTGGATCATCCACCTTTTCTCATGCATCTTAACATGTCTCCCAGCTGGATGTGTTCCATTATCTTCTCAGGCACAGAGGTGAGGCTTACCAGCCTGCAGTTCCTCAGGTCCTTCTTTCTCCCTTTCTTACAAATGGGAGTGATGTTTCCCTTTTACCAGCCCCTGATGGCTACACCTGACAGTCACAACTATTCAAATGTGGTGGAAAGTGACTTGTCAACCATCTCAGCCAACTCCCTTAGGATCCTGGGATACATGTCATCTGGCTGCATGGACTTGTACGCATTCAGTCTCATGAGTAGCTCTTAGACTATCTCTGCCCTTTTCAGTGGGTGGGTGGTTGCTTCCTCAGCTCCCACCTAGAGGTTCAGGGATCTGACAATCCTGGCTGCTAGTGAAGACAGAAGCAAAGAACTCATTGAGTACAGCAGCCATCTCCGTATCTGTTGTAGTCAGTTCTCCTTTCTCATTTAGCAGAGCAGATATACTCTCTTTGGCCTTTCTCTTTTGACCTATGTACCTGTAGAACCCCTTCTTGTTTTTAATATCTCTCATCAACTTCAGTTCCAGCTGTGCCTTGGCTTTCCTAACACCATCTCCACAAATCCAGCCAGCGTCCCCATGTTCTTCCCACGTGGTATATCCTTCCTTCCACTGTTTGTACTTGCCTTTCATTTAGGGTGGTTGAGTGTGAGTATGAAACTTCTTGTAGCTGACACAGGAAAGCCATATCCACAGGCTTCTCTTTATCAGGTGACCTATAGTAGACCCCAGCCACCAGCTGTCCTTTATTGGTCCTATCCCTAATCATAACCCACAGGTGCTCCACCTGTTCCTGACAGTTTCTCAGAGGGCACTCCTTACAGTTTATCCACTCCTTAACATAGAAGGCAACACCCCCACCCCTCCTGCCTTGCTTATCCTTTCTGAAAAGCTTATAGCCCTCATTGGTGGTGTCTGAGTTATCACAGGATCATAGAATGGTTTGGGTTGGAAGGGACCTTCACCTAGTTCCAACCTTCCTGCTATAGATGGGGACGTCTGCCAATAGACCGTATTTCTCAGAGCCCTATCCAGCCTGTACGTGAATCATCCCACCATGTTTCTGTGATGGCAATAAGATCACAGTTCGCTGAGTGCACCACGGTTTCCTGCTCCCCTTGCTTATTTCCCATGCTGTATGCATTGGCATAGAGGCACTTCAGCTGCATTTTCAGACGCACTGCTTTCCTTGAGGAGCTCTTCCTCAATCCTCTGGGACAAATCTGAAGTTTTCCCTCAGATTTCTTTTTTCCTTTATTTAGTTGTTTTTTCTCTGAATTGATGTACGCCCACCAGACACCTTGAGAGCGTATGCAGTGTACTGTGATACTCTCTGTACATGTATCTATTTATACTATTTATTTTAAAAGGTAGAGAAAAATTCAACATGGTACGTTAATACTGATGCCGTAAAATACAAAAAATATTGTGATTTTTTACATTTCTTGTATATTCTTCCCTTCGTACTTTTGATGAACCAGGATTTTATATTAAACACACATGAAATTCCACAAATACGGGATTAAAACTGCAATGTTCTACATATATCCCCATTCTTTGTTCACTTTCTTCTGCTTTTTCTAGATATTAAGCTTTCGTATGTACGAATGCTTGTGCATACACACACATTTATTTGCAGCTCTAGTGTAACCTTTTTGTTGTTTTTATGGGAAATAACCCATTGAAAGGCACACAAACCAAGCATACGTTCTGGACATGCTGATACAACACAAGCAAGCTTGTGAAGGGTGGGAAGGCAAGTGCAAACAGAATACATATTAAGGATGCTCTCCTTTCCAACTTCTTGATCTTGGTCATTCTGCTGAAGACTCAAGAACATTTACAGCAGTGCAAAATGCTAACTTTGTTAATGCACAGACCTCAGCAGGACAAGGAGCGCTGAGGATGACTGATTCAAATTCAGAACACCTTACAAAATGATTTGTTTTAGATACCCAGTAGGGAACTCTTGTTTGTTGAACTTATTATTCATTCATGTATTCATGAAAAAAATACAATAAAAGCATAATCCCTCCCTAGTGCCTGAATGATCACATGGAAATGAATCCAGAGCTTTGCAGTGCTAAGGTCTGTACTTTGCAACAGAACAGCTTTATATTGCAATATCATTACCTGAGTCTAGAGTTTACATTATACTCATAAATCAGCAAGGCAAATTTAACTTGCATTGTAATCTAAGGTTATGCTGAGAATCAGATATTATAAATACCCATGCATAATAACAGCTGCTTATGTGACTTTTTGATTTTCTTTCTCCTAAATGATTCAGCAATTACAGTGTTGAAATGTAAGTGAGCTTATGAATGTGTTTGCATTTTGACAAGTAAAATGCAATTGGAAAAAAAATAAAATAACAAATACGCTTTGATGATCTGAAAGAGGTTCCTAGAATAGATGAGTAACATAGGAAAAAACAAACTCTATTTGAAAAAAAAAAAAACTGATAAGATTTAAATCAAACACTCCTACATTAAAATTAGTGAGAAAATAAAGAACAACAATTTATGGGCAAAATGCTGTATTATAAGCTCTAGCACTGAAAAGCACTTACATTCATACATGTGAGCGGGATATATATAATCTCGTTATACACTATGATACATAAACAAGCACACAAAAAAACAGTAAAAACAGTGCTTGCTTTAATTTTTTAATTTTTTTATATTTTTTTTTCTCTAATGCCCCTCTAATCTGCTGGATATTTCATTTAGGGATGTGTTAGCTGCTCATACATAATGCAGCGAGTGAGCAATTGGATGATGGGTTGGGCTGCAAGAATTAGAGCTAATGGGGTTACATCAAGCTGGCAGCCAGTCAACAGCAGAGTTCCATGGGGCTCCATGTTTAGGGCCTGTTCTCTTTCATGCAGGGAATGAGGTTCTCAGTGCCTTCTTTACAGCTGACATCAAGTTGAGGGGAAGTGCTGATCTTCCTGGGGGTAGGAGGAGTCTTCAGAGGGACGCGGAGAGCTGGACTTATGGGCTGAGGACAAAGGGATGAAGTTGAGCAAGACCAAGTGTCAGGTCCTGCATTCTGGTCACAACAACTCCCGGCAGTGCAACAGACAGGGAGAGTGGGACAGAGTGGTTGGAAGATTGTGTGAAAGAAATGGATCTGGGGGTGTTGGTCAATAAGCAGCTGATCATGAGGCAGTAGTGTGTCCAGATGGCTAAGAAGAGCGACAACATCCTGGCTTGAATCAAAAACAGTATAGCCAGCAGGAACATGGAGATGATCCTCCCCCTCCATCGCTCAGCTGTAATGAGGCCACAACTTGATTACTGTGCTCAGTTTTGGGCATCTCTCTAGAAGAAAGAGCATGTCCAGAGAAGGGCAACAAAGATGGCAGGAGGTCTGGAATACAGGTCTTATGAGGAGCAGCTGAGAGAACTGGAATTGTCTAGTCTGGAGAAAAGGAGGCCCAAGGGAGAGCTTATCAACCTCTACAACTCCTTAAAAGGAGGCTGTGGTGAGGAAGGGGTCAGCCTCTTCTCCCATGAAACTAGCAATAGGACTAGAGGGAATGGCCTCAAGTTGTGCCAGTGGAGGTTCAGTTTGAATATTAAGGAAAAATGTATTCTCCAAAAGAACAGTTAAGCATTGGAATTGGTTTCCCAGGGAAGCAGTGGAGCCACCATCGCTGCAGGTGTACTTAAAAAGTACAGGGTAGATGTAGTACCTAGTGATATGGTTTAGTGGGTAGTTTTGGTGGTAGGTGGATGGTTGGACTAGATGATTCCAGGGGTCTTTTCCAACCTTAATAATTCCATGATTTTATGATTTTAAGTAAATGAGACTTTCACAATGCTATCCTAACAATGGGAGAAGCATGTTCATCTAGAAGATGACATCCCTAAACAGAATAAAACAGTTATGTCTGTAACTGAGAAAGATTTCAGTCATCTGAATGAACAGCACCTTAAGTCTAAAGTGGGCTTCAAAATAACATGTTATGGTGTTTCTAACACCATGGACAACCTCACTCTGTGCTGTAAAGAGATTTGGGCTCTTTATTTTCTGTCTTTTACTGTTGTTGTTCTTAACCTGGAAAGTTAGTATCTCCTTTTATTTGCAGTCAATGCTCTTACTCCTGGTAAGCATCTTGCTGAGTTTACAATTTAGAAGGGCCCATACCAATGCCTAGAAAACAACAGCACTACTTCCTCGGTAATGATAAGAGCTTTAATAAAAAAGTGTTTTCTTCAGCTTGGACACGCTGCCAATTCGTTATCAGCTTGTCATCACCTCATTAACTACTTCTAAAACAACTGAGAATACCCAAATTCTTTTTTTTATTCATGTTATTAATGGTACAAGTGATAAATCAACGGGAAGCCTAAAAACATTAAGGGAGCTATGTGCCAGATAACAGGGCATTCTGATAACAAGCCATTTAACAGCGAGGCTCCCAATGCATAGCAGATATCGGAAATGTCACTTCATAGGCAGTGTCAACATTTCTGCAAAATGCAACTCTGATTAGCCAGGAAAAACAAAAATTCAGAGATTTTCAGAGGAATTCACACTCTCATCTTCCAGAAGCATTGTATCCACTGAAATCAAACTCTATAGCCTAATATAGAGCAGGTGTATTATATTATATTGTATTTCTGAGAGTCCCTTAGCATACGTTCCCTCCCCATTGTGCATGCATTGTGAGCAGTTGGGGTCTCCTCCTGGTGGTTGTGGGATGAAGGCTCATCATTTTCCTCACGAAGGCTTGTAGTCTTCTTCACTGTATTCAAACATCAGCTGACATCACTCAGAGCGTGGTCTACATAAGTGTAAGCTGATGTTCTTATATGGGTTAGTCAGTGTAGCCATAGCAATATCAGTTTCACTGTAACAGGTTAATATGCAAACTGTTATCATGGAGCTCAGTTCCAAAGACTGTAGTTTGATTTTTAATGTCTTAAATCCTAGAAACAGCAAACTTTGTATACATACTTGGATAAAAAAAATCTGTTTGTCGAGAACAGAAGTTGTTCTCAGCATTACAATACCAGCATGTGTCATTCAGGATGCAATTTTCCACGACACTGTGACATTCACAAGGCATTATTTATTTATTAGTAGATAAAATACAGGGAAGACTGTAATGGGAGGATGATTGTTTGATTGATTGTTTGGTTGATATTTTAACCTGTGGCCAAGTGCCATTCAAGAAGGCCAGCTCCTGCTGTCTTTGGGACCAAAGAAAATCAAGGAAATTAATTCCAATCTGATCCCGAGCAGTTAAATGTCCAGCTGTCCAACATTTCAACAAGGAAACACAATGGCGTAGTTAGAAGTACCTTTTGCAAGGCAATTCTTTATTCTACATCCAAATAACAGTACAATTATATTTCTTTGAGAGTTGATTGGGAAATAAAGCAGAAGAAACACTAAGAATGGAGCGTGCAGATCCAGACATTTCAAGACACTGATATGGTTAATATTTTAGGAGGGGGGGAATGAGTAAAATGTAGTTTTGATTTTTTCCTGACTGGGGGAAAATCGAGAAAGAAGAGAACAGTGTAAAGCAACAGACTAAGCAAAATATCTCCTTGTAATAGACAGTATTAAATGCTTTAGCAGCACACACTCAAATATACTGTCTAGTGATCAAACAGGGAACCAAATACTGCAGCTATGCCAGTTGTTTCATGGATTCTGACAAGAAAACAAGCAAGCAGAATAATCCCTTCAGCAGAACAAGTACAACATCTTCTACCCACAACCCAAGACACTTTGGGGCCCAAACAAAAAGCTTCATATATCACTCATTTGGACGCAGGATGTAAAAATCAAAACAGTGTTTTGTGTATTTTGTGCCATTTACTAGAATGAAAGGCTTGGACAACACAAACCATTATTATTTGTCATACAACAGCAAGAAGGTGTTTACTGGGAGCAAGTGTTCTGCTAAACAAGGGGGTTTATTTCGCAGTCTTTCATACAGATTCCAACTTGCGTACATAATTTATTGAAAGAATGCTGTATCAGTTGATTGCTTGTAGTCCTATTCACCTAGAAAATCTAAACTACAATAAAAGCACACGTAAAATAGCATGGCCATTATGCCTCTGAAAAGCAAAAAAATGCCTACAGTAAAAAACACCATGCTGATTTAAGCACTGCTGTCAACATTTGCTTCTTTTAGGCCCCAAGGACCAATAGACTCTTACAGGGAAGCAAATCTGGATCTTAGAGCCAAGCAAAGCTCCTAGTGCTGATTATTCACAGTCATGTCCCCAGGAACTCTTACCACATTTCATATTTTTCAATTTGAAAGAATACACTACTTATTTTGAAACCTCCCTTTTCCCAGAAAAGTAATCCATCAATAAAAATGTAACATCAGCACACACACACACACACACACACACAAAAACACCATGGAAAAAAAACAAAACAGCATACAACCTGAAGAACTGGTGCTCGCCTCTGATTTTCTCTTGTGTTTGATAAGTTAATATATAACCGCCAACCTCAAAAATAATTATACAACAGTATTGTCCATAACTATAGAATAATACTGTTCGCTGATGTCAGCCTAAGTTAGAAGTCTCCATAGTCACCCTGTGTCACAGCCTCCTTTCCCTAACTGAACATGTATTTTAGCTCATGCACTAAGCAAGTGATAGAAAGAAAGTAAATCCGACACCTAAATAACGATTTCATACAGTTAACCATTCATTCATTCTGGTCGCATTTTTATCTCTATGAACTGTAAAATGAAAAGGTTATATTGAGGAGAGAAAAAAAAATATTGATGAGAGGGGTAGAAAAGAAACAGCACTGGCTCATGAAGAGACCTAAAAACACAGAGGTCTGGTTCAGAGAAACCTGTGAAGACTGGCACACTGCTAATCTATGCTATCATGAAGCATTAGTTTTCTTCCTCTTCTGAGGGAAAGATGATTGACATTGATGTTTATGATACCTAAAAGCAACAAACCTTGAAAAGCTACTCAAACAGTAGGAAAGCACAGGCACATGTTTACAAGAACAATTGTTTCTTGGGTCTAAGGAATTTCTACAAGGATCATCATCAGCTTTTCTGATCTTCACAGAACAAAAACCAGCCTATTACAGATTTACTACATTTCCCTTCGTATTACAGCGTGACAGATTTTACTCCCTACCTAATCTCTTCTGTTACCTTTTAATAGAATATTCAGAAGTACCTTTTTACCTAAACATTCAAAAATTCATGACTGTGCACCAAGACAGTAAGCTGTATGGATATGCCTTGGTTTCTGTTCCGGACAGGAGCTGTCTCTAGCTTTGAATTCCTATCGGATGACTACTGTTTTTCTGTTGGACAAGAACACAGCCCATATATAAGCTTCTGTCTCTAGAAATATAAGAATTACCAGGTGAGGCTTTTTTATGAATGTACATCAGGGCATATCAGGTAGACTGTCAGAAGTGTTTAAACAGAATGGAGCTTAGAACCTTCAGATTAGACCATGTCCTTTCTCAGGGTGGAATGTAAACATTGCAAGAGATGGCTATGTACTGAATATATTGATACCACTGATATGAATGCAAATGTCACTGATTTCGCAGCTCCAAATCTTATATCAAATGAATGAGAGGGGGTTTATCTGTTTGTTACAGTGCTCACGTTTACTACGGTAATGTTTACTGAATAACACAACTCTTACTACCATTACTCAAAGAACTGAAGGATGATTTAAAAAAAAAGAGAGAACAGTTATACTTTATAAAACAATTATATATATATATAATTAAATAATATAACAACTGCATGTCTAGCAATACTGAGAGATAGTTCAAAACAAGATTGGTCTGAGATGCTCTCTTACATTGAAGGTCATTAAAAATACCCAATATTTAAGAGATGCCACACGCTCCTTAGCTTTTTGGACTACAGACCTCTGTCAGCTCTCAGAATTGCTCATAAGAATTTCACATGAGATCACTATAAACACAAGATATTTCATGTGTTGAACAGAGGCCTGCCTTGTAGAACAGCTGAACTGATTGTGACCTTGAAGATCGCTAGCTTCTCTTGTATTACCAATGAAAGAAAACGTAGTTTAAGGACATAGTAACCATACGTTATACAGTCCACAGTTCGAAGCTGTATCGAAAACACGCTCACATGTGGATTCGATAATATTAAAATCATAAGACTGTGGGTGAAAAACGCAGCACTATTTTCAAATTTTAAGAGCTTCATTATCATTGTTTCTCACCTTGAGGTCTAATAACATAAGAATGTTTATGCTTTTCTGGTACTCTTGACAGCTGGTGTGGAAATAAGGAGGTAAACACCTTGTATAAATATGTAATGTATATATAACAAACAACAAATACAGGGAATTTAGTTAGGCCTTTAAATTCAACATTTACCAATGAGAAGTGTTCAGTGCTCCCAAACTCAAGTGACTGTGCTATTTCAGCAGCACAGAAGTATCATTTTAGTTCACAAATGCAGCTATTGCATAAAAAGTTCACTTAGTAAGAAAACTGTCTGGCCTAAGTTTTTCATTGGAATTCTTTGTATGTCAGCATAAGAAAGATGTATGCAAAATATTTTAGTCAGACCATCCAAATCTCACTACTCTAAATTGTTCCAATTCAACCGCATTTTAAATGCAGTAAAATTCAGCAGCTATAATCTAGATCATACACTTACCGGTCTTTTTTTCCCCACAAGCCTTGAAGCCTAAAAGTTACCATGGAAACAAATTCTATATTCCCACAAATTGGAACTGTCAGTTCAAAACAAAAGAAAACCAAAAAAATAAATAAATGATTAACTCATTGCTAACTGCACTTCACCCAAGTTAGCAATGCCTAAGTAGCTTGTAGGTTGTCAGACATAGGAGGTGTGACAGGAAAATTAATCAGGGATCCAAAGTAGCGTGGCTCTCATAAGGATTTCTTACAGTAATAATGCTAAGAACAAAAAACAAAACACTTTCTTCCAGAAAAAGCATTTCACAGTGTACTTACAACATGCCGTTGCAACAGTTAATGTCTAATAAGAGTACCACAGAACCACAAATTACCTATTACCTATGTTGAGGAAGAAATACTGGTGGAGGCTCTGGACACAAGAAGCATATACCCAGTTCTGCCTATCTCACATATCTAACAGAGAGACTTAATCTCTCACAGCTTTGGTTTCCTATCTGTAAAATGGTGTCAACAGTGCTTTTAATAGCAGATAATACTTTCAGAATGATGCAGCATGTGTCATCTGCACGGCTTCCTAATCCTTAAACATCATACAATTATGTGACGTATAACATTGCACGAATGTCACATTGTGCTTTATTCATGTTTTATGATGGTTGTCTGCAACACTTGAAAAACACAAAGAAGCTGCAGTTCCCAAACTTGTTTCTTACATCTCTAGAAGTGAACAGATGGATCTCCTGCTTTGTATTTTAGATTAAAGTCTGATACGTATCATACTATACATGGCCTAAGAACATACATGTGGGAACTCAAATAACAGTGCTAAAGTCCAAAACGTACACCACTAGGGATCAGACACCCTCCTTTGGCCCACAGAATTTCTCCTGTAGTCAGAAGGCATCACTCTCCAATTCAGCCTGGTATCTAACTTATTATTTAAGTGCTCATTATTTATTTTCACCTTCTTTTATCACTGTAGTGATTTTGTATATTATCTTCTGGAAACACCAATGAATGTTCCAGTCCTGGTGATGGCTCAGGTAATGTGAATTCCTGCTGTTTATAAACCAGTATCAAAGTATTAATATCACTGAAGTATGTCAGATAGACACTATTCTTTACCTAAATGAGACTTGAAAACACACTGTAGAACAATGGAGGTAAGTTTTCTCACCTCTGTTTCAGCGGGTACTTCAAAGGGATGCTTGAAAGGTTACAAGCCATTCATCAGGAGTTTGGAACTCATAAAGTAAGGAAGCATGTGAACTGAAAAAGTTCAAAACCAGGAGTGAATCGAGACAACAGATCCATGGAATATGCAAGATTCTAATTGACAGGATCAGAAAACAATGCACAAAGTACTTATCGACACTGTTCATGTTTTAGGACTTTGCTGTACAGTCATACAGAAGATGAGTAAGTCTCCATAAAGGTTAAACATAGCCTCAGTTTATCACCTAGGACTTATGCCATTTATGCTTTCGTTGTCTTGTTTTTTGTTTTTTGTTTTTCTTTACTGTTCTTTAGTTCACATGCTGCATATTCTTCCTTCACTCAATTCACTACCGCATTTCTTCTGCATGCCCCTCAGAAACCTGTAGCATTCTGGTGATAGGAGTGTTGCTTCGTTTCATTACATCCTGTAACATAGAAAGCACCAATGCATTTTTAAGTCGAATCCAAGATGCTCGAACATCTTGCTCCAGTAAAATACAGCACATCCGTCATTCCACTCTCAGCTGTTGAGAAGGGGAGAAATCTTTGAAGAACTCATGGCTTTCATGCTTCATGGCACTTCTCTCTCCCTCGGAGTTTTGGTTATAGGAGATCTTATTTGGGGTCTCATTTATACATTTTAAAACACGTTCCCTCAAATGGGCTCTACCAGATATTTCCATCTCCTGAAAACCACTTTTGCAACCAGGCTGATCTTAGGACAACAAATTTCCAGTCCTAGCACTGCTTTAACTAGATGTAATTAACATTTACCAACACATGTGAAATGCTATGAGATGTAACACCTTTCATTCTCTTGGAAATCAGGCAACAATTAAAGGAGATATTAGCAATGGTTTCTCAGATAAAAACAACAACAACAACAACAACAAACTGAGGTATTATGTTTCTGAGAACTGCTAACAGCTTGCCCTTATTGCAAAAGGCATTAGCAGTGCCTTCCAACAATAGACCCAGCTCCATCCCACTTATTTTCTTCAGCTGGGCAGTGCGAGGGGCACAGACTGCATATTCAGTTGTCTGAACATTTATCAGGTTGTCAGTCAGGAAGCAAGACAAGAGTCAACTGGGGTGGGTTTGGCATTGACATTCTCCTTCTCTTCCCACTTAATACCTTTAAATTGCTGCAACATCTGTTTAAACTGTATCTTCAGAGAAAACTGAAATAGTGTGTCTTGTCTGAATCTACTCCCTACTGTCAGAATACCAGCCTTAAAACTATGCCCTCAAATAAAAGCCTTCCAGGCCAGGTTATTACCTTTGCTTTTCTGGTAGTCCTATCTGCATTGTCATGCCCCCTGGCTTATACAATCTTTGCACAAAGGCTTGTTTATATGGTAAATAAGCTTTCTCTGGTTACCTACCACAACACAAACCATTCTCTATGAACCAAATAAAAACACATCTTCTAGAAACTGCAGACCCTGGGGGAAAGGACAACTGGATGCTCTGCCAGAATTGGCAATCTACATTTAACATCTATGGTCCCATCACATCTTCAAGCAAGGAAACAATACTCAGTGTGATCTAATATTAGATCTGATGCCACCAGTGACCTTCGAACTCTGGAAGCATAGCTGCCGTCCACATGGGAAATGTAATTATGGAATTCGATTGTAAGCAATGAAGCTGCTTTAACTGACCATATTTGTAATAATTTCTATGTAAATTAAAAATCACCGCCAATTTTAGCTCCATGGACAAAACTTTCTATGAAACTGGTTATTTCTTTGGGACTGGAGATATCCGGAAGGAAACAGTTCGCAGAACATACAGATTCAGTTTTAAATCATATAGCTGGCATGCATGATGCTTTTCTTTACATGTCTGGAATTGGAGACGCACAGGACATAGTCGATTTTAGACAACATCATACTGCAGTTTGGAGGGGTGACATTTTTTCTTGAGGCTTGTGTGTCTCGCTCCTCTGCACACACACAGAGGCAAACCCCATCAATTCTAGGCTGCCTTCGGGAGATTTCACTTCGAGCTGATTTTTGATTGATTGCCATGCATGCTTCATAATGATTAAGTGGGATATCAAGGGAAACCCACGTGACTTTTTAGCTATTACTATTTCATTTGTGTTTTTTTTCATAGAAGACTCCAGATTTAGCAAGTATTTCAGCCTTGTTGCACTTTCAGGGAAATGCCTGACAAAGATGGGTGACTTGTTTCTTTCTTATTATATCATTTCTTTGTCTCCACCCTCACTGGTTAAGCACTGCAAAGCTAACTGTAAATACCAATATCTAAAGTGAAAGTACAACTTCCTGCAACAGACAGTATCTTAATTAGGGTCTCTCGAAACATTTTGCCATCTGCTTAACTGGCTCTGCATAAATTCAGCTACATTTCAGGATTGACTTTGAAATAGACAAAATCTGTGGTGGGGGATGGAAGGTGGTAGCTGCGGTTTCAGACCCACAACCAGCATGCCACTTTGTGTGAGTTATTTGTGTGCTGCCATAGAAATCGTATGCTGTGCTTTTCCCTAGAAGGAAAAAGGACAGAAATGTATTTTGAAATGACCTTTTGTGTTGAAACGGTGTTAACCATATAAGCTACATACTGAATAAAGATTGATTGAGGAACAGTGGAGAGAATAAGAACACTTGCAGCTCAGAGGTCTTGCTCTCGCACACAACACAGGGCCACATCTGATCTCACAGTGTTTTATCTCTCTGTGACCACACAGACCTCATTAAGCTCCATCCTCTATATAAACACGATTGACTATATAAGTAGAAAGCAAAAAGACGCACGGATTTTACACAAGAAAAAGGTGGAAAAAAACTCTTCATCAGGAATCAGCTGACTACAGTGCCAATTCTGATCTCAAAGCCTTTTGTTTGTTCACATCGTACCCCTTTATCAGTAGAGCTAATTTACATCACAGGTGCAAAGCATCAAAAACAGCATGATACAGAGAACCAGAGAAATTTTGTCTTTCAAAAATAATAATAATAATAATAATAATAAAAATAGCATTTCTTACCTGCAATAGGATCTCAGTGGTATCTAAATTGTGTCTGTCTTTAAACCATAAGCAGTGCCAGCCCTTTGCAATCATTTCTTCTTTGCTTCCTGTAAGTTGGAGAACTCTTTTCTTTCCTACATCCTCTTCTAGCAGCATTTGTCAGACATCACAAAACATCTAGGCTCTGCAGTGAGGACTGTTACCACCCCTCCACATTCCAGGCACTTTTCAGCAGAATGGGCTTAGGAAGAACAGAAATGAGATAAAATCAAAACACGAATAAATCTTCAAACGTAATTGATTTCTTCTTCTTTGCAAAAAATAATAGAATAATAATAACAATAAAATTTTAATTAATGATTTTACCATATGTAACAACTTATGAATTAATTCCTTCTGCAAATAAAATAACAGGAAGAAAATAAGCTACAAACTCAATACTGTAAATACTACAGAGGCCCAGCGTAATCCATCATACCTGTAGTTACATTTTGCTCAGCAAACAAATTGTCAACATGTAATTTGCTTTTGATGTCGGCTAAAAGCACTTTATCATGTTAAAGCTTATTGATGCCTGTAAGGCCCTTTTACCTACAGATGTTTCAAATGTAGTGAAATAATGAAACACTAATCTCTAAGACTTTTATTCTATAATAGATGGTGGTTTTTTTTTCCTCACTAAATCAATTCAAAGGCTAATTGGGGTGGAAGGTGACTATCTCTAGCGGTTATAAATACATTTGCATTGCTATCAATCTTTTACACGACTGATGTTTAACGAGGCCGAAGAGCTCAGACCAGCCTCAGCGGTGCCACGCTGTGAACTCGTAGTCAATGCTGTCACCAAGTGGCAGAACTGGGAGTTGCAACACCCCTCTTTTTCCTGCCTTATTGCTCATACTCCCCAGTTAACGCATGTAATAAAGGTCGGACGGCTCTTCCAGCGTGCAAACTCTTTTGCCCAGCTCTGTTGGCCCCATGAAGCTCCATCCATTTCGATCTACAATAGGCAGGTATGACAGAAGACAGCAAACACCCCATGGAGACTGAAGAAAGATTGAAGTCAGATGCTTTGCAGCTGCATTAGACACATGATTTAAAACTCCACAGGTCCCAACTGTCAGGGTAAAAGACAAGGACCTTTGCATCTTGATATGCTTATCATCTGACTACCTCCAAAATGCCTGCAGGCACGGCTGTTTGCAATACTGCAGTGAGCAATGTAGAACAGGATACCCAACATACACAAGTCCAGCTTACATCCTCCCAAAGAAAGCATAGAAATAGTCAGGAAGGTAAGCTTATTTCAATAAACTTCAATAAATATCTTTGATCATGTTAAAAAAATATTTTTCACTTTTTTCCTAATGAACACAATACAGAGATAGGAGAATAAAAGTAGCTGTTTTCCTACCAGAAAGGTTACTTGGCAAGAGAACTACTTATTTTACTTATTTTTTTCCCATAGACTTGGTTCATCTATGAAACTTCAGTGGCTCTTCGCTGCATGCACCATTTCTGCATGGACTGCTTGCAGTGAAGTATATCTTCTTCTTGAGGAAAGAATCATCTAAAGCAATTCTATTGTGTACACCTGCAACTTTTACCCATCTCCACATTGCCCATGTAAATGTCATAATGGAGAACAGCAAATACAGAATAAGTATGGAATCAGCACAACCTTTATGACATTACAGCACTACTCTGTGCTCTCCAAGCCTTTACAGACAGAAAATTTAAAGTAGGCAATTGCTGATATGATGGAAGAGTGGGTTTACTGAAACCAGCTACTATGACTGCAGAATCCACCTTTCATGGGCCTAATGTTGCAGTAAACAGTTCATAAACCATAGCTAATGGTATTAAAGTAGCAGGGAAGAAACTTGTATTGTCCTTTATTAGCAAATGTTTTAAGGTATAGTGTCACAAAGCAATATATTCCATGTAAATATTCATGTCATATCATGGTACATCCCGTTGCAAGCAAAGACAAGCCTTTGTGACAGTGAACAGACTAACAGGAGAACTGAAACAGAACCATAGTTTCATGGAATCACTGAATGAATGGCTTGGGTTGAAAGGACCTCAAAGACCAGAAGCAAAAGGCCAGGGGGAAATGCCATCATGAGGACAGAGGATGCTCAAAATGGGTTACAGTTTCTTACAGGAAGGAATGTACAATGTTGCTTAGCCAAGCAAAGACAGTATAAATCTGAATTTTATTTAAAAGTAACTAGGGGTTATTCTTGTCCGACTGTGAGAAAAGCATCATAAAAAGGATCAAAGGACAGTACATTACAGGAAGTTAACAGGCCAGTGCAACCAGCACTACCACCAGAACATGTCAACCTCAGTACTGTTTGATTTATATCCGATGGTAATCACTGCTAGTGAGAGAATACTCTGCCACATACACATTCAGTCACTGCAGCCATGTTGAGGTAGATTTTTCATACCCAGAGCTGTTAACACTCTCAATTTGATCCAAGCCTGTTTGGAAAAATTACATTTGAAAACAGTCACAGAAGTTCTATAGAGAGCTCCCTGTCATCACCCATCTAAGCCTTTCAGGGGTTCAGATGTACTTCATTAAAAGCTTCACATACACGGGGTTGGACAGCACTGTATATTCACATGAAATACTGGCTACGAACGATCTGCCACATTTCCATGCAAATTGATTTTGTGCCTTTAGCTTTGCACCTTCTTTCTTAGGTTTTGATGTTTCACTGCTGACTTGCTTGTACATCAGTGCATGAGCAATTAGTACATTAGTTGCTGAAGGCAAGTTGCAAACAAGCAGAATGTCAAGAATGATCATAAAGTAGCATTTCACTTCTCCCAACACTAGACACTTGAATTTTAATCACCCCTGCTCTTCAGCAGCCCTTAAGGAGAGCGTGTGAGCAGTGTTAAGCTAAAAGTTGTAACAGATAGTTATTTATCTATGCTTTCTTATTATTTTGTTGGGATCCAAGAGCAGCATTCATATTCTTAAAAGACAGTTTTTCTTGCCTAGAAAGACCATCTACATGGAAGCTGATGCAGCTTCTCTGCAGAATCTGGCCCTAATCTGTGTCACGTGTTTCATTCAGAGGAAATGTCCTAGTTTTGTTGTACTACGTTACCATCTATTAAAACAAAATTGGAATTTTTCAGTCCAACAGCTTGCCTTGAAAGACTCTTATAGGCAGATTTGACCTTTACATTATGAATTTCATTTCATTATAAGCTCTTACATTTAGATTACTGCTTAACGTGAACTCTCACTGAAACGTGACCTGACAATTACTATCTGTATTTATTCATGCTAAGCTTTCTGCTTAACAACTATCAGGCTAAAAGTGGTGTATGGTTACTAGAGAAACAGTATTTCCTGCTATTTCAGACAATGAAGGTCATACCAGCCTCATATGAAAGGAATGGAAATGTTTCATATTTTTCAACAGTGGCATTCAATTTAAATTCATTATTTCAATCACCTGAAAATGCTTTTTTCCCAGCACCTTTCCACGTAGACATCAGGCATATCGCTTATCGTCATTAGTGCTGCTCCACCTATAGGGTATAAGTACAAAACAGATTCTAAACTTACTGAATAGTACAGTTGGGAAGGAAAAAAAAAAGGCTCAGACCTTCTGTGTCTGGATTTTATTATATATTATATTGTATTACTTTAATTTTATTCATGTACTTATTATTATTTATATACTTATCCTCTTGGCAAAATAATTTTACCTTTCTGAATCCCACATTCAAAATATTTCTGAATCCCAAATATATCTGTTAGTTGTTTGCTTTGTATTCTTATAAAGCAGGCCAAGAAGAATAACTGCATAGGTGTAGTTCCATGATGAAAGATATAATCAGTTCCTAAATCCTCCCCCACTTCATCATACTACTCACCGTGAGGACCTCAGAAAGCCAACAGCCCATCACTAACTTTCCTTCTTTCTTCTTGAAGATGACAAACTGCCAGCTTTTGGATCCACAGGAACACTGCAAGTGGAAGCATTTATATCAAATAAAAGGTGTTTATATAAGGTGTTTATATCAAGTTTTTTTTGTACATCAATACAAAATGAGAATGAACTAATTCAATCAATGAGGATTTTCAGTATTAATTCGATAATCTGCAATATTAGACACTTATAGCATTACTTGGACTGTCAACAATCTGTAGCAACACATGTATATATACATATATGATTCATCTCTTTTAGTCCCCAAGATTTTGAGTATAAATATAGGCTGTTTTCTTTTCAGTACCTTTATGTCCTTATATTCTCACATTACTTCTTTCGCACTACAAGACACCATTTTCCCCAGATGCACACACGAATCTTTGCTTCCATCTTCAGCCTAATTTTCACTATTTTAGACTACCTAGGCTGAAGAATTCATAGTTCTCTATAAAACTTGATTGAAGCTCACCAAGCAATAATTTCTGTCCATCGTCCTTCAGTCAAAAGCCATCTGGTGTTTCCTTATCACAGGATGTTTAAGGTAAGAAAATTTAAAAAAAAACACTTTTTCTTCCTGAATTAGAGATTTGGTGTCTCAGTGGAATCTGACACTAGTATACTTGCACCCTTCACGCGCTCAGCTGAACCCTACTGACTTGTTCCTTTGTACATACACCCAGTCACCTGCTCAGCTTTTTACTATTTTCCACATTACAAAGGGAAAGGAAAGAAGATTATGGAGATTTTTCCACCTATTTACCCAGGTAAGTAGTAGGCTGAGAGTGGAAGTAGGGTCATTCCTGTGCAGCATGCCTTCCACCACTTGCTAGGATGAAAAGCGTCTCAGAAATAGCCTCAAATGGATGTTATACATCATCTGAAATCAAACATACACTACAAATCCTTAAGATATGTACCCTCCTATGAGTAGCTATACTTCCTCACTGCTTTCACACAGGAGCAATAGCATTCATTTTATGTATCATAGAACACAGCACCATCTCTTGGATGAAGTAACTTAAAACAGTTAATACTTCAAAATGAGCTTCCGAGGTATTTACAAATGCATGAGAAAACACCACACAAAGCAGAAGTTCAGTTATGCATGTTCAATTTAAATGTCTGCAAAAGTCACTGTTTCTAGTAAACCGTCTGTTCATGGAGTAGCTTCAGGTTGGATTTGAGCAGAAACTTCTCAAAAAGAGAAGTGAATTTCTTCTCAAAAAGAACAGTGAAGCCCATGGAAGTATTGGAGTCATCATCCCTGGAGGTATTTGAGAAATGTGGAGATGTGAACCAAGAGACCTGGTTAGGTTGGACAGGCAGGACAGAAACGTGTTGCTGCTTCTTGGCAGAGATTGTGATGGCTGAGCTGGACCAGATCGATCTACAGAAGCAGATGGTCCTGAATTTTGCAGCCACCTTAGGGCCAGTGTTTACCACGCGCCAGCTGGTTCACATCCTTCCCTCCAACATAAAGCACAGCATTAATTCATTGCTGGACATGCTGGTGAAGGACAACTCAGACTATCAGAGGGAGAAGCCGACATATTAAAATGGACAAAAGAGGGAAAAGAATTAGTATAAGTATTGAAATAAGACTTAACCACATCACCTGTGTTAGAACCATCTGCCTTAAAGGAACCATTTCACCTTTCTATAACTGTCAGTGAAGGAGCTGCTTTAGTAGTTCTAACACAAGAATGGGGAAACAAAAGAAAACCTACTGCATACTTGTCCAGGCTATTAGATCCTGTATCTCTCTCAGCTTAGCCCAAATGTGTCCAGGAGGTAGCAGCAACTGCCTTGTTGGTATAAGAGAATACGTGCATACCCTTTGGGGCTGTAAGGAACAAACTGTTGGCTTGTTGATTAGATGTGTCTCCCCCCCGAGGAGATTGCTTCACTTTTGAGGTTTTTAGAATACGTGCATACCGTCCAGGGGTGTAAGGAGCAAATTGTTGAGTATTGAGTTGAGTATCCCCATGGAGATGGAGTGGGTACAGAGTGATTGGTCCAACTTAGAGGGAATCGCAGATCACATAAGTTCTCTCCACAAGCAAACTTGTATGTGGGAGGGAGGGAAAGGAAAAATCATTCATGCATCTCCTGGAGCTGCTCTTACTGCTGCCACAGAGATCAACAATGAACAGCACACAGCAGAAACCCAAATTATTCTGTCCGTGCAAGAATTAGTTACCTACCAGCAGGACCAAGTAGAATATCTTGGGGAACAGCCAGAAAAGAACATTCAAAAGTCCTCCTTCAGCAAGCCCTAAGAGAACAGTTGATAAATGGGAGGAGGATAATGCTAGTTCTCCAGATAGTGAATTTTATCCAGGAGAAAGTCTGAAGGATGTCAGAACCCAAAAAAAAACCACATCAGATAACCTGGCAGCCCTTCTCTGCCCTCTGACATAAACTGGGCATGCATATGAAGAGACTGAAGGTGGGTACTTTGACGTTAGTATCACGGAGGTCCCCTGTTCTGGAAGATTTTGGTCACACCCCAGGGAAATCAGAGAGAGAGTACACATGGAAAGTGCCACTAACAGGGGGAGATCAGATCCTGTTGACTGAAAAGGAATCAGAGTGTTACTGGGGACCTGGAATATTTTTCATCACTGGGCCCCATGGTCCCTTACTCAAAGAGCCTCTTAATAAATATAGCTGGAAGGCTCAAGACAATCAGGAGAAAATGGACAAGGTTAACCTTCTGGATTTCACCCTCCTCCCAACTTTGGTTCACTTGGGACCAGGAAGAATTTTTGTTGACATTTGCTTTTCCAGTTATTCTTTCTCTAACCTTGGTTCCTCTGGAACCAGGAAGTTCTGTCTCTTGTTCTCCAGATGCTAAAAATGCTGATCCTGGAAATGAATGAGGCCAGGATAGTACTGGCTGACTCCCCCAGCTTCAGGGAGATGCAGGACAAAGAATGAAAGTAGGTTGTCAGAGGAACATGTGATCTATGTGTACTGCAAAACCTCTGCAGTCTTCCCCATCAGCACTGGGAACCAATCAACAGTTCCTATCTAATGTACTTGCTCAATGGGAAAGAAGTAATATAAAAGACCAAAAGTTAATTGCAGATTCACTTGCCATAAGTAAATATGATGTCTCCTTAGCTCTTAGCTGCAGAAGGTAAAGGAAACACTTTACCCACTGAAATTCAAAAGCATGTTTCTCACATAAGAGATGTCCCGTGTGGGGTATGAAGGAGCGTATGGTCCCCCTGAGGAATGTGAGCTCACAGGTAAGATTGCTGGCTAGGGTGGGAAGGCTCCCTGGGGAAGCTCCCACGGGGGCCCATTGGTTCAAGGGATCCTATGGGAACCAATCGATCAGTAATTCAGACTCTCGTGAGCCCAAGAGGGCGTTTGGAGCCAATGTCCAAATAGTTTTGATTTCCATCTTCTTCCTCTTCTTTCTTTCCTCTGGCCACTCGTAGGAACTGCAGTAATGATTGCTGCCATCTCTCAGTGCTTGTGCTGCAAAAAAAAAGATTCTTGCAGGATCCTGCCCCTTGTGCAGATAGCCCTATTAGTCACTGACACCGTCTTTGTGATCGTTAAATGTTTGTGCTGTAGAAACGTTGCTTGTGGAATTCCATCCCTTTGAAATACTCTTGTCTTGCTGCGGGATGCTGGTTATGACTCTTGCCCAAGGAATTTGGTGTTCCCGTGTCCTGGAGGAGCAGGTGGACTCCATTGCCCAGCAAAACATAAGGGATTTTCACCCAATACCTAAGACCAGCTGGGATAAGCAGCTGTTATGGGACAAAGGGTGTCAAAAGCAATTCCAGAAAAGGCCATTCCAGGCTGTATTTTGGCTCTCTGGAGAAACCTCACTGATCAGCCAGGGAGAACGTGGGAATGGTACGCTGTTTCAGCAGCTAGAACTAACAGGGGGAGTCTTTTATGGTCTCTGCTGCCATCTCCTGTCCTGTATCGGTACTAATAATTCTGCCTGGGATGCTAATTCCAACCAAGCCAGGGACTCTAATAGTTCTATTTGTCCTCTAGGTGAACTTTCCATACTGATGCATGCTTACTAGGTAGCTGAAGCAATTAACAGATACAACGGCTGCAGCTTTTGTATCGCAAGTGCAAATAAAATCTGCTTTATCAGAGACGCCGCGCTGATGAGTTACTTGGGTATTTCCCAACAGGTGCAGTCAGTAAAGCACCAGGAACACAGCTGAAATCGTACCGAGCCGAGGGGGAAAGAACCGCCTCTGGCCTTTTGGGATCGATTAAAAGCGGGCTGGGAAAACAAGTGGGAACACACTGTACGTGAAGGGAGGCCCTGAGACAGCACCGCTCTGCGTGCTCACGAGGAGCAGCTTTACTGCTCCAGATTATATATTAAAGCAAGGAATCATACTTATACCAACATCCAGAGGGTTGCTATAAAGGACTGGCCACATACAACACCTCACACGCTTGGAAATAACACCCAGCGCTCCATGGGGCCCTTAGGCCGCACCTACCCGCCGCATGCGCACCACCCTTTAGGCCCGGCCGGAGAGCGCGACCGGAAGATAACAACCGGAAACCGCGGCCTGCGAGACGCCGCCTAGAGCGGCTCCAACCATAGAGCTGCAGCCTAGAGCGGCACCGCGGCGGATCGAGTGGCGCATGCGCTTAGTTTTGCTTCTCTACACCGGTGAGGAGGCGTGGGGAAGGCGACATGGCTCCGGTGCTGAACCTCAACAACGAGGTGAGCGCGGCGCGGCAGGGCTGGGGACGGATAGAGCACAGATGGGCCATGGAGAAAAGGGAAGGCCCGGCCCGGCCTGGCCGCTCGGGTGGGAGGTGCTGCCGCGGTGCGCCCGTCACCGCGTGTCGCAGCCAGCAGTTCCGCCGCACCTTAGTAAGGCCCACCTGGGCCGGGCCCGTTTTCCTGCAGGGAGAGAAGGTCTGTTGAACGTCAGCCCGATGTTCCGAGCATGTAACAGCTCTGAGGGGTGATTTCTGACTCGGGGATTTAAGGGGGGGAGGTAAACCTGTTCTTCAGAAAACGTGGAGTTTAATGTGAGGTCGGATGCGGCTCCCTAGCTGATGACAAGCCTTTGGTTCTTGTGACTGCCAAATGAGGTCAGAATGTAGGCAGCTTCGCATTGAAGCACGCTAATGAAATCCCAGAGTAGAGCACTGCATTCCTTACAGAAGCCAGGAGCTTGATGGTAGGCTTGGAAGTGCAAACTGAACGACATCGGTTACTGAGATGCTCTTATGGGAGGGATTGGAGTAAGAAACAGTAGTTGAGTGAGGAATGGCCAAACCATTCTGCAGGAAAGCGGGTTTAGTAGTTTGTGTAGAGAAGATGGGCAGGTTTCAGTAAAGACACTGTTGCTGGTTTTATTCTTCACGGCTCAGCCATCACCCTGTACCAAGGAGAAAGCAAAAGTTAGTTCTGTCAGAGGTTCCTGAAGGGGTGAGCTTGCATCAGAACTTTCCAGAGACAAAAAGTTAGGCAGCGTATAAAGCACATCAATTTAAGACGGTCTGTAGTGCACATTGAAGTCCTTGCCATCATCCCAATAACAGAGACAGCAGCTCAAGCTGGCAAAGAGTAAGAGCTGCATTTCTCTGATGGAGATCCTTTTTTTTGCCTTTCCCACTTACACAACTTCTCATAAAGCATCTCTAGTGCATCATCTGCTGCAGAAAGTAATCATAATGTTTTCTTGGCCTGGATAATCCTCTGTATGTTTGACTACATGGGAAGCTGTTGTGAGAGTTTGTCTTGCTGTTGAGAAGTATCTTTCTCAGATGAAGGTGGCGTGGTAGCCTGTGAGCGTGAATAAAGTAACCCTATTACAACTGAATGACTTTTTCATGTGCTTCCAATTTGGTATATTATCCCTTGATAATATTAATATGTAAAAATCAGCCTTATGCAGTGCACCTGTTGGACTGCATCAAACAGATACAATGGCAACTACTGCAGAAAGAAATGTAAGTTCCACTTAAATGGCTAATGAACTTGTTTGCTTCATTTAATCTGGATTTACAGTAGTACTCTAGAAACCCTTGTAGACATGGTCATGTTTACTAGTTATTAATTTTCGTACAGGTAGGCCTCTGCTCTTAATGAAGAAACTACGTTGCCTATGAAATGTAGATTCCTACAAGGTTTTAGGATGTTAGAATTCAGTCTGTTGTTAACCTGTTTGTGGGAAGATCAAATAGCTCAAGAATTGCATTTTCCAGGTAACATCAGTTGGTACTATTCATAATGTTGACCCTTGTCTTCATTAACTCTTGTACATTTGTTTCTGGTGCTTAGAGGAACGAATAGTTACTGATCCCCAGAAGAAACTTCCACAGTGTATATGGCATTCCTGTGTACTGTGCTGGTATAGGTGAAGGCTGTGTGAGTAAGATCTATTCGTGTGGGTTATTTCTGTATGAGAGGAATGAGCAGCCACTGTTGGAATAGGGTCAGTGTAATTCGGTGACAGGAGATCTGGGCTCTTCCAATCCAATGGCGAATGCAAATGACAACAAATTAAATGTGCTTGCTGTATAATTGCAGTGCAATCCTGTGACTGCAAGATAAGGGCTGAGAAAAGGTTAGAAAAGAATTTTTTTTGTGTGATTCAGACATCCCATGTCTGGTTTTCTATTGCATTTTGATGTCTGTGCCCAAGACGAGTAGGAGGTAGGGAATGATGGAGGGTAAAGGTCACAGAAAGTTAAAGTAAAAATGTGAAGATTAGAGTTCTTGAGAAAGAAGAGGAAAATGCATTAATTTTTTTATTGCTTTTTGCTTTCTTTTTGTTTGTTTAGGAAGAAGATAAAAAGTTGAGTTTGGTTACATTTATGTATCAACTGCATATGATTGTTCTCTTGCTCAGAGATATGATTTAGCAGAGGGTTGTTAAAGTACCATGGTTAGACTGTGGTTGGACTTGATGATCTTTGAGGTCTTTTCCAACCTGAGTAATTCTATGATTCTTCTGCCATGCTTGTCTGTGTTTGGCTATAACTGTATTCTCACCTCATCTTTAATTTTATAGGCATACACACTGAAGGAATCCTTTAAAAAATATTGCTGTGTGATGTATGTTTCTTATTTTAAAGAGCATTTCAAGGGTTTTCAGGTATCAAAGAATAGCCTGCTGTACTAAAAAACACATATGAACTAAACTTTCTGGAAGCATGTGCTAGGTGGCAGCACATCATCAACAGCCATGGGCAGGGCAAGCCTGGAGAGAGATACCACGTTTAACGTGAAGAATTATTTTTGTTGGTTAGAAGTGTACAGCTTTATGAAGCAGAATCTTGTGAATGGAAAACATCAGGTGTGCCTTTCTTTGTTTCTTCGCTGTCACAGTCTGCAGATGCAGTTACTGCTCTGCTCTCCTTTTTTCTCTTCTTGGAATTCACTGTTGGTTACAACTACTTAGCAGAATGAAGCCTCAGAAATCACATGAGCTTGTGTAAATGATCTGTGTGTGAGTGCATTTCAAACATAGTTATACATGAGTGCTGTAGGGGCCAAGTTGTATGTTAAGAAGCCATTGTATTTTGTGAAGCATATGTAAATCAGAACTCAGAGTTATTCCTGTGAGTCACATTAATTGACTTCTAAAGCTGTGTTGTTTCAAACAGTGAAAGCTGATGTCTAGATAAATGCTTATCCTGTGTTTGAAGCGTTCCTTTTTTGCTTAAAGGCAGGGTGAATATAAAAGTTCATCTTGACAGTATTATGCATGCATACAGATTTTTCAGTTTACTAACAGAAGTGCAGATTAAAAAGATTCTGCTTGGAGAAACCTAGCAGTCAGACTCTTTAAGTGCTGAATTCCACTCAGCAGTTTTCTGGGTCCCAGAACTTTGAGGTGTGATGTTCTGTGTTGCAGCACTCAGGTTCTCATACTTCTTTGGTTTACAACTGTCAACTTCTGGCTTGTCTAGACTGGAAGTTATGTGTTCAAAAGGTAATCTGGGCATGGGGGCTAAGCCTTCAGCTGGTGTGCAGAAGAGTCAGAGGCTTGAAGTGTAGCTGCAGGAAATAAATGTAACACAGGAAGAAGGACTGAAGTATGCTTTCTGAAGGTCTGAAACTGTATTTGTGCTAAACCTGTATTTTTCTTACATCATTTATCACAGCACAGCTGGAAGGAAGCAGAGTCCAGAAATGGGTTATTTTTGTGAGGTGTATTAAGTGTGAAATATTTATTTATCCATGCTAGTCCTTAGCATATAGTGTATTTCTGTTATTGATGCAGTAGGTCTAGCAGGCTGATACAGAATCACAGAAACATGGGTTCTGGAAGGGACCTCTAGAGATGATCAAGTCCAACCCCCCGGTAATGCAGGATCCCTACAGCAGGTCACCCAGTTGGGTATGCAGCCAGGTCTTAAATATCTCTGTAGAAGGAAACTCCACAACCTCTCTGGCAGCCTCTTCCTCTGCTCTATCACTCACGATAAAGTTCTTCCACATGTTTGTGTGGAAATTCCTATGTTCCAGTTTTTGGCCATTACTCCTTGACCAATTTCTATGCACCACTGACGAGAGTCTGGCCTCATCGAATTGCCACCTGCACTTCAGGTATTTATAAGCACTGATCACATCCTCTCAGCCTTCATTTCTCCAGGCTGAACAGCCCCAGGTCTCTTGGCCTTTCCTTGTACAAGAGATGCTCCAGGCCAGTGGTCATCTTTGTTATATATAAATGGCAATTTAAAACGTGCCTCAAGTGAAAAGGAAGTTCTGTCATTGAACAGTCACCATTTCTTCAGAGACATTCCAGATAAAATGTAGTTTGAAGCTACTCCAGGATATTTATTTGCTGTTACTTAAACTCTTCTTTACTTGCAGTCTTCAGCATGTGACTGCCACATCACTCAGGTGTGATTTACCTCTGCATGTTTCCATTGACATTACATAACATTTGAAACAAGTAATTCGATATTTCACAGTTTATTTTTCACGCTTTTTGGCTATTGTAACTGGGACAGCTCTTAACACTGGAGAGTCTTTAATTTGAGGCTCTTTGTGAAGAATTGCTTTGCTGTTTGGTGTGACATCTTTAGTGTGTGTGGTGTGCCCCAACTATGCAATTCTAACTGGACTCACTGCTTCAGGACTTGCTCCCCTCTTCTCTGCCTGCTCCTGCCTTCCTGCCTTTGAGCAGAGCATTTTTCTTGCTGAGGTAGTCTGCTGTTGCTGGGTGAAGTTAGCAGAGAGCTGCAGCGTGGGTTTGGGGGTGGATGGCTGGGGGGAGCGGTGGTTGGGAGGGGATGGGCTGTGCCCCTTCCACTGCAGCAGGCTGCAGACAGTCAGTGGAGTGGCTTCGTTTAGGTCATGGCAGCTCTGTGAAATAAACAGCTGGGAGAGCATTTGACTAGCAAACTGAATAGGACAATTGCATCATGATGTGCAGTTGCGTTGTCTGGCAGGTGTTTATTTTACTGAAAGTACTGATTAGCTTTATAGGAACATGACTATTAAGTGGTTCCAAGTGCCCTAGGGGCCAGAGGAGCCCTTAGATCTGTCTAATCTTGATAATAAGTATATTGAAGAGTAGTTGCAAACCAGTGTGAAAGAGGAATCATATCCATTTACTATTATGCTTTTTAAAAAATCTGTATTTATCTTTGGGAAATGGGAACAGCAGTATCTTAAGGGGTCTAAAATATGTGGTCTCTTACCCACAGCAAAAGAGCTCTTAAAACAAGTTTCAGCCCTCTAGTCAGTAAAGCAAAGTGTAATTTTCAGGGGCTGTATTTCCTGCAGCTTTCTAGCTTTTTATTATTATTATTATTTAAAAAAGAATTCAGTTTTCTCTGTCAAACAAACTGATGTGAGCATTCAGTTTCATAGTTTATTTTGTCCCAGTAGCTAATGTTACCTAAGGAATGTTGTGATACTTTAAAGTACATTCCTGGACCTTCTTACTAGTGATAAAAAAGAATTCTAGACTGAAACTTTCAAAATAACAATGACTGAGTGCTGTTAGGCATTATGGTATTTAAAGCAGTCCAAAATACTGGGCAGCCAGCCCAATGCGGTTATCCAAACTTCTCTTTGAAATAAAATAGCTGCCCTCAAAGATCCGTTTTGTGTGCTGTCCTCTGGGCTATGTGGTGGATCTAGGAGCTCCTTTAGTGCAACTTAATATTCCCGTATGCTGATTTTGTAGCTGACTAAAGGGGAAGTGAGGCATGAGCTGCGGTATCTGACTAGTTGTCTGGTATTGGACCGACCTATGAGATGGCTTATTGCTCGTAATTCAGAATACCGTGCTCTCTTTCAAGGCATGAGTCTGTCTGAGAAAGAAACTGCTGCATTTTTGTGTAACAGCTTAGTCGTCAGAAAAACATTATGGTAGTTGAGAAGACTGCTCTGTGGTATCCTGTTCCTCAGTCTGAGATGAGTGGAATCCTGTGATCTCAATCACCAGCAGAGTGCACTAATCACAAATACTAACAGATGCTAGGCTTCTGCTTAGGAAAAAGGTTAACTGTATGTGTTAAGGGGAGCCTGGTCATAAAGTTAGCCAGGGAGAGTATTGCCTTAGGAAAAGCACTTGGCTGTATTCCAAAGGCTGCTTATCCAACAATTAACATAAAAAATACATGAGCTCCCTCAAAGGAAGTACTGGAACTCAGGAGTATTTACGCTGAAGAAATTCTTCTTGCAGGTCTACAGATGAGTTCCATTTTAATATTTAGTCTCTGGCTTGGATGTCTTGTTTGTTCCGGCATCATCTTAGTCTAGCATGTGGGTCAAGCCACTCTCTTTAAGCAGAAGCAGTTGTCTTGGACTCCTTCACAGTGAACATATTCTGTAATTTTTGGCTTCTAAGTGCCAGTAAGTGATACAAAACCCAATCTGTTCTTCAGATGGTGGACACCAGTTCTGACAGAGTTTGGAGCTATGGTATGCAGGTATGGCCAGGTTGTATCAGACAGAGTATCTCTCCTGGGCAACCTGAGTCAGCTTTAGTTTGATCACTTCAAAATTAGTCTTGATCTAAATACAAACAATTAGTATCCTTTGGGGAAAAGTACAGGTGCCTGGAGTGTTCTATGGCTGAAATTGAAGCTGTTGGATGAGCTCTGTCATGGCCAAGATCTGCTAATTCCAGGCTTATGCATATTCTTAAATATGTAATTGAAGATGATCATACCGTCTCTTATATGCCACTGAAACAGAATGTCATTATTGGGAAGGTATATAAAAAAAGCTGCAAGAGTTTAAAAAAAAATAAAGTCAAATAAAATTACACAATTCAAAACCAAATAGCTAATGTGTTCCGACACATTTCTCAATATGCTGGCAAATTACTACTTCTGCTGTAAATTTTAAGTCTTTTCAAAGTTAGAATGCTAACAGTACTTTCTCTTTAAACTCTGGAATACTTGACAGCAGTCATATTTTAGCTCTATGGAAATGCATGTAAAAATTCTTGCATTCCTTCTGTTACTAATAAATAATTCTAAGTGCAACGGTTCCTTGAAGGAGAAAAAACTGTGTTAGGTTGGGCTTGAATTCTGTTTAAAACAGTTCAAGTATTAAATTACTGACATTCTTTTACAGACCATGTAAATGTCCTAAGGAAAAGGTCTTTTGAAAGCTTATGAAATTTCCAAACTTATACTCTGTGAGATAGAATTCTGAGGAGCTGTGGCTTTATTTTTTCTAGGAACAGTTCCAGCAGCTGTTTCTAAAGTTTCTAGAGTTGCCACATCATCAGTTGCACTAATAAAAACAGCAAATTCTGATCAACCATTGACACAGATTTTCTTTCAGCAGATTACGGAAGCGATTAAACATGGCAAACTGTGCTTTTTGGCAATACTGTGTATAGCCCTTATCAAGCTATCGTTACTTCAGAACAGAAATGAAAACTTTTCCATAGCACAAGTGGTTTATATAAAGTGTGTGTGGTAGGCCACGAAGGCTAGCAAGATGCTCTCATAAAACATCTGTGGTTGCGTGGTGTGGTAGTGTACAGTAATGAAAAAAACATGCAAACACAGTCATGGGAAGCTTTAACTCGTCTTTGAAAGGAGCTGTGAGGTACTTGCAGTGCACAGTATATACTATCAGATTTAATCTATACGTGTATATGCATGCTTAAAATATGGTGTTTTAGAAATGCTTTTTACTGTTGTAAATGTGCTTAATTGCTTGCTGCTGTCATTGCAGATGTCTTTTTACAACCTCTGCATAGCCAGGCATGAAACTTTCTGCTAACTGAAAAAGAAGAAAGGCTGAAATGGGGTAAAAGGAAGGGAAATGTTACGCTGCTGGGTTTTTTTTGCCCAATAGTTTATTAGAGCAGGGGGGAGTGTGCTAGAAGAAGATTGGTAGTCAGTTGTGAATTCATTGTGAATTGGCGGTTGGTATCACTGTGATACAGTTCCTTTCAGTTTGTCTTGTGCAATTAAAAGCTTTTCAGTTGGGGTTTCTGGCACAAAAACGTTGGACTGCTAAACTAAGTGATTATTTAATTGCCCTTTAAATCACAGTAAGAAAAGGATTTTAAAATGTACTTATGTTTTCATGAAAAGTTGCAAGTACATTACTTATTCTCTTACAGAGGTAAGTCAGAGAGGTGAATATTTACTCAGTTGCATTTAATACCAAATAAAATGTGCATATGTTTTCAAAATTTAATTAGAAATTAAATCAGTTACCGTGTTTTTACAGTGCATGTATTCTTTTCATCTTCATTCTATAATGAGCATGCAGGCCAAAATTAAGTCCAGCAGAGTATTTCTGTAATAGCTCATACAGAACCTCCATTTAAATCATCAGTAGGCTTGATACTGACCAGAAATAAACTAGGGCCACTAACTCACTAATTAGAGTATAACATCTGGAAGTCTGGTTGGAGTCATTCAGTTGTGTTGAAAGCTAGTTTCTCACAGGCTGGAAGACTTGTTTATGTATAGTCTAGCAAACATCAGATATAAAGTGGATCTCGGCAGTTGGATTGGGCAGCTGCCAGGTTATGATTGGATAGCAGTTTGGTAGGATGAGAAGTTAGGTTGGAAGGTCTTTCAGATTAAACAGAATCTCAACAGTGCATTGTCCTGTTTGGGAGCAGAAGTGAGGAGTACTCCAATGGGAGCCAAGAGCTCAGGGCAAGAAATATAATGTTAGGGACTTCATGTTTCCTATTATTAGGCTACTGTGTATTAAAGTGCTGGTACAGGAAAAGCTGTTTAAGAAACAGTGTCATTTTCTGGTTTGGCTTAATTTCTGACTCTCAAAAACGAGGATAATACAGTTTCCAATGAAAGCCTCCCAACATGCTTTTAAAATGGCTATAGATTTCTGTTTGTCATTTCTTTTTGTTCAGCAGCTCATGAGTTCGTAGCTCAATTTTCTAGTTTCTGACCTTGATACTTTCAATGGAAAGTGAAAACTAGCCAGCAGCGTAAAGCTGACCATTGGAAAACAGAACTTCTTCAGTGGCTATGGCTCTTACAGCTTCTCAGACTAAGAATACTGAAATAGCCTTTATTTGTCTTGAATGAAAGTGTTCAGAGAAAATCCACCCCTTTCAAAAAGTTACTTGAAGCTAATGGGCAGACCGAGAAATGAGATCTAACATAAGCCATACCTGCAGTGTATAATTGGCATAGAGCTACCATTAAATTCTGGATGTGTACATCTGAATCCTTTAGCCTCTAGGGCAGCACTTTCCCTTATATCTATACTCACCAAAATGCGGGAGGTATTCAGCTTGTCAGAATTTTTGCTGTGGTAGTATGTTTTCTGGAAAGTCTCTTTGCACTTAGATGAAACCATCTCAGAAAACTTCTGAGGTCTTGCAGAGATATGCTGATGCATTAATGAATGTACTGGTTGCATGAGAAGCTAGTAAGAACTGTTTTGAGTAGCAGCTGGTTCAAAGGAATGAATAAGGGATTTCGTCCAGAGGCGAAATCTCTAGAGGTTTGCTGCAAAGGAAATAAGTAACATAGGAACGGGATAGCATAACTTAAATTTAGTTGCATGATAAAATAGGAATTCCAAGCAATATAAAGCAGAGGGCAGTTAAGGTGATTGCTTGCTCTTGAAGTGATGTAGAAATAACCAGGAGGATGGAAGGGAAGAGAGATAAAACAGCCTTTACAGTGAGCTTTACAGAGACAACACTACAGGAATTCCAACTGTAGGAAATGGTGTCTGGGTTATGCATGCCAGAGGAAGAATTAGCATGAGGGGCAGGAGAGCTCATGAAGGGGAAAACGTATATTTGGTGTGGAGTGTCTGGAGATGGAAGAAGCAAGCAGCAAGCTTCAGTTGATAAGAACGCCTCAAAAGAGCCAGCACTGGATGTTGGAGAGACTTAATGGATAGCTGAACAGTACACACACAATGCCTAAAATAGGTGGATAATTTGAGTGGTTGTCATGTCAGAGCAAAGATTTTGCAAGAGCTTCACTGTGCAGTTAGAAATTGCGACTTACTCTAGGATAGTCTTTTTAAATCTGGAAGCTACCTGACAAAGAGCTAATTGCTTACAGGCGTAATTGTGAAACAGTGTCATCCAAATCTCTGGCAGGTGTATTTTATGCTTTGTATTCATCATACTTTTTACACCTGTCCTTTTCCCCAGGTTCTGTTTTGTCACAAAGAAACATCCAGGAACGATACAGGTTGTGAGATCTTTCTTTCATTTGTTTTTTCAAGCAAAGTTAAACATTTCAGTTATATAATTTTCTAACATATATGTGTTTACTAAAATTTCTTACCGTTAGATCAGTTTTATTAACTATTTTGAGGGAGTAAAAAAATGCTAACTGGTGTAGAAAGTTAATTGTCCATTCCCAACAGAAATAGTTATTCCTGTCCTTCCAAAAAGACTGAAAAGTAAGCTACATTTGTATGTGTAGGGCCTCACTTTCTGTGGTGTGTAGTGTTTTGTAGGAGGATGGAGCTCAAACATCTTACTGAACTAGACATCATTTCCCAATTTCTTTCTGTTTATCTCCTGTATGATACTTGGATTTTTACTAAGATACGGACTGTATAGATATGTAGATCCTTTCACATCTGAATTTTAAAGTATCCAGTATCAGACAAGAAGAGAGAAACTTCCAGGGTTATTGGTCAGAGACAGGAGAGAAACTTACAGTTAATTTAAACTACACTTGCCTAATAGGAATTCCTTCAGCGTGCAGGATTTGTGTAGTACCCCAAGTGCTTCCTATTCCCCTGTCTCCAAAATGCAGTAATACTGGTGATATTTGCTCATGTGATGAAGATTTGGTTTACCTGCTACAGGGTTTATCTTGAATTGTGGCTTACTTCTATCCAAAACTAACTTAAATGCAATATTTTGAGTTTTATTTTACTAGTATGAGCTTGTAGGTGAGACCTTCTCCTTTTTCGGATGGATTTTTTACATCTCTGAAGAAACCTTCCTACCTTCTGGTTTCCCAGTCTTCTTACACATATGGATGAGCTACAAAAAACAGTAGTTGAGGTTAATTTATTTATTTACTTATTTATTTCAGACCTATTTCTTATCTTCCATAGGTGCAGAGAAATGGAAAATTGATTTAATATGTATTAATAGGTATTTGTCCAATGTGGTAATTTCTTCACTGGTACTTGCGTTCAAACAATAACATGGCTTGGGTTTACGTTATTAACTTGAAAGCATTTTTCTTGTGTGATTTCTTTGTGTTTTCATAACAACTGTATAGTGACAGTGAAAAGAAAGTTTTAAGTGGGTGAGTCTCATTAGGAGACGAGTGGTTGTGTTGAATGACATCTTCACAAAAACACTTGGTGCCTTTTTAGTTACTATTAAGATGTGGATGTTTGCCAGATGTTGCTCAATGATAATCTCTTGCAGGCATCCCACTCATTCCCTGCCTTCCCTGCATGTGGGACTGATCTGAGCTGCATATAAAAATGCCTTTTTTTTTTATGTGGCATCCTGTACTCAGAAGAACTTCTCCTACTTCTGTCTACTTCAGCAAGTAGTGTTTGATTCCCCTTGAAATTTCACTTGTCAGGTTAAAAGGATCAGCCGATATAACATAGTAAATGTAAAATATTCTGTGTGCTTAAGCTGCAGAAACTGTGAAACCTAACATCTTCCAGCTCTGCACCTCGTTGTCCATAAAACTTCATACCAGTATCCTCATTCATCCTCTCTCTACAGCTTTTGACTTACCCTTCAAGTCCCCCTCGTTCAGCACTCAGCAGTAGCTGCAGCTACACACTCATGCCGCCCTACCAGACATGCTGGTAAATGAGTGTGCATGTGTTAATTGGCAGCCCAAATCAAAAAAAATCTGAATTGTACTGTTATATCTCTTCCATGCTTGGCTTGTGGATTGTAGTTCTTATCTCTTATTCAGCTACCAGTTTTCACAAAACATGTAGGAGCTCCAGTCTGTGCTGATCTCTCAGAGTTGGTGTCTGTTTATTAAGTTGTTGGGTGGAAATGCTGACTGGCAAGCAAGGTGATGACAAATCTGATTTTCTCAGAAAACAGGCTAACGATTTTAATTCCAGAATACACAGTTTTATTTCTCCTCAGGTTAGGTGAGGAATGTAGTGTTGTATTGGCTCTGAGGTTCCCTGTGGTGAGTTAGGAGGCCAATAGCACTGTCTCACTGCAGAAATAACCAGAAGTTGCAGAAATTGTATGGTCTGAGTGAAGCAGTATGGCAGTTGACATGCAATTGTTGTGGCTGTAGGGTATTGAAGGCCTGTGAGTGTGTGATGGACAATGTAAGAAAGCCCAGGTCATGCGTTTCTCTGAAGGTGACTCAAGGCATGCAAAGGCCAGCTGGTTCCTTAGCTCTCACCCAGCTGGGATCTGATCCTGGCGTTAAATAAGAGGATAGTTTATTGATCAGAGTCTGGTCTGTGATATGCAACTCACCCTGTCTCCATCTGTATGTTCCCACCTTGTTCTTTTGCCCTGGAACTAACCAGCATTCATGTGACTGCGACAGGAACCAATATAGGAAACTAATCTGACTGGAGATTGAACTTGCTTTCTTTCCTCATAAGGTTAGAATCTATTTAGTGGATTGTATGTAGATGCGTATGGATTATTCTTGCTGCTTTTACCTCCTTATTCATGCTTTTATAATGCGAATATGTGAAGCTACAGCAAGTCTAGTAGTGGCTATTTCTAGATATTTTGACATGTATAAAATTCATACTGTAATACAGGGATTTTTATTTTTTTTAATAAAAAAAAAAAAGAAAAACACAAGGTAAATTTGGGAACTGCTAACTTTTCCTATGAAAAATCATTAGATATTTCAAGCTGACGTTCCAGACAATAGAGGGAAATATTTGTAATGAAGTTCCAAACACAATTTTTTTTTTTTTAAACTCAGATTATTCACTCAAAAGATCACATACTGTTGTTCATTCTGGCTAATACGTGATCCAGCCACAGGTGTTTTGAATTTGAGAACTCACTGTTGCCAAGGAGCACCAAAACTTAACATTTAGAATACTACATTGCCATGGTAAATTTCTTGGTTAGAAGACTGCCAAGTAACAAAAATGAAACCAGTGCTTCTGGTGTGCCCTTTCCTATAGGAAAATAAAGTTCTATGAAAAACTGAAATATTCATTCCATGTTTTTCTTCTAGGTACTGGAGAGATGCTGAATAATGTGCTTAAATACATGGGTTTCTTTGTTTGTTTGTTTTAAGCTGGATTTCTTCTTGGGACTTTTGTTCATGCATAACTTAAGCAATGCACACAAATCTTTTGGTTGTGTTTCTAATGAATTCTTTTCTTTTGCATGCATAAGCAGATGTACTTAAACTTCCGGGGTTTCAGTCCCAATGCAGTACAGCCAGGAAGTTATTGTGTTCCTCTGAGCATATTTAAAGGTTTCTTTTATGTATATGAATATGTGTATGATATGTGTATGAATTTTTTTTTTAGAGCTATAGGTAGCATATGTGAACAGGCTTTCTGAGACTGGGTTTGCTAGGTAGATTACTGAATTTTTCTTGTCACCATTCCACTCTCAGATGTGGTTTTGTGATAGCACCTGCTAGCCTTGCAAGAACATGAAGATTCTCAAGTATGGGAGCAAACTCAGAAATACCCTTTTTATTCAGGCATCAAGTGATGTCAGAGAACTTTTGGCTTCTACCAGGAAAGCATTTCCAGCACACATATCTAGTTTTCCTGAAACAATTATTAGGAAAAGACATAGTAGACCTTGTATTCCAAACTGAATTCAGATCTTTATGAGAGTTACAGAACATTACATTGGAATAATCAAAGTATAACTGAACATTTCTTGTAATCATGTCTGGACATTAAGTGTATGATCTCGATACAGAAGAGACAGCCTATTCTCTCTCCATCAGGTAGTCCATCTGCTAAATCTCTCTCCAATTTAGAGACAAAGGTATATGTGGGACAATGTCAAAGGTTTTGTATAAGTCAAGGCATGACATCAGTTACTTTGCCTACCAATGCTGTTGCTCCAATGTAGAAACACACCAGATGGGTCAGGCACAGTCTGCCCTCAATGAAGCCCTACAGGCTGTCTTGTACCACCTTCCTGCCTTCCATATGCCTTAACATAGCCTCCACAAGAATCTGTGCTTTTCCCAGTAACTGTTGTTACCAGTAACAAGTACTGGGAGCTCCTGCCTGTGTGGCCAGTATCCCTTCAATATATGTTATACTGAAAAGAACAATTCCTGTTATAATCCACCACCATAAATTGCACTAATTTGGCAAAAGTAAACTGCTAGGAGAGGATGTTAAGTGGTGAGTCACTGGCACAAGCTGTCCAGAGCTGTGGGTGCCCCATACCTCGAGGTGTTGAAGGACATGTTGAGTGGGCCCTGGGCATCCTGATCTGGTGGGTGGAAACCCTTCATGACAGGGGGAGTTGGAACTGAATGTCTTCAACCTCCCTTCCAACTCGAGACATTTTATGATTCTAAGATTACACAGTTCTTGTCTGGGAAGTAATTTCCTGACTACTTTGCCTCCCTTACTCTCTTTAAACAGAAGAAACTGCTTTCTGCCTATAGCAAAAAAAAAGGCTGATATGAGCCTGGCAGGTGTAGGAGGGCTGCTCAAAAGTAATGTCTTCATTACGTGTGTCGTTGTATTCCTTGTGTCTCTTGTAGTTTCCATGGAAACAAACAGGAGGCATTACTTTCAGAGCAACCTATGTACATCATGTTTGGGGGAACACTTGCTTTATATTGCAAACTCTTGGTGTGCTGAAAGTCTGTTCTGTGAAATAGTTACGCACATGGTATCTATTTATTTATTTTGCATTTCAACTTTGTTTAGGATTTGTAGTAATAGAAATACCCCTTATGGTATCTGAGAAAGGCACAGTGTAGATTGGATGTAGTTTTGGGTGCAGTTCCTAAGCTAAGGTTTTTACTTCTGAAATATTCTTGTTTTCTTCCAGGCTTGTGTGCTTCACTGTATGGCTTGTTTTTGAAAGTGAATTAATTTCCGCTGTTATTCCTTTTGGATTTAAAAATTTATTAATTATCTGTAATACATTTGTAGAATATTTATTGATGACTATGTCCAGTTATCCGTACAGTTTAATAATCAGAATGCAATTGCCTCTTAGATAATGTTTATCTGCAAAACAAAAAGCATCCCATGTACTGTATGGCAAAGAATCCTTGAAAAGTGGTTACCTTCACTTACAACAGCATGCTGAATTTTTAGGAATCCTGGAGTGTATTGCTATTGATAGGTCTGCTTTGAGATTTGCCCGAGGCTGTAATTATTCTTTTGAGTTTACTGTCGCCTTTTAAGTGTATTACAAATTCTTGTCTTTGTGCCCTAAAGTGTTGGTAAGTCTGACCCTGTCTGACAGCTTAACCTTTGCAAGTTTCAGTGCAAAGACTCATTCTTTTTTGTTGTCCTTTATTACTTATTTACTAGATGTATATAGTAAATAATACTATATGTGTTTGTATGCGTATAAATATATATACATATATAATTTTTTATGAGTAAATGTTCATTATAGTTTTTTAAAAGCCTCAACAGGTTTTTTTGTTCTCTTGTTTCTGTTTGAGGAGCGAAGGGGGTTCTTGTGTGACTTCTTATTTTCTTCTTCATTGTTGTGTTGTTTAGTTTGCCCGCCTCGCTTTTTGACACAAGAAGCTGAAGGCTCAGTGAGTCCTGGTAGGGGTGGTCTAAGACCCGTTGTTTCAGGCACACTGTATATCTGAAGCAAAGCCTTTTTGAATTCTCTTCCAAGTAACTGACTGCTTTCTTGAGAACTTCATGAGTACTTCCAAGAACAGAGTTGATGCATACTGTCCCGTGTGAAAGAAGTGACTGTGGATTACATAAATTGATGTGCCTAGCCTGCCAAGGAGTGAATACCTTCCCTCATTCCTGCTGTCATATGTCTACAGAGATTTTATTGGCTGGCAGTTGGAGAGGCAGGCTCTTGGCTCATTTATGCCCCAGAAACATGCTGTGTCTGCATTAATATTTCTATAAAAATACATTACAAAACATTTTGGAGAGAAAGTTAAATATACTTAGTATTTGGATATGCAGTAACTACCATGTTAAGTCACTGTATGAATTCTTCGAATTCGGATGAGTCTGTAGCTTGGAGATACTTCCAATGGTGATTTTAAAAGCAAACAAGAGGCAGCCATCTTCCTTCTGAGATGGTCTACCCAGTTTTCATCTTTTTGAAAATACATAAGAGGTGTTCAATTAGAAAATGTGCTTTTATTTTCTTTCCTCCATTTACAAGAAGATGTATTACAGGGAATTATTCTTTAAAAAGATAACTCTCCTCAATATCACCTGTGTGCAACCCAACTCCTCAGCACACCCCTGTGCAAGCACACAAAGGTGCCACCGCATCCACGCACTATCCATGTGCTCACACACACTCACACAACCACATCCCTTAGTGCAGCCCTGTGCGCACACACACAGATACACGTGTAACCCCTTCCTTTCACTCCCAAAGTGCACGCACACACCGGTACCACAATGTCTGTGTGCAGCTCCAACCCTTTGCACACCTCTGTGCACGCACATATATGTGCATGCTCGTCCTTGCACACATACCCACTGACATGCACAGACCAGAGCAACCCCACTGCTTTGTACACACATGAACACAAACGTCTGTAACAGCACCCATGCACAAATACACACACGCGCACGCACACAAACTCGTGGAACCCCACTGCTTTGCACAATCCTGTGCACACTCATGTGTGTCATGCACTGATTTCCCAGCTAGTCCTTGTGGGGTCTCTTACTTAGGACGGGAGTGCAGGAGAGCAGCCAGAAGCTGTTTGCATTCCCTGCTGTCTGCTGGGAAGGTTTGTTGGTGATGCTTGGGTTGCTTTGCTTTCCCTTGGGAGGTGGGAAGGAGCTTTGTATGGAGGCACATCCCGTGCCAGAGCATCCCGATGGCACGCGTGGGATCAGCAGGTCTGTCAGAGAAGTGGGTGAGGTTGCACGCCAAGCTGCAGCAGAGGAAGGGGAGGAGGTCCCAGCACAGCTCTGCACCACGCTCTGCCACGCTGGGCAGCTTGTTCCTGGATCAGCAGTGCCATCAGACAAGAAGCAGGGAAGGAAAGCAAGGATGGGGATACCATCAAGCGCAGTTGGTGCATGACTGTGCAGACTCGCAGACCCAGAGCTTGTGGGTTGTTTCTGTTTTTGTAGCATTCATGTGAGGAAGCTGATCAAAAGGTTCTGCTGCTTGATTCTTCTTCTGAAAGAGCTGCCTACAGGTAAATGTCTGCAGGGATGGAGGATGTGACAGAAAGCATTTGTGTCCACAACAGTGTAGTTACACTTGGTCTAGAGAGTGAGAGAAGCAGGCAGCACTGCCTGACATTGGTCAGGGTGAGCTCCTCCTGCCGCAGCGCCATGATGGCAGGGCTGGAGATGATCTGCAGAGCCAGCTCAGAGGTGGGAGCCAGGAATGGACACGGCAGGAGTACAGAGGTGTTAGGGAGCATCCACGGCGTCCAAGAGCATCAGAAGGCCCTGAAAAGCATCACAAAGCCGCAGCCAGGAAGCTTGGGGTTGTCATGAGCAGCATCCAGGATGCTAGAAATTATTTGCTCCCTTACAAAACGGTAACAGAGCTCCTGCTGCAGGAGTCCCAAAGCCAGGCAAAATGGGAACACACGCAGAACTCTGCTGCACGCACCCCACAGCCAGAGAGCTGCAAGCTGAGCTGCCTTGCTGTTTCTTGCACTCATCCCAATCTCTGCGAATGAAGACTCGGAATGCAGTCAAGGCATTGATTGAGCATGAGCATGCCTTTATTCAATAGGAGAAAGGAGGGGGTGTGAGGTATGGAGGAAGGATGGGACTCGTCCTCTCCTGTCATCACGAGAGTGTCTCAGAGCTTGTGCTGTTCCCTTGAGCCTGGGACTGGTGGCCCGATTCTACACCCCCCTCCAAGAGGGTCGGCTGCTCCTCAGTAACGCTGACCTGGTCCTGCTTGGAGGTGTCGCTTTCGGGGCACTCAGGCTGTGCTTGGTCTGGGCTGTGTTGCAAAGGTACTGGGCCACAGTCCTGGCTGGTGAGCCTGGCACTTGGAGCCTGGCACTGGTGGTCTGAATCCACGCCCACCTCCAGGAGGCTCGGCTTCTCCTCACTGATACTGACCTGAGCCTGCATGGTGGTGCTGCTGTCGGGGCACTCGGGCTGTGCTGGGATTGTGCTGTCCTGGGACCCCTGCACTGGGTCCCAATCCAGGCTGGTGCCTGTGGTGTCTTGCAGGCTCAGGTCAGCAGCTTCAGTAGGGATGGGATGAATCAGGGCTTGAACAATGATGACCTCCTTTTCTCTGTCGTTCCTGTCTTGTAGAAGGCTGTCTTCCGAACTGCAGTGACTTGTGCTTCTTAACAGCTGTCCATTGATGGAAGCACATGATGCTCCATCGTCACTTGCCCTGGGTCTTCGGGGTTGACAGGGGCTCAGTTCACCTAGGAAGGTGTAGACAGGTGTTACTGTCAAACATTCGCAAGATGAATCATGAAAGAGGTTCTTGACATTTGGCTATGTAGTGGTGGTGGATAGAAGCAAATAGGCGTCTAGCAACAGTGTCACTGTCTTGAAAGTGATCCTCGTGCAGGTCCAGCCCTTGTGTTGACAAGAGACTCGTTTGGGAAAGACAGGGGTGAACCAAAGATGTCAGGCATGGGCTTGAATGCCAGAAGGAGGTGCAGGCCCACTGAAAGCATGAATCCTACCTGTGCTGCTGACAAGCAGTGTTTTGAAAGCTGGATTTGCACCCTTACCTGCCAGGACCATGACTTCTGTTTCTGAGGGCTCCCTGGCACTGCTCGGCAGTTGGTGTTCAGCCACAGGCGATGGTTTGCCCAGGCAAAAGCAAGAACACCAACTGCCAGCTGGTGATTCCCTCCTTTTGCTGGGAGAACTTGGTCTGGAGAGAGAAAACAGAGCATGCTGTCAGTCACGGTGCAGGGTGAGGGAAGAGCTGCACTGAGCGCTTCCAACAGTTGCCTGTTCCTGGCCCTGCCTGCTTTCTGCTGAAACACAGCTTAGAAACGTGCTCTGTTTCAAACAGCAGAGGACGCTTCCATTCCTACAGCTCAGCCCTCAAGTCCTGCTGGCTAGATTCCTCTCAACGATATCAAGCAAGATGCGGAGCATGTGAGCAAAGGCTCCACAGCCGGACAGGACAGGAGCTGGCAGGCGTAACTGCTTTCTGAGGAACCGTGCAGCCATAAGGGAAGCTCAAAAGCATTTCTGACTCTTACTGCTAATACCTCCTTGGCCTCAGCTCACTGCCATCTTTAATTTCTAATGCCAGCAAGTCCAACCAACAGCTCTGCTTACAGGAGAGGTGCAGTTGGTTTCAGGCACGTGGCCCTGAAATCTGGAAAACACTAATATTTCCAGGTACAGCCAGCACAGGCCAGGATAAACGCCAGCGTGGCTTTCTGCATCTTGTGACTGCCTGCCCAACCAGGAAGGAAAGGCACCCTTGTGTGGCTCCACTGAGCCTGTTGGGCAACTGTGTGTTAGTTGAGTCCTTGGAGACATCATGGATAAAAATAAACCAATAAAACCCACCCGACCAAAGATGATAGGGGCTGGAAAGGGAAGTCCTCTTTACCTTTCAGGTGGAAAATCAATCACCGTGTGGAAGTTCCCCGGCACAGCTGCGGGGCCTTCCTCCACTTCTATCTCTATATCGCTGTACTGTGTCACAGCGGGAGAGCTGCTCTGGCCTCTCCGCTGAGCCTGTGCCTCCTGCACCGTGAGCAGCTTTGTGGATGGAGGATGCACCCACACAGACTTGGGCGCAGCCATAGAACTGTGCCCTGCAAGGGAAAACCACAGGTAAGAGGGAGGATCAGAAAGCAGCAGCACAGCCATCCCAGTTCTGCATTTCTCTCAGACTTGCTTATCAGAGCCACTGGAAGAAGAGGAGCTCAAAATAACCGTGTGCTCAGAGGTATGCTCGTGGCAAAGGACACAGCCATAATTAAGAGCAGCTCACTGCATCAAAACAGGCAAACAAAAACCCAAGAAAAACTAAGGGGCAGGGAACTCAGAAAGCTTTGTTGCCACATTTCAATCAAGCTTCACCTGCTTGCAAAACATCTTAACAGCTGTGACGGTTTTCTCCATGTAAGTTATGGGTTTGGACACTCGGGATCCAGGAACGGGGCACCATATTCTAATCTAAACCCAGAAGCCTGCTGTCTCCTCAACAGCAAAAGCATTTTCAAAGGTCTTGAAGAAGGCCTGGATTGGATCAAGGTGCCAGATGAAGATCAAGCTAATGGAGGAAGACTCTCACCTGCTCCCTCTTCCACGGCTGGTGTGGATTTGGAGTGGAAGAGGCTGTCTGTGTGGGTGATAAGGAACTCCACCACAGCTGACTGTGTCTGCAGCTCCGTGCATGCAGCTTCTCCGCTGGTGCAGGCAGACTGGCTCTGCGGGGATCTGAAGAAAAGGCAGATCTTACAAGTCATTTCCCCAAGATCATTTCCCCAAGTCTGAATTTCTGTAGCCAAAAACTGACAAGTTGGGCTCTGGAGACTTCCGCAGTGGGCAATCAGCGATGCCACTGACGAAATTCTCCTGGATGATCAGGGACACAGCAGTCCCAGCTAAACAAGTGACTAGAAACTGTCATCTAGAAATTGTGCCTTGGGGGCTGGAGAGAGCAGAAGTAAGCATCGTGTTGAAACGGAAAAAGAAGTTTACCTTAAGAGGTTTGGAGCCCACACTATCGCTAAGTTCTGAGCGTGCATGTTGGTCACGGAGCAGTTCCCAGCCAGAGACGCCAAGTGTCTCATAAGGTACTCCAGCGTCCTGGAAAACAAGAGGGGCAGATGTTCAGCACCAAAAAGCAAGCTGTGCTGCAGTGCACGAAACAAACCTCACTTCATGCTGGTTGTTGTCATTGCTACCGTCCCTGAATATGAAGTAGATAAAACATTCCCACTGCCACCACGCTGCAGCACCAAGCCCCAGCACAGCACAGCCGCAGCCATCGGCTGCACCAACCGTGCCCCCGTGCCAAGGAACTGACCCAGTCAACTGACCCGACGCAGCCTTCAGCCGCTTCAGCGTGCACAGGCATGATGCTGCCAGCGTGAGGCAACACCTGGAATCGCATCATGGCCCTCTGAAAGGCAGCAGGGCTGAGCTCAGCAGACCGAGTGCAGCACTGACCTGTAGTGAGGAGCGGGCAGCTGCTGGATGGCATCTTGCATGCTGAGGAGCCGCTCCTCCTCTGTAGCTGAGCAAACAGCGTCCTGGAAAAAGGCAGGAAGGGATTCAGACACCAGGCGGGAATAGCAAAGGGAAGGGAATTCTCGCAAGCATCGTGAATGGTTTAAGTAAGCACCTCCTGGCACCACCAGAAGTGGCATCATCCAGAGGCAGGAGGTGGCAAAGACATGCCTCATGGGGCTAACAGAAATAAGACCTCGGAGCTGGGGCACTGCTGCAACCATCAGCCAGGACGCCCAGGGAAGAGGTACGTGTCATTTCCAAGACATTGCCCTGAGCTTACCGAGAACTTGGCATACAGCTGCTCGGTCAGCAGAGGGTTTGGGAGCTCCCTGAAGTACATCTTGCACAGGGAGCTCACGCTGTGAATGTCTCGGACGCTGAGCTCGGGAACCTGCTCCGACTCGAATTCATGGCTGCAGAGAAGGACACAGGATTGAGCAGAGGGCTTTGAGAAAGAGGAAACCAAGTCCAAATCCACGCCAAATAAAGTCAAGAAAAGGAAGGGGTTCCTCTGAATGCCCGCAGCATGGCACGTGCCCCTAATGACAGCTGTGTCAGTTGCAGCACTCTTACCGTAGTCGCTGGATCCTGGATGCCACGCCAGACAGGCGGTAGATCCCCTGCACCACGCCATGCTGCTCAATGAACTCAGCGCAGCTCTGCAGGACCTGGGGGACTACAAAACAAGAGCCAACGGTTAGCTTAGCTTCTGACTCAAGTCCTGGGTCAGGCTGTGCTCTTCTCACATCCCACCCAGTAAGCCCAGTCGGGCTACCGCTTGCTTCCTCCTTAGAGGAGAAAGCTGGCAGAGACAGCTGTGAGGAAACTGCACAGAGACGTGTTCTTGGCTTTCCAGAAATGCCACCACCTAGCAACAGCCTGGAGAAAGTAATTCTGGCAAAACCACAGACACTGCAAGTCCCATCACAGCTCCCTGGGGAATGGAGGAATCCAATCTCACGACCAGAAGAGCTAGGAAAAGGATGCAGGGTGCTCTGTTTGGCCAGAAGGCTTCCTACGTTTTCAGACTGAAACAATTGTTGGATATGATCTCCCTTTTATCTTTAGATGCCCAGCGGAGGGAGATCTCAGCAATGGGCTGTTCCTTACCATCACGGCCAGAGCGGAGAAGGTGCTCCCCCAGGTCACACCCAAACACCCCTTCCTTCGCCGGCTCCGGCTGCTCCGATCTCCTGGGGCGAGCCTTCACCACCGAACGAAGGAAGGTGCTGAGCTTGCCCCGTTTCTTCGGCACTGCAAAGAAACAAAGAAACCAGTTCATTTCAGGCTTGGCTCGGTTGGACGAGGCTGAGCTTAACACCTTCAACCGAGCACGGAACATCGGGAAGAACATTCCCAACCAGGACACGCAAGAACGGATTTTCCCCGTCCCTGCACGTGCCCAAGGCCAGGTCGGAAGGGGCCCCGGACAGCCTGCTCTTGACTCCTGCTAAATGCGTCGGCTGCTGACCCAGACTGAGGCAGAGGCCATGGAGCCTGAGGATGATCCTTTAGACCCCTTCCAATCCCAAGCCATTCCAGGAGGATTCTGTGACTTCCCCAAGCCCAACAATAAACACAGTGGGATTGGGACAGATCTCTGCGTGTTCCCATGGACCTTAATGCAGTCCTGTTGCTAAGCTTGCTCAACGCGGGCATTAACAAACCCCCTGAAAGCCACGCTCTGACCCCATTTTACTAACCCGCATTGTCAAATGTAACATGTGTACCTGGCTTTGGCAATGAATTGATGAGGGACTCGGGAACTTTTCCACTGATGAGCTCCACGCACTCAGCAGGGAAAAACCCAACCTGTAACAAGAACAAAAAGAGAGGAGGGCATTAGCCTGAGCCCAGAGCCAAAGGGAATGTCCCCTGACAGTGACACAGGGCAACCGTTTGCATCCGGAAGCCATCCTGTGCAGGCAGAGCAGCTCCAAGCTGATATTCCTGACTCTACTGAAGTTGGGCTCTCTAGTCGAAAGCATGTGCCTACCTGAAAGCCAAGCTTGCCTCTCCACCGGGGGCTCAGCTCCTTTGGTGGCATATCAATAATGCACACCAAGTCTCCCACCTGCAAGAGATTGAAACGTCAATCCCAGCTTCAGCACAGCTGGCAGGAAAGCACAGCTCAAATAACTGCCTTCTTCTGCGCCACAGAATATCCTAAAGCTAGACAGCAATTGCACCAATGCAGCCCCCAAGGCATTTTCCTTTCTAAAACTAAACTTGGAGGTACAAGGGTCACACAACATACACAGTACAGCTGTGCAGTAGGAAACAGGTCTCAAAATCAGCAGGCTCTCTGCCAAAGGCTATGGAAGAGCTCCACTTTAACCACGGGCATCGGTTAGCAGGGCTTCCTGAACACATCTGCACACTTCACACACCCGTCTGCTGTTGCTCAGAGACCAGGCTCCCATACTGGGCAGGATCTGCTTGATTACAAGGTTCAAATGCCCAATCCAACCATACTGGAGAGATGGCTGAACTCCTCCTGACCCAGCGCAAGTCTAAGCTGGAACCGAACCTTCGAAGCTTCACCTCACGAGACATTCTGAAGGTGTCTGTGAATATTCCTGAGGCGTTCACACCCTAGACTACTCTCCCGTGCATGACAACAAGGAACGCCTGTAACTGCTTACCTCCAGGGAGACTTCATCCGGCCCCTGGGCGACGTAACGCTTAATAACATGGGCTGCCGCAATCGCTGGCACGTTGAAAGATGACTCCGCACGCACCAGCTGCGGCTTCCACATGTTATCAGCCTGCAAAACAGAGCACAGGCCGTGGTCAGGAGCTGAGGACAAACCAGGAGGATTTCAAGGTGAGGAGCACATCTGCAGAGAAAGCTGCAGGAAATGCGCTCCGTCCTGATCAGGAGCACTTCAGAAGGAGCTGCACTTCTCATCACAGTTGTTTCTCTTCCTGGCGTGCAGTGCCAGGCCATGCCAAGATGCATCTCTCTCTACCCAGACTCATCAGCAATGGCACTGGCGCAGACAGGTGGCCAGGCCCTTTTTGGCCCATTCTTTCCTGCAGGAGAGCACATCTGCGGCTCCCTCTGCTGGCTCAACACAGAGAACAAAGACAAGCCAGAGCTTCATACTGTACCTCCGTGCCCGCCACCTCGGGCTCACATCTGATCTCGCTGCAAGCGTTGCCCATCCCAGCAGGTGTGACAAGCTGGAACAGAGCAGAAACACACGTCTGTTTTCTCTATTCACCCAGCACAGTATGGAGGGACTTCTTCAGAAGTACCCTTGCATACTCTGCGGAATAGTCAAGTGTTCAAGAAACTACCCCTTGCTTCAGTAAATTCAAACGTGACAGCCTATTAGGCAGCGCTGTACCAAGTTGCTATCCCTCTGCCAGCAGATGGGGACTCTGGCACAGAGCAGCAGATGCAATCACCCAGAGCACTCTGACAGTGCGATAGCAGGGCATTAGACAGCACCCTTCTGAGGGCTGAGCTGGAGGGCAGTGAAGAAACCCACGGCATGCAAAACGACGTGGTGGGACAAAAGATGGCACGTACCTGGCAACGAGATCACCTCAGGCTATCTGCAGCAGTTCCTGGTCACTCTGCTCAGATCTTATGAGAGCAAAAGCTGCACCAAGGCAGTGGGCGGAGGGTGGGCAGAGGAGAGAGAAAGAGCAGGTCAGTGAGCAGGAATAAGACAGCCATGGCATAACGCACACAGCAAAACCCTCCCATCCACTTGCTGCAAGACATGCTGAGTCTCAGGCTACGTGATGCCTGTCCACCCAGCAACCTTACTCTGCTTCCATAATTGAGCAAAGAAGACAACGAAAGAAGCATGGGACAGGTGCCACCTTTATGGACACCCCCTTTGGAATGTGTGTACCAGGGGAAGATTATGTCTGACGGTCAAGAGTAAGCAACATGGTGCTTTGAGCGCTGACAGCCAGCACTTCTCAACACCTCGCTGCCCACCCGTCCATCCCACGCTGGCTCAGCTTACCTACAGGATGCTGCGCACGATGGTACTCAAACAAAGGCACTAAACGCACAAGAACAACAAGAAAACCAACCACTCCGAACTCCTACTCGCCCACAAAGGAACACAGAACGCACCGCTCCTCCCCTCATGCCAGCCGCTTATGACATCACCAACGGCCACCAGCCTGCTCCACCATGACTCCCCACAAGGGGGGGAGGCATGACCACGTGGTCAAATGTGATTCCAACACGGCACCACAACATTGCAGAACTCACTGTGGGGTTGGAATTACGTCCTGGTGTGGCAGCGCAATGGGAGGTGTTTGGGCACAGCTGAAGAGCTGGCAGACACCTGACGTTTCCAAAGGAGAGTGCCAGATTCACTCTCAGCATTCTTTTGCAGGGCTCTTAGGGATGCTTCAAACCCATTTTCATTGCCTAGGTCATTTCTAGCAAGTCCAGCCGACAAATGCTCACTTTGTCTGGGTAACGCCTCTGTGCATCTACGGTCATGAATGAAAAATAAAATAAAGTGGGCACACGACCCTATGAAAATTACCTCTCTGCTCTTCTTGTCAGCCAAACACCTAAGATGAGCATTACGTGTCCCTGCTCCTGAATGAATATTCACTCAAGTCTGTGTTCGACTCTGCTCCACTTCAGGGTCTAAAAGAAACATGGACAGAGATGATGAGAAGATACTTTGCGTAGACAAAAGCGCAGGGTGCACGTGTATTCTCTTTAACAAGAAATACTACTTGAGAATCCACAGTTTTTTGAGAGGTAGTATGAAAGATGAATGAAAAGGAAACACATTGTGAACTATTTTCATAGAATCATAGAATCATCATCATTTTCATTAAAATAACCTTGTTAATCCTCTCCCCATCAAAAAGGAAGCCTTATTAGCAGCAGATCTGAGGACACCTTGCACCACGAATTGTGGCACTTGCTTTTTTTTTCCCTCGCTTCTGTTGTTAGTGTCAGATCCACTCAGGTTAAAATATATGGATCAGAATAGCCATTCAGTTCTGCTGAGGCAGGAACCCACCACCAGGATGTCCCCCAGTCTTATTCCCTGCTTTTCCCAGCACAGCTGGGGAAAGGAACAGCAACTTACGCAGACTTCTGCAGGGCCTTCCATTCGGTCTCACATCACAGCGAGAAGCAGGAGAGCTCTCGTGGCACAAAGCTCGGGGCTGGAGAAATCAAGGCTGCCTCTAAGATGGCTCTTCAAACAACACAAGTAACTGGACATGAGACATGAAAGACAAGGCTGCACTTGCAACATCAGCACTTCCTGCAGAGCACATCACACAGCTGTAGGCACACTGCAGAAGACTCACACAGCACCTGAGAGATACCAGCTCAGGAAGGAAAACCTTACCCCATGAACACAGCCACAAGCTACTCTCTTCTTCGTGGCCTTTGTTCACAGTGAGCATTTCCCTCAAGAGTGCTGCTCAAGGTGCTGCTGTCTCCAGCTGTTGGCCACTTGCACTGCTGGATGCTGCACCCACAGCAGTTTGCTTCCGGGGCCCTCCTTCACCTCACTGTGCTAACACTCATGATTCAAATTACACTGACGTTCCAGGTGAGAACTGCACCTAACATTCTTCCTTCTACAAGCAAACAGGCCCAACATGTGGTCGTGAAAATGCTTTTAACAAAAAGAAACAGAGATGGCATGGCAGGACAGATGTACTTAGTGTGCACTTTTGAAGCCATTCAGGAACCAAGTCATTCTTGCTGCAAAACCCCTGACTTCTGTTAAAAGCTGAACGGTCCTCAGAACACCTGTTTCCATCAGCTGCCACCATCCAAAACAGCCATCCTTCTTGCAGTCACCCGGCCCAAACATCCCTTTTGCTCTACACTTGATTCCTGCAAGAGAGATGGGAGCTCGGCACGCACACCATCCTTCCAACACCCCATCCCAGCAGCAAGGGATCACAGCACTGGCACAGCTGGAACAAAAAGGGTGTGCGAGTTTCCTGTTAGCACTCAGTGTGAACAAATCTACCACTAAACAACACCGTGAGCCCCCACTCACCTCAGCAGAGGTCAACCTGTAACCCCAGCCTTCCCCTTTCCACGTGCACACACACACCCATGCGCCACCCTGCCTGCTTTGCACACCCCCATGCACGCACTGCATCTTGTGCCCTCCTTTGCATTCACAGACGTGTGCAAACCATCCCTGGGAACACGTACGGGCCTACACCTACCAGAAAACATCCCTTTGTGTGCACCCCTCAATATCAAATGTAAAAAAATAAAATAAAAATGTTTACACCCTAAGATGACAAATGTCAAGCATTTATTTGTCAGTGTGTGGTGACTTACAAAGTGCAGCTTTCTAGCATACGTTTGGCAGACTCACCACTCACTGGCTAAAGGGATTTCCTCCTACCATCTAATCTAAGTGTTCCTTCTTACAGTTTAAAACCATGACCACTTGTCCTTTCACTGCGCACCCTCATCCTCATCTTCCTTGTATTTTTCCCTTATGGTATTGAAATGCTACGGTAATGTCTGGAGCTTTCTCTTCTCAAGGCTAAACAACAACACCTGTCACCAAACAACACATTTTACCTTTTTCTCTCTGTGCAATTTCAAGTAACTACCACAGAACAATTCCCCTCCTACTTTTAGCAGAAGCACTGCTTTTTGTTTTTCCTTTAGTGTGACAAGAGCAGGGACCTGCAATTTAAAGGTCCTGTTCCTAGAAATTGTTTCAACAGATTTTTCCTTCAGTAGAATCACTGCTAAGCACAATATGACGCTTAAGTGCTTACTTATATAAGTAACATAGCTACCAATATAATAAGATGCATGCAAATTATGTCTTTTTTTTCAAACAAATAATGGCATTTGGTCTCAAGCTTGAGGTCAAGAACTTACTTGAGAAAGAGGTGCCAGCTTCTTTTGAACCTTACCCACACTGCATGAACTTAAGATAAATTTGACTTTTTTGTCAGGAACAATGATGTTTTTGTTCAAATATTTCAGATTTTGTAAATTTACATAAGAAATCTTAATACTGATGTATATGAATAAATAACATTTGAATGTTAAATTAGCAGTACTGTTAAGTAGCTAATTAATCTATCTCTCTGAAATGTGCTTTGTTGTGAAGACACCATTCTTTCCTACAGTTTCCCATGATGGAATTTTAAACCAAAGGATTCCAAGGAATTTTTCTAATTTTTTACCACCTTTTTACTAACAATTGTAGTTGTTTTCCTCTTATTGTGGGAGAGAAGTTAGACCAGAACATCACTGTCAAGTTTTTCTTAGTATTAAAAAACATTCTGAGAGGTGGAGAGAACTGAGTAGAGTTGGAGGTTGAACTGAGTAGAGTTGGAGGTTGAAACAGAGCATAGCACACTGAATATCTATATAGTGATTTTGAGTATCTATTTGTATATCTCTGTATGTGTTTGTTTTTAACAAAGATCGGATATATACAAAAATTTGCGTATCTAAGGTTGGTTATTTTTTTAACAATAATTAGCGTTGAGTTTAAGAATCTTTCCTTAGATCTTTTAAAATGTTTCACAATGAAAATAAGATGCACTAATGGAAAAGTACCATTTTAACAGGACAAAAATGAACAAACTGAAGGCAATTTTTTCATATCCGTAGCTCAGTCTGGCTGTAAGAATAATATTAAAATATATCTAGTTAGGAATGTCTTGTCTTCTGTTTAGACTTCAGAAGCCTTTTTAGACTGCTGATTGTTCTTCCTCAGATGTTTGTGAAAGCAGCCCAGTTTTTAATGATATCTGACTTTGTTTGAACTGGAATTCGTTTAGCAGCAGAATGCACTCTGTTTTGAGGAATGGTTTTTGTTGATTTCTGAAATGTAAGTTAATGTAACAAATGTGTTTTACATGGAAGTTCCTCGAGACAGATGAGCCTTCATCTTGTCTTCCTTGACAAGATGGCAGTGCCATCAGACAAGAAGCAGGGAAGGAAAGCAAGGATGGGGGTACCATCAAGCGCAGTCAATGCATGCCTGTGCAGACCCGCAGACCCAGAGCTTGTGGGTTGTTTCTGTTTTTGTAGCATTCATGTGAGGAAGCTGATCAAAAGGTTCTGCTGCTTGATTCTTCTTCTGAAAGAGCTGCCTACAGGTAAATGTCTGCAGGGATGGAGGATGTGACAGAAAGCATTTGTGTCCACAACAGTGTAGTTACACTTGGTCTAGAGAGTGAGAGAAGCAGGCAGCACTGCCTGACATTGGTCAGGGTGAGCTCCTCCTGCCACAGCGCCATGATGGCAGGGCTGGAGATGATCTGCAGAGCCAGCTCAGAGGTAGGAGCTGGGAATGGACATGGCAGGAGGACAGAGGTGTTAGGGAGCAGCCATGACGTCCAAGAGCGTCAGAAGGCCCTGAAAAGCATCACAAAGCCGCAGCCAGGAAGCTTGGGGTTGTCATGAGCAGCATCCAGGATGCTAGAAATTATTTGCTCCCTTACAAAACGGTAGCAGAGCTCCTGCTGCAGGAGTCCCAAAGCTAGGCAAAATGGGAACACACGCAGAGCTCTGCTGCATGCACCCCACAGCCAGAGAGCTGCAAGCTGAGCTGTCTTGCTGTTTCTTGCACTCATCCCAATCTCTGCGAATGAAGACTCGGAATGCAGTCAAGGCATTGATTGAGCATGAGCATGCCTTTATTCAATAGGAGAAAGGAGGGGGTGTGAGGTATGGAGGAAGGATGGGACTCGTCCTCTCCTGTCATCACGAGAGTGGCTCAGAGCTTGTGCTGTTCCCTGGAGCCTGGGACTGGTGGCCCGATTCTACACCCCCTTCCAAGAGGCTCGGCTGCTCCTCAGTAACGCTGACCTGGTCCTGGTTGGAGGTGTCGCTTTCGGGGCACTCAGGCTGTGCTTGGTCTGGGCTGTGTTGCAAAGGCACTGGGCCACAGTCCTGGCTGGTGAGCCTGGCACTTGGAGCCTGGCACTGGTGGTCTGAATCCACGCCCACCTCCAGGAGGCTCGGCTTCTCCTCACTGATGCTGACCTGAGCCTGCATGGTGGTGCTGCTGTCAGGGCACTCAGGCTGTGCTGGGATTGTGCTGTCCTGGGACCCCTGCACTGGGTCCCAATCCAGGCTGGTGCCTGTGGTGTCTTGCAGGCTCAGGTCAGCAGCTTCAGTAGGGATGGGATGAATCAGGGCTTCAACAATGATGACCTCCTTTTCTCTGTCGTTCCTGTCTTGTAGAAGGCTGTCTTCCGAACTGCAGTGACTTGTGCTTCTTAACAGCTGTCCATTGATGGAAGCACATGATGCTCCATCGTCACTTGCCCTGGGTCTTCGGGGTTGACAGGGGCTCAGTTCACCTAGGAAGGTGTAGACAGGTGTTACTGTCAAACATTCGCAAGATGAATCATGAAAGAGGTTCTTGACATTTGGCTATGTAGTGGTGGTGGGCAGAAGCAAATAGGCTTCTAGCAACAGTGTCACTGTCTTGAAAGTGATCCTCGTGCAGGTCCAGCCCTTGTGTTGCCAAGAGACTCGTTTGGGAAAGACAGGGGTGAACCAAAGATGTCAGGCACGGGCTTGAATGCCAGAAGGAGGTACAAGCCCACTGAAAGCATGAATCCTACCTGTGCTGCTGACAAGCAGTGTTTTGAAAGCTGGATTTGTACCCTTACCTGCCAGGACCATGACTTCTGTTTCTGAGGGCTCCCTGGCACTGTGCTGCAGTTGGTGTTCAGCCATAGGCGATGGTTTGCCCAGGCAAAAGCAGGAACACCAACTGCCAGCTGGTGATTCCTTCCTTTTGCTGGGAGAACTTGGTCTGGAGAGAGAAAACAGAGCATGCTGTCAGTCACGGTGCAGGGTGAGGGAAGAGCTGCACTGAGCGCTTCCAACAGTTGCCTGTTCCTGGCCCTGCCTGCTTTCTGCTGAAACACAGCTTAGAAACACGCTCTGTTTCAAACAGCAGAGGACGCTTCCATTCCTACAGCTCAGCCCTCAAGTCCTGCTGGCTAGATTCCTCTCAACGATATCAAGGAAGATGCGGAGCATGTGAGCAAAGGCTCCACAGCCGGACAGGACAGGAGCTGGCAGGCGTAACTGCTTTATGAGGAACCGTGCACCCATAAGGGAAGCTCAAAAGCATTTCTGACTCTTAATGCTAATACCTCCTTGGCCTCAGCTCACTGCCATCTTTAATTTCTAATGCCAGCAAGTCCAACCAACAGCTCTGCTTACAGGAGAGGTGCAGTTGGTTTCAGGCACGTGGCCCTGAAATCTGGAAAACACTAATATTTCCAGGTACAGCCAGCACAGGCCAGGATAGATGCCAGCGTGGCTTTCTGCATCTTGTGACTGCCTGCCCAACCAGGAAGGAAAGGCACCCTTGTGTGGCTCCACTGAGCCTGTTGGGCAACTGTATGTTAGTTGAGTCCTTGGAGACATAATGGATAAAAATAAACCAATAAAACCCACCCGACCAAAGATGATAGGGGCTGGAAAGGGAAGTCCTCTTTACCTTTCAGGTGGAAAATCAATCACCGTGTGGAAGTTCCCCGGCACAGCTGCGGGGCCTTCCTCCACTTCTATCTCTATATCGCTGTACTGTGTCACAGCGGGAGAGCTGCTCTGGCCTCTCCGCTGAGCCTGTGCCTCCTGCACCGTGAGCAGCTTTGTGGATGGAGGATGCACCCACACAGACTTGGGCGCAGCCATAGAACTGTGCCCTGCAAGGGAAAACCACAGGTAAGAGGGAGGATCAGAAAGCAGCAGCACAGCCATCCCAGTTCTGCATTTCTCTCAGACTTGCTTATCCGACCCACTGGAAGAAGAGGAGCTCAAAATAACTGTGTGCTCAGATGTATGCTTGTGGCAAAGGACACAGCCACAATTAAGAGTAGCTCACTGCATCAAAACAGGCAAACAAAAACCCTAGAAAACCTAGGGGGCAGGGAACTCAGAAAGCTTTGTTGCCACATTTCAATCAAGCTTCACCTGCTTGCAAAACATCTTAACAGCTGTGATGGTTTTCTCCATGTAAGTTATGGGTTTGGACACTCGGGATCCAGGAACGGGGCACCATATTCTAATGTAAACCCAGAAGCCTGCTGTCTCCTCAACAGCAAAAGCATTTTCAAAGGTCTTGAAGAAGGCCTGGATTGGATCAAGGTGTCAGATGAAGATCATGCTAATGGAGGAAGACGCTCACCTGCTCCCTCTTCCACGGCTGGTGTGGATGTGGAGGGGAAGAGGCTGTCTGTGTGGGTGATAAGGAACTCCACCACAGCTGACTGTGTCTGCAGCTCCGTGCATGCAGCTTCTCCGCTGGTGCAGGCAGACTGGCTCTGCGGGGATCTGAAGAAAAGGCAGATCTTACAAGTCATTTCCCCAAGATCATTTCCCCAAGTCTGAATTTCTGTAGCCAAAAACTGACAAGTTGGGCTCTGGAGACTTCCGCAGTGGGCAATCAGCGATGCCACTGATGAAATTCTCCTGGATAAGCAGGGACACAGCAGTCCCAGCTAAACAAGTGACTAGAAACTGTCATCTAGAAATTGTGCCTTGGGGGCTGGGGAGAGCAGAAGTAAGCATCATGTTGAAACGGAAAAAGAAGTTTACCTTAAGAGGTTTGGAGCCCACACTATCGCTAAGTTCTGAGCATGCATGTTGGTCACGGAGCAGTTCCCAGCCAGAGACGCCAAGTGTTTCATTAAGTACTCCAGCGTCCTGGAAAACAAGAGGGGCAGATGTTCAGCACCAAAAAGCAAGCTGTGCTGCAGTGCACGAAACAAACCTCACTTCATGCTGGTTGTTGTCATTGCTACCGTCCTTGAATATGAACTAGATAAAACATTCTCACTGCCACCACGCTGCAGCACCAAGCCCCAGCACAGCACAGCCGCAGCCATCGGCTGCACCAACCGTGCTTCTGTGCCAAGGAACTGACCCAATCAATCGACCCGACGCAGCCTTCAGCCGCTTCAGCGTGCACAGGCATGATGCTGCCAGCGTGAGGCAACACCTGGAATCTCATCATCACCCTCTGAAAGGCAGCAGGGCTGAGCTCAGCAGACCGAGCGCAGCACTGACCTGTAGTGAGGAGCGGGCAGCTGCTGGATGGCATCTTGCATGCTGAGTAGCCGCTCCTCCTCTGTAGCTGAGCAAACAGCGTCCTGGAAAAAGGCAGGAAGGGATTCAGACACCAGGTGCGAATAGCAAAGGGAAGGGAATTCTCGCAAGCATCGTGAATGGTTTAAGTAAGCACCTCCTGGCACCACCAGAAGTGGCATCAGCCAGAGGCAGGAGGTGACAAAGACATGCCTCATGGGGCTAACAGAAATAAGACCTCGGAGCTGGGGCACTGCTGCAACCATCAGCCAGGACGCCCAGGGAAGAGGTACGTGTCATTTCCAAGACATTGCCCTGAGCTTACCGAGAACTTGCCATACAGCTGGTCGGTCAGCAGAGGGTTTGGGAGCTCCCTGAAGTACATCTTGCACAGGGAGCTCACGCTGTGAATGTCTCGGACGCTGAGCTCGGGAACCTGCTCCGACTCGAATTCATGGCTGCAGAGAAGGACACAGGATTGAGCAGAGGGCTTTGAGAAAGAGGAAACCAAGTCCAAAGCCACACAGAATACAGTCAAGAAAAGGAAGGGGTTCCTCTGAACGCCCGCAGCATGGCACGTGCCCCTGCTGACAGCTGTGTCAGTCGCAGCACTCTTACCGTAGTCGCTGGATCCTGGACGCCACGCCAGACAGGCGGTAGATCCCCTGCACCACGCCATGCTGCTCAATGAACTCAGCGCAGCTCTGCAGGACCTGGGGGACTACAGAACAAGAGCCAGCGGTTAGCTCAGCTTCTGACTCAAGTCCTGGGTCAGGCCCTGCTCTTCTCACATCCCACCCAGTAAGCCCAGCCGGGCCACCGCTTGCTTCCTCCTTAGAGGAGAAAGCTGGCAGAGACAGCTGTGAGGAAACTGCACAGAGACGTGTTCTTGGCTTTCCAGAAATGCCACCACCTAGCAACAGCCTGGAGAAAGTAATTCTGGCAAAACCACAGACACTGCAAGTCCCATCACAGCTCCCTGGGGAATGGAGGAATCCAATCTCACGACCAGAAGAGCTAGGAAAAGGATGCAGGGTGCTCTGTTTGGCCAGAAGGCTTCCTGCGTTTTCAGACTGAAACAATTGTTGGATATGATCTCCCTTTTATCTTTAGATGCCCAGCGGAGGGAGATCTCAGCAATGGGCTGTTCCTTACCATCACGGCCAGAGCGGAGAAGGTGCTCCCCCAGGTCACACCCAAACACCCCTTCCTTCGCCGGCTCCGGCTGCTCCGATCTCCTGGGGCGAGCCTTCACCACCGAGCGAAGGAAGGTGCTGAGCTTGCCCCGTTTCCTCGGCACTGCAAAGAAACAAAACAAAGAAACCAGTTCATTTCAGGCTTGGCTCGGTTGGACGAGGCTGAGCTTAACGCCTTCGACCGAGCACGGAACATCGGGAAGAACATTCCCAACCAGGACACGCAAGAACGGATTTTCCCCGTCCCTGCACGTGCCCAAGGCCAGGTCAGAAGGGGCCCCGGACAGCCTACTCTCGACTCCTGCTAAATGCGTCGGCTGCCGACCCAGACTGAGGCAGAGGCCATGGAGCCTGAGGATGATCCTTTAGGCCCCTGCCAATCCCAGGCCATTCCAGGAGGATTCTGTGACTTCCCCAAGCCCAACAATAAACACAGTGGGATTGGGACAGATCTCTGCGTGTTCCCATGGACCTTAATGCAGTCCTGTTGCTAAGCTTGCTCAACGCGGGCATTAACAAACCCCCTGAAAGCCACGCTCTGACCCCATTTTACTAACCCGCATTGTCAAATGTAACATGTGTACCTGGCTTTGGCAATGAATTGATGAGGGACTCGGGAACTTTTCCACTGATGAGCTCCACGCACTCACCAGGGAAAAACCCAACCTGTAACAAGAACAAAAAGAGAGGAGGGCATTAGCCTGAGCCCAGAGCCAAAGGGAAAGTCCTCTGTCACCGACACAGGGCAACCGTTTGCATCCGGAAGCCATCCTGTGCAGGCAGAGCAGCTCCAAGCTGAGATTCCTGACTCTACTGAAGTTGGGCTCTCTAGTCGAAAGCATGTGCCTACCTGAAAGCCAAGCTTGCCTCTCCACCGGGGGCTCAGCTCCTTTGGTGGCATATCAATAATGCACACCAAGTCTCCCACCTGCAAGAGATTGAAACGTCAATCCCAGCTTCAGCACAGCTGGCAGGAAAGCACAGCTCAAACAACTGCCTTCTTCTGCGCCACAGAATATCCTAAAGCTAGACAGCAATTGCACCAATGCAGCCCCAAGGCATTTTCCCTTCTAAAACTGAACTTGGAGGTACAAGGGTCACACAACATACACAGTACAGCTGTGCAGTAGGAAACAGGTCTCAAAATCAGCAGGCTCTCTGCCAAAGGCTATGGAAGAGCTCCATTTTAACCACGGGCATCGGTTAGCAGGGCTTCCTGAACACATCTGCACACTTCACACACCCGTCTGCTGTTGCTCAGAGACCAGGCTCCCATACTGGGCAGGATCTGCTTGATTACAAGGTTCAAATGCCCAATCCAACCATACTGGAGAGATGGCTGAACTCCTCCTGACCCAGCGCAAGTCTAAGCTGGAACCGAACCTTCGAAGCTTCACCTCACGAGACATTCTGAAGGTGTCTGTGAATATTCCTGAGCCGTTCACACCCTAGACTACTCTCCCGTGCATGACAACAAGGAACGCCTGTAACTGCTTACCTCCAGGGAGACTTCATCCGGCCCCTGGGCGACGTAACGCTTAATAACATGGGCTGCCGCAATCGCTGGCACGTTGAAAGATGACTCCGCACGCACCAGCTGCGGCTTCCACATGTTATCAGCCTGCAAAACAGAGCACAGGCCGTGGTCAGGAGCTGAGGACAAACCAGGAGGATTTCAAGGTGAGGAGCACATCTGCAGAGAAAGCTGCAGGAAATGCGCTCCGTCCTGATCAGGAGCACTTCAGAAGGAGCTGCACATCTCATGACAGTTGTTTCTCTTCCTGGCGTGCTGTGCCAGGCCATGCCAAGATGCATCTCTCTCTACCCAGACTCATCAGCAATGGCACTGGCGCAGACAGGTGGCCAGGCCCTTTTTGGCCCATTCTCTCCTGCAGGAGAGCACATCTGCGGCTCCCTCTGCTGGCTCAACACAGAGAACAAAGACAAGCCAGAGCTTCTTACTGTACCTCCGTGCCCGCCACCTCGGGCTCACATCTGATCTCGCTGCAAGCGTTGCCCATCCCAGCAGGTGTGACAAGCTGGAACAGAGCAGAAACACACGTCTGTTTTCTCTATTCACCCAGCACAGTATGGAGGGACTTCTTCAGAACTACCCTTGCATACTCTGCGGAATAGTAAAGTGTTCAAGAAACTACCCCTTGCTTCAGTAAATTCAAACGTGACAGCCTATTAGGCAGCGCTGTACCAAGTTGCTATCCCTCTGCCAGCAGATGGGGACTCTGGCACAGAGCAGCAGATGCAATCACCCAGAGCACTCTGACAGTGCGATAGCAGGGCATTAGACAGCACCCTTCTGAGGGCTGAGCTGGAGGGCAGTGAAGAAACCCACGGCATGCAAAACGACGTGGTGGGACAAAAGATGGCACGTACCTGGCAACGAGATCACCTCAGGCTACCTGCAGCAGTTCCTGGTCACTCTGCTCAGATCTTATGAGAGCAAAAGCTGCACCAAGGCAGTGGGAGGAGGGTGGGCAGAGGAGAGAGAAAGAGCAGGTCAGTGAGCAGGGCTAAGACAGCCATGGCATAACGCACACAGCACAACTGTCCCATCCACTTGCTGCAAGACATGCTGAGTCTCAGGCTACGTGATGCCTGTCCACCCAGCAACCTTACTCTGCTTCCATAATTGAGCAAAGAAGACAACGGAAGAAGCATGGGACAGGTGCCACCTTTATGGACACCCCCTTTGGAATGTGTGTACCAGGGGAAGATTATGTCTGACGGTCAAGAGTAAGCAATATGGTGCTTTGAGCGCTGACAGCCAGCACTTCTCAACACCTCGCTGCCCACCCGTCCATCCCACGCCGGCTCAGCTTACCTACAGGATGCTGCGCACGATGGTACTCAAACAAAGGCACTAAACGCACAAGAACAACAAGAAAACCAACCACTCCGAACTCCTACTCGCCCACAAAGGAACACAGAACACACCGCCCCGCCCCTCATTCCAGCCGCTTATGACATCACCAACGGCCACCAGCCTGGTCCACCATGACCCCCCACAAGGGGGGGAGGCAAGACCACGGGGTCACATCTGATTCCAACACGGCACCACAACATTGCAGAACTCAGTGTGGGGTTGGAATTACGTCCTGGTGTGGCAGCACATTGGGAGGTGTTTGGGCACAGCTGAAGAGCTGACAGACACCTGACGTTTCCAAAGGAGGGTGCCATATTCACTCTCAGCATTCTTTTGCAGGGATCTTAGGGATGCTTCAAACCCATTTTCATTGCCTAGGTCATTTCTAGCAAGTCCAGCCGACAAATGCTCACTTTGTCTGGGTAACGCCTCTGTGCATCTACGGTCATGAATGAAAAATAAAATAAAGTGGGCACACGACCCTATGAAAATTACCTCTCTGCTCTTCTTGTCAGCCAAACACCTAAGATGAGCATTACGTGTCCCTGCTCCTGAATGAAGATTCACTCAAGTCTGTGTTCGACTCTGCTCCACTTCAGGGTCTAAAAGAAACATGGACAGAGATGATGAGAAGATACTTTGCGTAGACAAAAGCGCAGGGTGCACGTGTATTCTCTTTAACAAGAAATACTACTTGAGAATCCGCAGTTTTTTGAGAGGTAGTATGAAAGATGAATGAAAAGGAAACACATTGTGAACTATTTTCATAGAATCATAGAATCATCATCATTTTCATTAAAATAACCTTGTTAATCCTCTCCCCATCAAAAAGGAAGCCTTATTAGCAGCAGATCTGAGGACACCTTGCACCACGAATTGTGGCACTTGCTTTTTTTTTCCCTCGCTTCTGTTGTTAGTGTCAGATCCACTCAGGTTAAAATATGTGGATCAGAATAGTCATTCAGTTCTGCTGAGGCAGGAACCCACCACCAGGATGTCCCCCAGTCCCATTCCCTGCTTTTCCCAGCACAGCTGGGGAAAGGAACAGCAACTTACGCAGACTTCTGCAGGGCCTTCCATTCAGTCTCACATCACAGCGAGAAGCAGGAGAGCTCTCGTGGCACAAAGCTCGGGGCTGGAGAAATCAAGGCTGCCTCTAAGATGGTGCTTCAAACAACACAAGTAACTGGACATGAGACATGAAAGACAAGGCTGCACTTGCAACATCAGCACTTCCTGCAGAGCACATCACACAGCTGTAGGCACACTGCAGAAGACTCACACAGCACCTGAGAGATACCAGCTCAGGAAGGAAAACCTTACCCCATGAACACAGCCACAAGCTACTCTCTTCTTCGTGGCCTTCGTTCACAGTGAGCATTTCCCTCAAGAGTGCTGCTCAAGGTGCTGCTGTCTCCAGCTGTTGGCCACTTGCACTGCTGGATGCTGCACCCACAGCAGTTTGCTTCCGGGGCCCTCCTTCACCTCACTGTGCTAACACTCATGATTCAAATTACACTGACATTCCAGGTGAGAACTGCACCTAACATTCTTCCTTCTACAAGCAAACAGGCCCAACATGTGGTCGTGAAAATGCTTTTAACAAAAAGAAACAGAGATGGCACGGCAGGACAGATGTACTTAGTGTGCACTTTTGAAGCCATTCAGGAACCAAGTCATTCTTGCTGCAAAACCCCTGACTTCTGTTAAAAGCTGAACGGTCCTCAGAACACCTGTTTCCATCAGCTGCCACCATCCCAAACAGCCATCCTTCTTGAGGTCACCCGGCCCAAGCATCCCTTTTGCTCTACACTTGATTCCTGCAAGAGAGATGGGAGCTCGGCACGCACACCATCCTTCCAACACCCCATCCCAGCAGCAAGGGATCTCAGCACTGGCACAGCCGGAACAAAAAGGGTGTGCAAGTTTCCTGTTAGCACTCAGTGTGAACAAATCTACCACTAAGCCAACACCGTGAGCCCCCACTCACCTCAGCAGAGGTCAACCTGTAACCCCAGCCTTCCCCTTTCCACGTGCACACTCACACCCGTGCGCCACCCTGCCTGCTTTGCACACCCCCATGCACGCACTGCATCTTGTGCCCTCCTTTGCATTCACAGGCGTGTGCAAACCATCCCTGGGAACACGTACGGGCCTACACCTACCAGAAAACATCCCTTTGTGTGCACCCCTCAATATCAAATGTAAAAAAATAAAATAAAAATGTTTACACCCTAAGATGACAAATGTCAAGCATTTATTTGTCATTGTGTGGTGACTTACAAAGTGCAGCTATCTAGCATACGTTTGGCAGACACACCACTCACTGGCTAAAGGGATTTCCTCCTACCATCTAATCTAAGTGTTCCTTCTTACAGTTTAAAACCATGACCACTTGCCCTTTCACTGCGCACCCTCATCCTCATCTTCCTTGTATTTTTCCCTTATGGTATTGAAATGCTACAGTAATGTCTCCACTGGAGCTTTCTCTTCTCAAGGTTAAACAACAACACCTGTCACCAAACAACACATTTTACCTTTTTCTCTCTGTGCAATTTCAAGTAACTACCACAGAACAATTCCCCTCCTACTTTTAGCAGAAGCACTGCTTTTTGTTTTTCCTTTAGTGTGACAAGAGCAGGGACCTGCAATTTAAAGGTCCTGTTCCTAGAAATTGTTTCAACAGATCTTTCCTTCAGTAGAATCACTGATAAGCACAATATGACGCGTAAGTGCTTACTTATATAAGTAACATAGCTACAAATACAATAAGATGCATGCAAATTATGTCATTTTTTTCAAACAAATAATGACATTTGGTCTCAAGCTTGAGGTCAAGAACTTACTTGAGAAAGAGGTGCCAGCTTCTTTTGAACCTTACCCACACTGCATGAACTTAAGATAAATTTGACTTTTTTGTCAGGAACGATGATGTTTTTGTTCAAATATTTCAGATTTTGTAAATTTACATAAGAAATCTTAATACTGATGTATTTGAATAAATAACATTTGAATGTTAAATTAGCAGTACTGTAAGTAGTTAATTAATCTATCTCTCTGAAATGTGCTTTGTTGTGAAGGCAGCATTCTTTCCTACAGTTTCCCATGATGGAATTTTAAACCAAAGGATTCCAAGGAATTTTTCTATTTTTACCACCTTTTTACTAACAATTGTAGTTGTTTTCCTCTTATTGTGGGAGAGAAGTTAGACCAGAACATCACTGTCAAGTTTTCGTTAGTATTAAAAAACATTCTGAGAGGTGGAGAGAACTGAGTAGAGTTGGAGGTTGAACTGAGTAGAGTTGGAGGTTGAAACTGAGCGTAGCACATTGAATATCTATATAGTGATTTTGAATATCTATTTGTATATCTCTGTATGTGTTTGTTTTTAACAAAGATCAGATATATACAAAAATTTGCGTATCTAAGGTTGGTTATTTTTTTAACAATAGTTAGCGTTGAGTTTAAGAATCTTTCCTTTGATCTTTTAAAATGTTTCACAAAGAAAATAAGATGCACTAATGGAAAAGTACCATTTTAACAGGACAAAAATGAACAAACTGAAGGCAATTTTTTCATATCCGTAGCTCAGTCTGGCTGTAAGAATAATATTAAAATATATCTAGTTAGGAATGTCTTGTCTGCTGTTTAGACTTCAGAAGCCTTTTTAGACTGCTGATTGTTCTTCCTCAGATGTTTGTGAAAGCAGCCCAGTTTTTAATGATATCTGGATATTTCAACTGGAATTCGTTTAGCAGCAGAATGCACTCTGTTTTGAGGAATGGTTTTTGTTGATTTCTGAAATGTAAGTTAATGTAACAAATGTGTTTTACATGGAAGTTCATCGAGACAGATGAGCCTTCATCTTGTCTTCCTTGACAAGATGGCAGTGCATCAGACAAGAAGCAGGGAAGGAAAGCAAGGATGGGGGTACCATCAAGCGCAGTCAGTGCATGCCTGTGCAGACCCGCAGACCCAGAGCTTGTGGGTTGTTTCTGTTTTTGTAGCATTCATGTGAGGAAGCTGATCAAAAGGTTCTGCTGCTTGATTCTTCTTCTGAAAGAGCTGCCTACAGGTAAATGTCTGCAGGGATGGAGGATGTGACAGAAAGCATTTGTCTCCACAACAGTGTAGTTACACTTGGTCTAGAGAGTGAGAGAAGCAGGCAGCACTGCCTGGCATTGGTCAGGGTGAGCTCCTCCTGCCGCAGCGCCATGATGGCAGGGCTGGAGATGATCTGCAGAGCCAGCTCAGAGGTGGGAGCCAGGAATGGACATGGCAGGAGGACAGAGGTGTTAGGGAGCAGCCATGGCGTCCAAGAGCATCAGAAGGCCCTGAAAAGCATCACAAAGCCGCAGCCAGGAAGCTTGGGGTTGTCATGAGCAGCATCCAGGATGCTAGAAATTATTTGCTCCCTTACAAAACGGTAGCAGAGCTCCTGCTGCAGGACTCCCAAAGCCAGGCAAAATGGGAACACACGCAGAGCTCTGCTGCACGCACCCCACAGCCAGAGCGCTGCAAGCTGAGCTGCCTTGCTGTTTCTTGCACTCATCCCAATCTCTGCGAATGAGGACTCGGAATGCAGTCAAGGCATTGATTGAGCATGAGCATGCCTTTATTCAATAGGAGAAAGGAGGGGGTGTGAGGTATGGAGGAAGGATGGGACTCGTCCTCTCCTGTCATCACGAGAGTGGCTCAGAGCTTGTGCTGTTCCCTGGAGCCTGGGACTGGTGGCCCGATTCTACACCCCCCTCCAAGAGGCTCGGCTGCTCCTCAGTAACGCTGACCTGGTCCTGCTTGGAGGTGTTGCTTTTGGGGCACTCAGGCTGTGCTTGGTCTGGGCTGTGTTGCAAAGGCACTGGGCCACAGTCCTGGCTGGTGAGCCTGGCACTTGGACCCTGGCACTGGTGGTCTGAATCCACGCCCACCTCCAGGAGGCTCGGCTTCTCCTCACGGATACTGACCTGAGCCTGCATGGTGGTGCTGCTGTCAGGGCACTCGGGCTGTGCTGGGATTGTGCTGTCCTGGGACCCCTGCACTGGGTCCCAATCCAGGCTGGTGCCTGTGGTGTCTTGCAGGCTCAGGTCAGCAGCTTCAGTAGGGATGGGATGAATCAGGGCTTGAACAATGATGACCTCCTTTTCTCTGTCGTTCCTGTCTTGTAGAAGGCTGTCTTCCGAACTGCAGTGACTTGTGCTTCTTAACAGCTGTCCATTGATGGAAGCACATGATGCTCCATCGTCACTTGCCCTGGGTCCTCGGGGTTGACAGGGGCTCAGTTCACCTAGGAAGGTGTAGACAGGTGTTACTGTCAAACATTCGCAAGATGAATCATGAAAGAGGTTCTTGACATTTGGCTATGTAGTGGTGGTGGGCAGAAGCAAATAGGCTTCTAGCAACAGTGTCACTGTCTTGAAAGTGATCCTCGTGCAGGTCCAGCCCTTGTGTTGACAAGAGACTCGTTTGGGAAAGACAGGGGTGAACCAAAGATGTCAGGCACGGGCTTGAATGCCAGAAGGAGGTGCAAGCCCACTGAAAGCATGAATCCTACCTGTGCTGCTGACAAGCAGTGTTTTGAAAGCTGGATTTGTACCCTTACCTGCCAGGACCATGACTTCTGTTTCTGAGGGCTCCCTGGCACTGTGCTGCAGTTGGTGTTCAGCCACAGGCGATGGTTTGCCCAGGCAAAAGCAAGAACACCAACTGCCAGCTGGTGATTCCCTCCTTTTGCTGGGAGAACTTGTTCTGGAGAGAGAAAACAGAGCATGCTGTCAGTCACGGTGCAGGGTGAGGGAAGAGCTGCACTGAGCGCTTCCAACAGTTGCCTGTTCCTGGTACTGCCTGCTTTCTGCTGAAACACAGCTTAGAAACACGCTCTGTTTCAAACAGCAGAGGAGGCTTCCATTCCTACAGCTCAGCCCTCAAGTCCTGCTGGCTAGATTCCTCTCAACGATATCAAGCAAGATGCGGAGCATGTGAGCAAAGGCTCCACAGCCGGACAGGACAGGAGCTGGCAGGCGTAACTGCTTTCTGAGGAACCGTGCAGCCATAAGGGAAGCTCAAAAGCATTTCTGACTCTTAATGCTAATACCTCCTTGGCCTCAGCTCACTGCCATCTTTAATTTCTAATGCCAGCAAGTCCAACCAACAGCTCTGCTTACAGGAGAGGTGCAGTTGGTTTCAGGCACGTGGCCCTGAAATCTGGAAAACACTAATATTTCCAGGTACAGCCAGCACAGGCCAGGATAGACGCCAGCGTGGCTTTCTGCATCTTGTGACTGCCTGCCCAACCAGGAAGGAAAGGCACCCTTGTGTGGCTCCACTGAGCCTGTTGGGCAACTGTATGTTAGTTGAGTCCTTGCAGACATAATGGATAAAAATAAACCAATAAAACCCACCCGACCAAAGATGATAGGGGCTGGAAAGGGAAGTCCTCTTTACCTTTCAGGTGGAAAATCAATCACCGTGTGGAAGTTCCCCGGCACAGCTGCGGGGCCTTCCTCCACTTCTATCTCTATATCGCTGTACTGTGTCACAGCGGGAGAGCTGCTCTGGCCTCTCCGCTGAGCCTGTGCCTCCTGCACCGTGAGCAGCTTTGTGGATGGAGGATGCACCCACACAGACTTGGGCGCAGCCATAGAACTGTGCCCTGCAAGGGAAAACCACAGGTAAGAGGGAGGATCAGAAAGCAGCAGCACAGCCATCCCAGTTCTGCATTTCTTTCAGACTTGCTTATCCGACCCACTGGAAGAAGAGGAGCTCAAAATAACTGTGTGCTCAGAGGTGTTCTCGTGGCAAAGGACACAGCCACAATTAAGAGCCGCTCACTGTATCGAAACAGGCAAACAAAAACCCTAGAAAAACTAAGGGGCAGGGAACTCAGAAAGCTTTGTTGCCACATTTCAATCAAGCTTCACCTGCTTGCAAAACATCTTAACAGCTGTGATGGTTTTCTCCATGTAAGTTATGGGTTTGGACACTCGGGATCCAGGAACGGGGCACCATATTCTAATCTAAACCCAGAAGCCTGCTGTCTCCTCGACAGCCAAAGCATTTTCAAAGGTCTTGGAGAAGGCCTGGATTGGATCAAGGTGTCAGATGAAGATCAAGCTAATGGAGGAAGACGCTCACCTGCTCCCTCTTCCATGGCTGGTGTGGATTTGGAGTGGAAGAGGCTGTCTGTGTGGCTGATCAGGAACTCCACCACAGCTGACTGTGTCTGCAGCTCCGTGCATGCAGCTTCTCCGCTGGTGCAGGCAGACTGGCTCTGCGGGGATCTGAAGAAAAGGCAGATCTTACAAGTCATTTCCCCAAGATCATTTCCCCAAGTCTGAATTTCTGTAGCCAAAAACTGACAAGTTGGGCTCTGGAGACTTCCGCAGTGGGCAGTCAGCGATGCCACTGACGAAATTCTCCTGGATAAGCAGGGACACAGCAGTCCCAGCTAAACAAGTGACTAGAAACTGTCATCTGGAAATTGTGCCTTGGGGGCTGGGGAGAGCAGAAGTAAGCATCATGTTGAAACGGAAAAAGAAGTTTACCTTAAGAGGTTTGGAGCCCACACTATCGCTAAGTTCTGAGCATGCATGTTGGTCACGGAGCAGTTCCCAGCCAGAGACGCCAAGTGTCTCATCAGGTATTCCAGCGTCCTGGAAAACAAGAGGGGCAGATGTTCAGCACCAAAAAGCAAGCTGTGCTGCAGTGCACAAAACAAACCTCACTTCATGCTGGTTGTTGTCATTGCTACCGTCCCCGAATAGGAAGTAGGTAAAACTTAACTAAGTGCCACCACGCTGCAGCACCAAGCCCCAGCACAGCACAGCCGCAGCCATCGGCTGCACCAACCGTGCCCCCGTGACAAGGAACTGACCCAGTCAACCGACCCGACGCAGCCTTCAGCCGCTTCAGCGTGCACAGGCATGATGCTGCCAGCATGAGGCAACATCTGGAATCTCATCATCACCCTCTGAAAGGCAGCAGGGCTGAGCTCAGCAGACCGAGCGCAGCACTGACCTGTAGTGAGGAGCGGGCAGCTGCTGGATGGCATCTTGCATGCTGAGGAGCCGCTCCTCCTCTGTAGCTGAGCAAACAGCGTCCTGGAAAAAGGCAGGAAGGGATTCAGACACCAGAAGGGAATAGAAAAGGGAAGGGAATTCTCGCAAGTGTCATGAATGGTTTAAGTAAGCACCTCCTGGCACCACCAGAAGTGGCATCATCCAGAGGCAGGAGGTGGCAAAGACATGCCTCATGGGGCTAACAGAAATAAGACCTTGGAGCTGGGACACTGCTGCAACCATCAGCCAGGACGCCCAGGGAAGAGGTACGTGTCATTTCCAAGACATTGCCCTGAGCTTACCGAGAACTTGGCATACAGCTGCTCGGTCAGCAGAGGGTTTGGGAGCTCCCTGAAGTACATCTTGCACAGGGAGCTCACGCTGTGAATGTCTCGGACGCTGAGCTCGGGAACCTGCTCCGACTCGAATTCATGGCTGCAGAGAAGGACACAGGATTGAGCAGAGGGCTTTGAGAAAGAGGAAACCAAGTCCAAATCCACGCCAAATAAAGTCAAGAAAAGGAAGGGGTTCCTCTGAACGCCCGCAGCATGGCACGTGCCCCTGCTGACAGCTGTGTCAGTCGCAGCACTCTTACCGTAGTCGCTGGATCCTGGACGCCACGCCAGACAGGCGGTAGATCCCCTGCACCACGCCATGCTGCTCAATGAACTCAGCGCAGCTCTGCAGGACCTGGGGGACTACAGAACAAGAGCCAGCGGTTAGCTCAGCTTCTGACTCAAGTCCTGGGTCAGGCCCTGCTCTTCTCACATCCCACCCAGTAAGCCCAGCCGGGCTACCGCTTGCTTCCTCCTTAGAGGAGAAAGCTGGCAGAGACAGCTGTGAGGAAACTGCACAGAGACGTGTTCTTGGCTTTCCAGAAATGCCACCACCTATCAACAGCCTGGAGAAAGTAATTCTGGCAAAATCACAGACACTGCAAGTCCCATCACAGCTCCCTGGGGAATGGAGGAATCCAATCTCACGACCAGAAGAGCTAGGAAAAGGATGCAGGATGCTCTGTTTGGCCAGAAGGCTTCCTACGTTTTCAGACTGAAACAATTGTTGGATATGATCTCCCTTTTATCTTTAGATGCCCAGCGGAGGGAGATCTCAGCAATGGGCTGTTCCTTACCATCACGGCCAGAGCGGAGAAGGTGCTCCCCCAGGTCACACCCAAATACCCCTTCCTTCGCCGGCTCCGGCTGCTCCGATCTCCTGGGGCGGGCCTTCACCACCGAGCGAAGGAAGGTGCTGAGCTTGCCCCGTTTCTTCGGCACTGCAAAGAAACAAAACAAAGAAACCAGTTCATTTCAGGCTTGGCTCGGTTGGACGAGGCTGAGCTTAACGCCTTCAACCGAGCACGGAACATCGGGAAGAACATTCCCAACCAGGACACGCAAGAACGGATTTTCCCCGTCCCTGCACGTGCCCAAGGCCAGGTCAGAAGGGGCCCCGGACAGCCTGCTCTTGACTCCTGCTAAATGCGTCGGCTGCCGACCCAGACTGAGGCAGAGGCCATGGAGCCTGAGGATGATCCTTTAGGCCCCTGCCAATCCCAAGCCATTCCAGGAGGATTCTGTGACTTCCCCAAGCCCAACAATAAACACAGTGGGATTGGGACAGATCTCTGCGTGTTCCCATGGACCTTAATGCAGTCCTGTTGCTAAGCTTGCTCAACGCGGGCATTAACGAACCCCCTGAAAGCCATGCTCTGACCCCATTTTACTAACCCGCATTGTCAAATGTAACATGTGTACCTGGCTTTGGCAATGAATTGATGAGGGACTCGGGAACTTTTCCACTGATGAGCTCCACGCACTCACCAGGGAAAAACCCAACCTGTAACAAGAACAAAAAGAGAGGAGGGCATTAGCCTGAGCCCAGAGCCAAAGGGAATGTCCCCTGACAGCGACACAGGGCAACCGTTTGCATCCGGAAGCCATCCTGTGCAGGCAGAGCAGCTCCAAGCTGATATTCCTGACTCTACTGAAGTTGGGCTCTCTAGTCGAAAGCCTGTGCCTACCTGAAAGCCAAGCTTGCCTCTCCACCGGGGGCTCAGCTCCTTTGGTGGCATATCAATAATGCACACCAAGTCTCCCACCTGCAAGAGATTGAAACGTCAATCCCAGCTTCAGCACAGCTGGCAGGAAAGCACAGCTCAAATAACTGCCTTCTTCTGCGCCACAGAATATCCTAAAGCTAGACAGCAATTGCACCAATGCAGCCCCAAGGCATTTTCCCTTCTAAAACTGAACTTGGAGGTACAAGGGTCACACAACATACACAGTACAGCTGTGCAGTAGGAAACAGGTCTCAAAATCAGCAGGCTCTCTGCCAAAGGCTATGGAAGAGCTCCACTTTAACCACGGGCATCGGTTAGCAGGGCTTCCTGAACACATCTGCACACTTCACACACCCGTCTGCTGTTGCTCAGAGACCAGGCTCCCATACTGGGCAGGATCTGCTTGATTACAAGGTTCAAATGCCCAATCCAACCATACTGGAGAGATGGCTGAACTCCTCCTGACCCAGCGCAAGTCTAAGCTGGAACCGACCCTTCGAAGCTTCACCTCACGAGACATTCTGAAGGTGTCTGTGAATATTCCTGAGCCGTTCACACCCTAGACTACTCTCCCGCGCATGACAACAAGGAACGCCTGTAACTGCTTACCTCCAGGGAGACTTCATCCGGCCCCTGGGCGACGTAACGCTTAATAACATGGGCTGCCGCAATCGCTGGCACGTTGAAAGATGACTCCGCACGCACCAGCTGCGGCTTCCACATGTTATCAGCCTGCAAAACAGAGCACAGGCCGTGGTCAGGAGCTGAGGACAAACCAGGAGGATTTCAAGGTGAGGAGCACATCTGCAGAGAAAGCTGCAGGAAATGCGCTCCGTCCTGATCAGGAGCACTTCAGAAGGAGCTGCACTTCTCATCACAGTTGTTTCTCTTCCTGGCGTGCAGTGCCAGGCCATGCCAAGATGCATCTCTCTCTACCCAGACTCATCAGCGATGGCACTGGCGCAGACAGGTGGCCAGGCCCTTTTTGGCCCATTCTTTCCTGCAGGAGAGCACATCTGCGGCTCCCTCTGCTGGCTCAACACAGAGAACAAAGACAAGCCAGAGCTTCATACTGTACCTCCGTGCCCGCCACCTCGGGCTCACATCTGATCTCGCTGCAAGCGTTGCCCATCCCAGCAGGTGTGACAAGCTGGAACAGAGCAGAAACACACGTCTGTTTTCTCTATTCACCCAGCACAGTATGGAGGGACTTCTTCAGAACTACCCTTGCATACTCTGCGGAATAGTCAAGTGTTCAAGAAACTACCCCTTGCTTCAGTAAATTCAAACGTGACAGCCTATTAGGCAGCATTGTACCAAGTTGCTATCCCTCTGCCAGCAGATGGGGACTCTGGCACAGAGCAGCAGATGCAATCACCCAGAGCACTCTGACAGTGCGATAGCAGGGCATTAGACAGCACCCTTCTGAGGGCTGAGCTGGAGGGCAGTGAAGAAACCCACGGCATGCAAAACGACGTGGTGGGACAAAACATGGCACGTACCTGGCAACGAGATCACCTCAGGCTACCTGCAGCAGTTCCTGGTCACTCTGCTCAGATCTTATGAGAGCAAAAGCTGCACCAAGGCAGTGGGCGGAGGGTGGGCAGAGGAGAGAGAAAGAGCAGGTCAGTGAGCAGGAATAAGACAGCCATGGCATAACGCACACAGCACAATCGTCCCATCCACTTGCTGCAAGACATGCTGAGTCTCAGGCTACGTGATGCCTGTCCACCCAGCAACCTTACTCTGCTTCCATAATTGAGCAAAGAAGACAACGGAAGAAGCATGGGACAGGTGCCACCTTTATGGACACCCCCTTTGGAATGTGTGTACCAGGGGAAGATTATGTCTGACGGTCAAGAGTAAGCAATATGGTGCTTTGAGCGCTGACAGCCAGCACTTCTCAACACCTCGCTGCCCACCCGTCCATCCCACGCCGGCTCAGCTTACCTACAGGATGCTGCGCACGATGGTACTCAAACAAAGGCACTAAACGCACAAGAACAACAAGAAAACCAACCACTCCGAACTCCTACTCGCCCACAAAGGAACACGGAACGCACCGCCCCTCCCCTCATGCCTGCCGCTTATGACATCACCAACAGCCACCAGCCTGGTCCACCATGACCCCCCACAAGGGGGGGAGGCAAGACCACGGGGTCACATCTGATTCCAACATGGCACCACAACATTGCAGAACTCAGTGTGGGGTTGGAATTACGTCCTGGTGTGGCAGCACATTGGGAGGTGTTTGGGCACAGCTGAAGAGCTGACAGACACCTGACGCTTCCAAAGGAGGGTGCCATATTCACTCTCAGCATTCTTTTGCAGGGCTCTTAGGGATGCTTCAAACCCATTTTCATTGCCTAGGTCATTTCTAGCAAGTCCAGCCGACTAATGCTCACTTTGTCTGGGTAACGCCTCTGTGCATCTACGGTCATGAATGAAAAATAAAATAAAGTGGGCACACGACCCTATGAAAATTACCTCTCTGCTCTTCTTGTCAGCCAAACACCTAAGATGAGCATTACGTGTCCCTGCTCCTGAATGAATATTCACTCAAGTCTGTGTTCGACTCTGCTTCACTTCAGGGTCTAAAAGAAACATGGACAGAGATGATGAGAAGATACTTTGCGTAGACAAAAGCGCAGGGTGCACGTGTATGCTCTTTAACAAGAAATACTACTTGAGAATCCACAGTTTTTTGAGAGGTAGTATGAAAGATGAATGAAAAGGAAACACATTGTGAACTATTTTCATAGAATCATAGAATCATCATCATTTTCATTAAAATAACCTTGTTAATCCTCTCCCCGTCAAAAAGGAAGCCTTATTAGCAGCAGATCTGAGGACACCTTGCACCACGAATTGTGGCACTTGCTTTTTTTTCCCCTCGCTTCTGTTGTTAGTGTCAGATCCACTCAGGTTAAAATACGTGGATCAGAATAGCCATTCAGTTCTGCTGAGGCAGGAACCCACCACCAGGATGTCCCCCAGTCCCATTCCCTGCTTTTCCCAGCACAGCTGGGGAAAGGAACAGCAACTTACGCAGACTTCTGCAGGGCCTTCCATTCAGTCTCACATCACAGCGAGAAGCAGGAGAGCTCTCGTGGCACAAAGCTTGGGGCTGGAGAAATCAAGGCTGCCTCTAAGTTGGTGCTTCAAACAACACAAGTAACTGGACATGAGACATGAAAGACAAGGCTGCACTTGCAACATCAGCACTTCCTGCAGAGCACATCACACAGCTGTAGGCACACTGCAGAAGACTCACACAGCACCTGAGAGATACCAGCTCAGGAAGGAAAACCTTACCCCATGAACACAGCCACAAGCTACTCTCTTCTTCGTGGCCTTCGTTCACAGTGAGCATTTCCCTCAAAAGTGCTGCTCAAGGTGCTGCTGTCTCCAGCTGTTGGCCACTTGCACTGCTGGATGCTGCACCCACAGCAGTTTGCTTCCGGGGCCCTCCTTCACCTCACTGTGCTAACACTCATGATTCAAATTACACTGACATTCCAGGTGAGAACTGCACCTAACATTCTTCCTTCTACAAGCAAACAGGCCCAACATGTGGTCGTGAAAATGCTTTTAACAAAAAGAAACAGAGATGGCACGGCAGGACAGGTGTACTCATTGTGCACTTTTGAAGCCATTCGAGAACCAAGTCGTTCTTGTTCCAAAACCCCTGACTTCTGTTAAAAGCTGAACGGTCCTCAGAACACCTGTTTCCATCAGCTGCCACCATCCCGAACAGCCATCCTTCTTGAGGTCACCCGGCCCAAACATCCCTTTTGCTCTACACTTGATTCCTGCAAGAGAGATGGGAGCTCGGCACGCACACCATCCTTCCAACACCCCATCCCAGCAGCAAGGGATCTCAGCACTGGCACAGCTGGAACAAAAAGGGTGTGCGAGTTTCCTGGTAGCACTCAGTGTGAACAAATCTACCACTAAACAACACCGTGAGCCCCCACTCACCTCAGCAGAGGTCAACCTGTAACCCCAGCCTTCCCCTTTCCACGTGCACACTCACACCCGTGCGCCACCCTGCCTGCTTTGCACACCCCCATGCACGCACTGCATCTTGTGCCCTCCTTTGCATTCACAGGCGTGTGCAAACCATCCCTGGGAACACGTACGGGCCTACACCTACCAGAAAACATCCCTTTGTCTGCACCCCCCAATATCAAATGTAAAAAAATAAAATAAAAATGTTTACACCCTAAGATGACAAATGTCAAGCATTTATTTGTCAGTGTGTGGTGACTTACGAAGTGCAGCTATCTAGCATACGTTTGGCAGACTCACCACTCACTGGCTAAAGGGATTTCCTCCTACCATCTAATCTAAGTGTTCCTTCTTACAGTTTAAAACCATGACCACTTGTCCTTTCACTGCGCACCCTGATAGTAAGGCTCATCCTCATCTTCCTTGTATTTTTCCCTTATGGTATTGAAATGCTACAGTAATGTCTCCACTGGAGTTTTCTCTTCTCAAGGCTAAACAACAACACCTGTCACCAAACAACACATTTTACCTTTTTCTCTCTGTGCAATTTCAAGTAACTACCACAGAACAATTCCCCTCCTACTTTAAGCAGAAGCACTGCTTTTTGTTTTTCCTTTAGTGTGACAAGAGCAGGGACCTGCAATTTAAAGGTCCTGTTCCTAGAAATTGTTTCAACAGATTTTTCCTTCAGTAGAATCACTGCTAAGCACAATATGACGCGTAAGTGCTTACTTATATAAGTAACATAGCTACAAATACAATAAGATGCATGCAAATTATGTCATTTTTTTCAAACAAATAATGACATTTGGTCTCAAGCTTGAGGTCAAGAACTTACTTGAGAAAGAGGTGCCAGCTTCTTTTGAACCTTTCCAACACTGCATGAACTTAAGATAAATTTGACTTTTTTGTCAGGAACGATGATGTTTTTGTTCAAATATTTCAGATTTTGTAAATTTACATAAGAAATCTTAATACTGATGTATTTGAATAAATAACATTTGAATGTTAAATTAGCAGTACTGTAAGTAGTTAATTAATCTATCTCTCTGAAATGTGCTTTGTTGTGAAGACAGCATTCTTTCGTACAGTTTCCCATGATGGAATTTTAAACCAAAGGATTCCAAGGAATTTTTCTAATTTTTTACCACCTTTTTACTAACAATTGTAGTTGTTTTTCTCTTATTGTGGGAGAGAAGTTAGACCAGAACATCACTGTCAAGTTTTCGTTAGTATTAAAAAACATTCTGAGAGGTGGAGAGAACTGAGTAGAGTTGGAGGTTGAACTGAGTAGAGTTGGAGGTTGAAACTGAGCGTAGCACATTGAATATCTATATAGTGATTTTGAATATCTATTTGTATATCTCTGTATGTGTTTGTTTTTAACAAAGATCAGATATATACAAAAATTTGCGTATCTAAGGTTGGTTATTTTTTTAACAATAATTAGCGTTGAGTTTAAGAATCTTTCCTTAGATCTTTTAAAATGTTTCACAATGAAAATAAGATGCACTAATGGAAAAGTACCATTTTAACAGGACAAAAATGAACAAACTGAAGGCAATTTTTTCATATCCGTAGCTCAGTCTGGCTGTAAGAATAATATTAAAATATATCTAGTTAGGAATGTCTTGTCTTCTGTTTAGACTTCAGAAGCCTTTTTAGACTGCAGATTGTTCTTCCTCAGATGTTTGTGAAAGCAGCCCAGTTTTTAATGATATCTGACTTCTTTTGAACTGGAATTCGTTTAGCAGCAGAATGCACTCTGTTTTGAGGAATGGTTTTTGTTGATTTCTGAAATGTAAGTTAATGTAACAAATGTGTTTTACATGGAAGTTCATCGAGACAGATGAGCCTTCATCTTGTCTTCCTTCTTTCTGACAGGTTGTGAAGATGAGAAAAGATGTGAAGAAAGCCAGAGTCCTGACCATTCGCAGACTGACCAGACACATCGGGAAACTGAAATTGAAAAAGTCAGTTCTAAACATCAGTGCTCTTGTTTGTGTTATAATAAACGAGATGGTAACTGGATTATCTTCCTAATAACAGGGACAAGGGATAAAAATGCATTACACAGAAAGCTTAAGGCACACTGATACATATATTCTGTTAGTCATATTTTTATTTTAGATAGACTCAAAATACTAACAGAAGAGTAGTTTCATGAAGTACAGTTGAGCTAACATGTTTAAAAAGGAGGTAGTGTTTGGAAGTTAATCACCACAAAGGACTTTTTTACAGCATTTCCAAAACCATCAGACTTGATCTTTTAGGCTCTTCTGCTCTTGATCATAAATTGTCCATAATTTTCTCACTGCAGTTCTCTGCAAAATTGTATAACAAAATAATATTATTTAGTATGCATATTTATACAAATTATACTTGTTTTTTATTGTTTTGGGTTTTTTTTTATAATTAGGGTTAATATTATGAAAGCAAAGTTTTCAAGGTTATACTTTTGAAGATAAGTGTCCCAGAGTGACTTGCATTATCTCACTGGAGATAAAAAAAGATAAGTCTGTTACAGTGTTCCAAGTGTAAATTGAATGTAATATAATTCTTTGAACAAATTGTATGGGTCTAGTGAGAGCATCTGTATTTAAATGTTTCAGGTCTTAGGACGTAGTTGTATTTGAAACAGGAGTTTCTCCTACGTGTTGGTGGTAGGAATTGTAGTCATTCTCTTCTAATCAAGTAATGTTTGTCTTTTTTATTATTTTGCTAAATCTTCAGTGTGGGGTTTTTTTTCTGTTCAAAAGAGGAGAACACTGTACTACTGAACCACTCTTCAACCAAACGGTCATTTAACAAGGGGATGTGATTGTGCTCATTCTTACGATTGTGTGATACTTAGTACCACCATGCTGGAAAAAGAAAGTGAATGAAACTCGAGTTTTTTTTTAACAAAGACTTCATTTACAGGGGCTCAGAAGAATCGAAGTTAAAGAACCAAAAACGAGTTGAGAGATTAATAGAAGAAATCCATGCTATGAAGGTATTGCCATATTTATATATTTAAATATTAAGTATACTTAAGTTAAGCACTAAAAGCTTTGTTTTTTAGGACTGCATTACTGAGGCCTACCTGAAATATTTTCAAAGTCAGTTTGGCTGTTACTGTAACACATCTGGAAAATCGAGAGTGTTTCCATCTTTCCATCTTTGTTTGCTGCATCTGTCAAGGTGTTAAACAGTTTGAATCTTAAACTTGCCAAACTAAACTTGAATTCGTCTGGACTAAGTAGTGCTAGAAGTTTGTACTTTGACAGTTTAAGTGCAGGAATTAATTTTTTGTTCCAATTAAGGTAGTAAGAAGTGTTTCGTATAACTGATTATGGTTTGTCAGTACCAGTTCTCATAGCTTTAAATGGCATAATACTGGAATATGGCTTTCAGCTTTGAAGTTTCATTTTAGTTTCTGAAACTTTTATCTTCAAGAGACAGGCAGCACGTGCTCCCACAGATCAGTAAAGGGGACAAGGAGATGTTCATCAGAGAACTGCAGGGGTTGGAAGGGACCTCACAAGGTCCTTGAATCCAACCTCCCTGCTAAAGTAAGTAGCTGATTGCTATCCAAAATATGTCACTATCATTGTGCTGCTCTGTAGAACAGTAGTCATTGTCCACATGGTGCTTTTCCTTCCAGGGCTGGCTCATACAGACATCCTAGTGTCTGCCAGCACTCAAGACCGTACTGGTCACATAACCTTCAAGTAGTTTCGTAAGTTGATAGAAGCTTTCTTTCAGTCTACTTTTTTTCCCTGTGCTCCTACAGTTAACAACAGTTGTTGGACTTGGTTTACCCCACTTAACTCTAGGTAACTTACAACATCAGTTAAAACACCTCCATGCCCTCTGCTTTGTATATATACTGGGTGTAGAAATGTCTCTGGAAGGAAACAGACGTGGAATGCACTGAACAACCTTCCTGGGCTACCTGTATGTTTCTGTTAAGATGGTATATAGAACTCTTTACATAACATGATAATGTATTTTTCAGTTTTTTAGGAAATAACAGAATAGAAATGGTTAACAAGGTATTGATTATTGGTCTACAAAGGTTTAACTTACAGCAGACTTCCATTATCCAAACAGCAGTTTCATTATCCATTATCCAGCAGTTTCAATGTGTGCATCATAAACACAGGTCAGAGGGGCTTTTGAAATGTCTGTGTCTGCAGAGTACAGAAACAGGTTATTTTTGTTACCACCTGCAGAAATGGTCCATGCACTATGACTACGTAGTGTTTTATGTAAGGAAAACCTGTCTTCTATTGAATATTTAAGCTTAAGGCTTACATTTCATGGTATGACAGCAAGAATGACCATCTGGAACATGCCTTGTCCTTCACATCCTTGTCACCAGTGCTGAAATGCACCACCTCCCACCTCACTGTGCCAGCATCCACTGCTTGGTCTCCATAAACATTCCGCAAGTGTTTACAGATATCAGTTGGTGCAGTTTTTCCACAAGGCATTCATTTCCACACCTTTGCTTTAACAGTTCTTGCATGCCAGATGCCATTTTGCCACACTGCCCCTCTGCTGCCATCTGCCTCACAGCAATAACATATGATTAAATACTGGTGGGAAGATTCAACCTCTACTGCCATCCCACCAATGTCTACTGGGGGCCAGCATCACAGAAACGGAGGCATCAATTCTGTCTCATTCTAATCTTTATAGTATTTCATGTTTACACCTGTACATTAATTCCAATCACGTTGATACGAAGGTGAGCAATCTCATGTTTAATAGAACTGCTAGTCAGTCTACTAATATCTGCTCTTCCCCCCTTCTCAGGAGGTCAAGATATTTTAACTAAGCAAACCTAACAATCTTTATATGGAAAGCTGTTTTTTTTTAGTTCTTGTTTTTTGCTGGGTTGCAAGCGTAAAATAGTATGTTGAGTTATTTAAAAGAAAATTGAGAGAAAAACGTGGGGAAGAAGCTCGCACTACACAATTTCAAGTTGGGATGCAAAAAACAACTGACAGCCATTCCTACTTTTGCATTTCATTGTGATAACAGAAATAATGATTTATTTTTTTTTACATCAACTACTTGTTTAGGTTGTACTTCTTAAACGTAAAGACGGTTGATGTAACGCTGGCTTCATTTTAAGCCTCCATCATTGACAAAATGCTTAAATAGAAGCAGCTATCATGTGTTCCTTTTCTCGTTCACGTTAGGTTCTTAGTTACAAAGTGAAAACAGATTAGAAAGACAGCATTTTGTTGGATTTGGGACAACGTGAGGAAAATATTAAAGTAGGTTCTAAATAGTTCTGTCAACTATCTTAAAAACATGGCTTGCAGATGAAGCTTTTTCCTACCAAGTCTTGCGTAAGAATTTTACTATTTTGTAGTTGGGATTTTTTTTGGTAAGGATGCAAAATAAGCTATTTTCACTTTTTTAGCAATATGGCTCGCAGATGAGACTCCATCTCCTTTCTGAGTCCTACATAAGTATTTTTATTGCTTGCTTTGATAAAAATGCAACCTTTGCAGTAGTACCAAAAACAAATTAATGAAACCCATATGCCTTGATTTATTTGCAAATTGAGCAGTGACAGCAGACCAAAACACTTCTTGTTACTGTTATTCAAAATAACTGGAGCAGCGTCAGCGTGTTCTTGTGCCCGTTTTGAAAACATGTATCTATATTCCAAGTATATACTTCTTTCATTGTTTTTTTTTTTCATAATTCACTTAAATTTGAGGCTGTTCTTCTAGAGCAGCTAAGAAGAGTATCTCCCGGAGACAGTAAGTCTGTTTAGTCATTGTGGTGGATCGATCCTAAACTCAGTCCGGCACTAATCTCAGTGCCCTTAATCAGCTGTCCTTTCTGGGACTCTGCTTCTGAAGATATTTTGACACAGAAATTACATCTCTTCACAGCTGTAAAAGAAATTCTTCTTAAATAATGTAGTGAAGGTTTATTCTTATTTCCTCTAGAGGGAAATTTCTTATTTCTATAGAGGGAAACAGGAGGCCAACCGTAAATCTCTTTATAGTCACAGAGAAACTAATTAGTTCAGAATGGTGGCTGCAGCTGCTATGATTTTTTATTCTAATTGATTGCTTTTGTGTGTAATTTCCCCCCATGGTTGCCTCCTGCTTACAAAGAATATGCATAAAGTCTGTTCTGGGAATGCAATAGTAATGTAAACATGACTTCAGTGCTGGACAGTCTCATTGGCACTTCTGTTAAGGAAAAGATTTAGTGAGTGTGTGGGTGAATAGGATAAGGCAGAATAATTGTGCATTTAGGAAATGAAAGTAATGCCCTGCAAATGGGTGGGAGTTCTAAGATATCAGTACATGCAGTAAACATTGCCCACCAAATCAATATCTAGTCATAGGTTTCTGAATAGTCTTTGACCATCTTACACCAAAGTCTCTGTTAAATTAAAAAAAAAAAAAAAGAATTCTTGTTTTCCTAAAGAAAAGTTGGACGTGTAAGTGGAAGTCAGACATGTGCGAGTAGCTATCATGGTGTTGGAAAGATAGCAGCGCTGTTCTTTGGGTTCCATGAGAATGAATATTGCATGGTAGTGAATTAATGCTTTGTTTTCATTGGGGTCTGAATTGGCTATTATCAGTGAGAAGGTGGATTTTGGAGTTAACATAGCTGTGTGAAGTTGATGGATTGTTATTTCGTGTCTTCAGGCAGAAGACAGTCTGTTCCTTTTGAATCCGTTATTTTCCCATAGACTGTGTGAGTCTTCCTACTGCAGTTGTGGGGGGGGGGGGTAAAGTTAAACTAAAAGAAATACAAAGAAAAGTGAGAAGGATGATCAGAGGTATGACTCAGTATCTATGTAAGATATAATAAAATTGGAATAGGATTCCCCAGGATACAAGGTGAAGGACTGATGTTGGAGGTCTGCTCTGTTTATGTACTTGTGCCAGATACCTCTTTCGTACACTGTATGCTCACTTTTTGATCAGGGGTTTCTAGCAGCCAATTTAGAAATCTGTAGGTAATAAAATAATCCTGATTTTAATGTTTTGTTGCCAGATCTCTTCTTTTCACCTCCATCCATGGCACATGTGCAGAATTATCCAAATTTGTCACGTTAATGAAAGATGCTGCAATGAAGTGAACAGGCCTGATAAGAATGTGTAATGCGGTTATTGGCTTGCAATATTATTAATTTCTTCCTTGATTTCTGGGATTGAGGAAATACGTGATGATTAGCTTATTCTGTTATGCTGTTGGGTTTTGTTTTCTTTATAAAGGAGGTTTACCTTGTGCAGGTTTCAGATTCTCTAGGAAAGGTCAAAGGTAATTTGTTTTCTTTCTTATACGCTTTAAGAAGTGATTGAAGGAGTATTGCTCCGAGAGGAAGGGAGTGGAAAAAGGAAGTCTTTCCTTGCTCTACTGCATCTGTTCCCTGAACTCATGTTTTTCATGTCCTCTGGAAGTAGATGAAAAAGGGCTGTGTACGTGGTTCTCTGTATTTGTGCTCTTCCATCTCCGTCCACACCTCTTTGGTCTCTTCTACCTTCACTAATAATTTCCATTTCTATTTAAAAGCAGGTAGAGCTGAGTGGCATCCATCTGTCTGCCACTGTCTTCAGCAGGAACTTTGTAGCGTATCCTTCCAGGCTGCTTTTTGCTCTTACAGGCAGGCAGAGCAAAGAGGTGTAGCTGAAAGGAAGGCATCTTTCAGCTAGCTGTACGTAGCGTCCCCTTCTGGCAGGCACTGCTGTTTTTCTTCAGTTTTTACAAAAACAGTTCATCTGGCAACAAGTGCTGTTGGCAGCAATCGTGAATACCAGGGATAGTAATTCAAAACTGAAGATAGTTCCAGCCAACACAAGGCTGCTTGGAAGTATGTTAACCCTGAAATTGCATGTGGTTGCTATTTTAATAATAGAAAAGCAGCGTGGAACAAATTTCCAGTACATAGTGAAGTTACAGCTTGTACCAGTCCAAGTGAACACTGACATTCAGAATCAAAAGATGTTGAAGGAGAAAATATTCAAATAATGATCATTTTGGCATCATCATGTTTTCTGTATTGAATAATGTGGTGAGCTTGTTTTTTCCCTTTCTGTATGGCTTTTTTGAATCCTTCTCATTGTAGTTACTCTCATAATGCCTACCACTTTTGAAGCTGTCACAAGATTACGGACTTTCTGATCCTTTTTTGTGCTATGGAGTGACTTGCTCCCTGAATGTGGCTACTGAATCAAATGGGAACCTCCAAAATTAAACAATTCATTTAATCTAATTAAGTAAATAAAATGCCGAGTTCACAGTGTTCATCTCTGTAGACTGATGTAATTGCTGGCATTTGACTCGCATACCTCTTGAAATATTAAATTAGTTTATAAACGTGGCAGAAAAGAGCAGCTTATACTTGCCAAATAAATTTGGGTATTTTACAGCAGCTTAAACAAGCTAGCTGTGTTAACTCTTGTTTTGGGGAGTTGGTAAGTTTTCTTTTCTTATTAAGCTGTATAGCTAAGCATCAATCCCTTGGGTTCACAGTTTGCTTTTAAGAGAGCTTGTAAAAAATAGCAGAATTTAGCACAGCAGAATATTTACGTAGAGGAAATTATTAATTTGGACAGAATTCCATTTACAGTAATAATGAGTTTGGTTTGATGAGAATTTTAGTAGCATTATTTTTTTAGATAGCACTAAGAGCAGAAAGCTTGAAAGAATCTTAGTGTGGAACCTAGATAAAAACTCACAGGTTGACATTGAATTTCACTTGGATCTAAACTGAGACAGCAATACTGTAGACATTTAGTAATGTTTAAAATTGGTGCCAGCAAAAACCTGACACCAGTATAGATTACAAAAAGAACAATTGCTAGGCTAGTTCCTCTTGAAATACATGCTTACATTCCCAGTGATTAACTATAGTTTTGGAGTGCGTTTTTTAACAGGTTAGTGAGAATTAATTCTCATCAAAACTGACTGCCATGTATTAATCTAAACAGAGACTGCAGTAGCTGCTGTTCTTCTGGGGAGGTTCTATTTCATTCTGATCATTTCCTCTGGTCACTTCTTTCATTCTGTTACTTTGAAAGGCAAAATAACTTTCAGTGTAAAAAATCAGAAATGTAAGGCAATTGGCAAAGAATGCAAAGTCATATTGAAAAATGTGGTGTTTCTTTGAGTAAGCACTTCAGGAGAATTAGCAAATGTAAAGCCTTTTCCTTTTAATCTTTTTCTTCCTTTCCTTTTGTTTGAAATCTGGATGTTGGAGAAGTGAAAAATACTGAAATTATTGTAGGGCGTAATAACAATCTTCAGTCGTAATGGCACAGGGGAGCATATTTAAATTATAAATTGTTTAATTTGTCTGCAGTTAGAGATAAAATGTGTTCATTTTTACTGGATGAAACCTCTGGGTTCGGTATGTGATGATGTAGCATCAGGTCACCCAGTCAGACTGTGGGGGAAGACTTTGTTGGTTATGCTGGTTGAACAAAACATTCTTCTGTGAGATTCTCTTTCTGTTGTGGTTTTGCTTTCTTGTAGCTGTCTGTTCTTTAAGATTCGAGTATTTACAGTAAAATTTGCTTTCTGTGGAAAACTCAATCTGTGCATCCATTTTCTTTCAGCCTTTACCAGACCACATTGCCTGTAAGTTGAGCAGAAGTTTAATTTGGTGGAATATCTTATTAAAATGCTGCATCCTTCATGACAACAGCATTTGTTCTATCAGTATTGGTACATATTCTTAAGGCAATATAGCAATGAGGAGTCTGTACAACATGCATTGCATTGCTACTTCACTGTAAATTCCTATTGTATATCTCTCACTGTCATGTGAACTGTCATTTTAGTTCATAAAAAGGAATGCATTGCAGTTGTGCTGGTTTCTTTGCCTTGTCTGTACGAACTTTGAGTGCACACGTGCCTCAAACATTCAGTCTTTACTTTGTCAGTGTATTACTTTATACTAAACGAAAATGATGGAGAATCCACTCTCTAAAAAAAACAGTCACCCCATAATGTTTTGTTATTATCCTTTATAGTTTCTCTTAATGACCAGTAGTGTACTGTGTATTTCTATAAGCCCTGAATACTTGCAGCACATCCCATCTCCATCTGTAATTTTAAGAACAAGGTTGTGATGACAGTGAGATGAGCAGACAGTGGCAGGGGCTGCTGAGTAGACACCCTCATTTGCTCTGAGTGCTGGACGCAGGCTGTAGAGTGAACATGCACAAGCATTGGAAGCCCTTAGTGTTGTCTTGTTGAGGAGGCAAGTTGCCAGGAGAAAGGCAGAGAGATCTTGAACGTAGTGTGAGTAGACTGAGCATATCATGTCTTTTGTTTTCTTTACTTAATCATTTTATGAATGTGTAGTTGGCACAGCTTGCGTGGGCTGTGGAACTGACACATCTGCGATTGGACATGGGTTTTGTTCTGTTTTTTTTCCCAAAAGACTGCTTTAAAATATATTTTACCACATATATGATATGAGATATGTAGATATTTTTGAAGGGCAGTTATTCTGCACAAGAGACTTAGAAGCCAGAATACCATCTTAATTTTCTTAATATTCAGATTTGGGCCTGTGACAGGTATGATAGTGACAGTGCCATCCTAGACTCCATATGTTTCTGTCTACCTCCAATCAGACTGTTAGAATACCTCGTGGGATTCTCACTTGTGGATTGAAAACCTCGTACCTCCTCAACAATATTTGGTAATTCCAGCACAATGCTTTTTCTTCCACGTGTATAAAGAAGTGAGGAAAGTGTCTGTTTGCAGTCTGCTGCAATAGAAGATGATGGCAGACCTTTTTAGAATGGAAAGAGTGAAATTCCAGGTTGAATTCCTGATAGAAAAATTAATTTTATTATTTATTATCATTTCAAACTGCGCTGTATTTTTAATAGAAACACGTGGACATTAGGACTGGATATTTTTCATGGCTGCTAGTAATAGAATTTGTAGTACCGGGGTGCTGCTACTGTATTGATTCACCTAGTAGAAATCAACCTAATTTTTTTTTGTCAGTTTTGGACAGAAATATTTTAATGATTATCCAGTCTGTTTCTTAGCATCAAGTAAAGCAAATGGTGTGGTTGCATCATTCAGGCATTCCTTCGGTGTCCTTCAGCTGGAGCAGGCAAGTGGGTGTTCTGAGTTAAGTGTAGCTGTGAACCAAGCAGAAAGCTCAGTTTACCTGAGAGTGGGTCTTCAGCTGTCAAAAGTTTGACTCCAAAAGTTGTGGTTGGGAACAGACAGTGAATAACACGCTGTGAGCTTACCTAACACCAAGTCACAGTTACTGATCTGTTGCAAATTTCCATATGCTTCTCTGGAAGGATTTTATGTAATTTAAATGTCATGGATAAAGATGCGTGTAACCTGGATTGCCAGGATTCCGCTGAGGAAAAAGCTAAAGCCAAGTGAAAGCTTAAATTTCCAGGAGTCAGGAAGGCTACGAGCTCTTTGTCCAGAATGAGAGTCCCCTTCTCCAGTATGATATTGCCAAGAGAGAAACCGTGGCCCATTTTACCCCTTTCCTAAATCGGAAGAAGAAAATAAGAACAAAAAAAGGAAAGGAAAAGAAAAGAAAAAAAGGCAAATTTTCATTCCTTACTAGTAAAGTGTAGTTAATGTAGTTACTCAAAAGGGCGTGCGAGAGGTAATTTGATGACTACTTTGTAGTTGGGTGGTAACTACTATCAGAAAGAAAGTGCTTTTGTTCTTGCCTGCTGGAAAATTATATAGAGATATTGTAGATATTTCCATGTGTACATATGATTGGGTCATTGCAACTGCCCATTTCTTTCTTGTAAGGTCTCAGTAAAATTTGCTAATCTCGCATCACTTTTTCTTCACAATCAATCTGCTGTAACCAATAACAGCATTGCATTTCTTTACAGTAGGCCTTCACAGTTCAAGCAAACTCATACTCAGATCATGGATTAAATGTATTTTTAAATGCATGTAATCCTTGTAGGGAACCAGAGCGGATTTCTTTTACTCTTCGGAAGATATTCTGTTGTGCATTATCTGGTTTTATGTAAGCAAACACATGCTTCACAGTGGTTGTGTTTTACAAGGAGTCAAAGAATACTTATGCTCTGAATACTAACTATAATACTGAACTTCCAGAGACTTTGAAAAGAGAAAAATTTGCTTATGACTGGAAGCCATGTATTCATTAGATTATACAAAAAAGGGTCTGAAGATCTGCTTGGCAGTGGTTATTTTCTGCCTCTTTATCCTTACTAAAGAACTTAGAAAAATTACAGGAAGCAACAAAATGAGGCTGAGGGCTAAAGAAACACATATGAAACTTGCTCATGAGAAAGTAGCCTCGAACACTCATTCAAGGGTAAGGAAGATGATGTCTCAATAGATCTAAGTTCAGTGATGAGTAACAAAGTACAGTTGAAGTTTCATCAGAAATATGTGATTATTAGGCACGGCTGTTGCGTTAGCAATCTGTATATGTCCTGACTCGGTTACTTATTATTTTAGAGAAATTCTTTAAATGTAAAAAAGAAAAAAGACACCAAAATTGTCCTGTAAAGAAGGTACATATGGCGTGATTTCATACGGAGAGGCTTACTGCTTGCATGGTTAAGAAAAATTGAAACAAATGGTGAGGAAAATGATTGAACTGATAAAGGTAAAAGGAAAATACTGGTCGAAACAAAATTGTCTCTGGATGATAGGTAAAATTTTTATTAGTGTGAGGACTGATACTCCTAAATTGTTTTCACAGGCAAAGCCACTGGCAAACTGTTCTTCTGAGTCATCTGAAGTTGCCTTAGACAGCATAGCTGAGAGCACATGTGGTGTGAATAACGTTGCATTTCTGAGTTGTGTCAAAGCCTCATATGACAAGGCTGGAGTTTTCTTTCTGTCCTCCCTGGCTATTCTATAAGTCACATTTCCACTTGCTTTAGGTTAAAGCATATATCCTTCTCACTATCACTTTGATAAAGAGTAACCTGCGTAACTATTACCAGTATTGATATGCCATTTGTTCTTGACTTCCATACGGTCTGGTCTTATTTTACCATATAAGACAGTTCCGGTTTATGTAAATAACTACATTGTTGAAAAACAAAAAAAAAAACAAACCAACCCAAAAGCAGAAGAGCAGCCTTTGTTACATTCCCATAGGCAATAGGGTGAAATGGCTGCCTGCAGTGCTGGACGTGCAGCAGCAGGGCTGCCCCACAGCAGTGCTCAGCTGCCTGGCTGCGTGCTGCATTGTCCCATCTGCCCATTTCATAGTCCAGCCTTTCCTTGCCTCCGGCTATCCCTTTTTCCATCCCAGTCTAGTATTTGCCTACCCGTAATTTGTTTTTCCCAGTGTTGCCAGTTTTGTTGTACCACACCCAAATTTGGTTGTTTTGATGTGACTTTGTAGATAGATGTGACTTTATGGGCTATTGCTGGTACATCTCCATACGTACCACCAGCAGTGTAAGATTTCCTCCCCAGGAGACACCCAGAACTTTTTCTTCCTCTGAAGTTTATCTGGTTTTCACATAACTCTCCCTTAAATATCTGTAGAATCAACCATGTTGCCACCTTCTTTCATTATCTGTCACATCCAGCAATTTTCCTTGTGTTCAGTCATTTTTCACATCATTTTTATTCAGCTTAATCTCAGGTCAAGTCCTGTTCATCTTCCACAGCCACAACAAGGTTGAGCTGACTGACAGGCTCACTTAGGGGACCTGTTGTTGCTGCCCCATGTGGAGGTCATTATCTTGGCTTGAGCAGCAGGGGGATGAGAGTACCACTATGCTTCATGATGTGTGTGTCAGCCATCAGATCCCTCCCCTGCACAGGTCCTTCTCTCTTAAGGGGCTTCATGATGGATGGTGTGGTGGAACACAGTCTGGAATCAACCCATTGGCTACCCATCATCCTCTTGAGGGATGATTAAAAAATAACCATTGAAAGGTTCACCTCCCCTGCTTGCTAAGTGCCTTTCCGCTTGTAGGAAAGAGATGAAACCCTAGATTTATGATAGAATCTGCTGTCTGCCTATGGCCTGCACCAATTACACCAATGCCATAGCTGGTAGACATTGTTGTGCAAGTGGATAGTGCGTGTGAATGCACAGCATGAAGCACAGCAGTAACAGCTACTGCTGGGACAGCCATGAGTAGATACAGGGCCAGCAAATGGAGTCAGACCTGGATGTGGATGCAGGACCCCAAACCTGTGCCATTGGTGCAGGGAGCAGCTGAAGCTCTGTGCTCCAGCCACTGGAGTAAGGGACAGAATGTGTTCCAGCAGCCAGCTGCAGTGAGAGTGAGGATACATGTGTCTTGTGCACAGTTGCTGGTGGGACTGGGGTGATGGACTTGCAGGTATGGCTGAAGCTTATCTTGCTTCCCATTAAAAGAGAATGCTGCATTTAAATCCTTTTAAAAATAAAAAAATAAAAAAAAAAAAAATAAAAAAAAGGCACATTTTTTCCTTTGTGGTTGGAGGTAGAATGAAGATCATAAAAATTATTATATAGATTCTCCTTTATTTTAAAGAAACACCTAGATTTAATGAACCAGTATGGGGTTCCAGCTCTTCATTCACAACTTCCAGCCAACTCTGACTATAAGACTTAACCACCATGTCCTACTTTCACCATCTGTAAAACACTTTTGAAAGTCATGGAAAACTGAATCATAGGTCTTTTCCATCTCTAGATTCTATTAGGTCATCCAGTCTGTCCATCTGCCAGCCTAAGATTGTTTCCTACATTCACCGGTGTTTTTCCAGTCTGGGTTCTGTGTGCCAAGTGGTTGGGTACCTATGGGAGGTGAATTCGCAGACATTTCGATCTCAGCATGAGGAAGCTCTTCTGACATTAACAAATATTGACACAAATATCTTAATTGACCACAAGTGTTGCAGTTTACTATGGATTTGACTTAGGGCATATACTTCTGTGGAGTTTCACAAATTCAGATTGCAGATGATTTTCTTCACGTTGAAACTGGCAGCTCTGATACAAACTAGATGTAGACAACGACTATCAGAATAACTAGCTGTCTTTGTACAATGTTTTCCAAACTGTGGATACATGGAAGTTATTTGGGATCTGAGTAACAGTAGTTAAACCGCTTTTAAAGTCGCCATCTGGCAAACAACTGGTGTGCTACATGATTTATTAGATGCAATGACCTAGGAAGAAAAAGCCAATACTTAGTGTACTTTACTGATAAGGTTAACAGATCATTTTGTAATGCGGTTGATATGCAGTATGTATTTTAAAATTGCATCTTCGTTATCTTCACAAAAGGGAGGAGGGGGGCTCTTTGTTGTTTTCTTCGGTTGTTGTTTTACTTTTCAACTTCAATTTTATGGCCTTAATGCGATGTATTTGTGTATGTCAATAAGAAAACATAACATTTGCATAAACAGCAACAGAAATTTCTATATATAACAACTGATCTTCTCCCTTTAAGAAGTCAGCGGACGATGCCAGGAACTTATAGTACTTAAAAGGAAGATAAGCCTTAGAATATAATAGTCTGATCATGAAAAGAATAAAGATGTCTTTCACCCACAGGAAATAAAGCCAGACCAAGTTACCAGACTTGCACTTAGGAAAGAACTTAATTTCGAAAGTGTCTGCAGAAAGGTAAGACTGTTTTTGTTGCTCTGTATCTATGAGTGTGAGAAAAGACATGAGCCCCTTATGATGATGTATTTACCTTATGCATGTATGTGAGTGGGATTATCTGCATTTGCATGGTGTGTGATGTATGTTATTTTGGACCTTAACTATAAATCTTCTGTTTCTAAAGACATCAGTCCAATAGGACATGTCTGCAAAAAATTGTATAGCTATTTTAGCACAAGTGGCTTTTCATTAAGGCTGGTGGGCTAATATCTAGCAACAGGAATTGCCTACCAGGAGGCATAGTCTTTATAAATAGGTTGGTCATGTTTTCTAGTACATTTACATGGATTTGTTAATGTAAATAATCTAAGCTTTCAACAGCAGTTGAAAATAGGCTCTAAATATTTGAGAGGCAGCAAGAAGCTTGTCTGTGTGAAAGGAACATTAGCCTGAAATAAAGGTGAAATTTTAATGCAGCCCTTTTCAACACAGTGTTTCTCCTGATGTCCACTGACTAAACATTAACTGACTAGTGATAACTGTAAGGCATGAAGTGAAAACATTGGAAAGAGCAGGAAAAAAGTAGCCTCTTAAGCAGTTTGCAGCAGAAATGATCTTACAAAGCAACTCCGAATCAAAAATATCAGTAAAACTAATGGTAGGTTTTCCTCCAAATCAGTACAGAATGCAGCAGGATGTCACTGAAGCAAAATGAAGTTAGTGTACTAGAGAGGTTACAGTTTGGATCTTATTATTGTTGGTCCTTGACGTCAGAGGCAGATATTGGTGGACACCTTTCTGCTATCTATCTTATGTTCAATGCATCAGCCTTGTTCTGATTGCATTCTCAAGAAGCATAGAAGCCCCAAAATGAGATACTTGATTCAATTGTTTTGAAGGAGCTTATGGGTTTACATGTTTGGAATTGTGTTGTCTAAGAGGACAGTTCTGCTTCACTTGCCAAGAAAATAGAAGGGAATATTGATAATTTACCAGTTTATTTCATCTATCCATTTCTTTTCATAGAATTTCTTCAAATATAAGCAAGGGATGGCAAAGGATATGAGAAGGCTGTGCAATTCTCCTAGCCGTGGATATATTCTCCTAGATAATAGGATTCTTGTTTTCATAGTCATGGCGGACTGCATATTTTCCAAATTTAATTAAAATTAGCTTTTATTTTGCCATAATCATTGAAAACTTATAACACAGCTGTCTTGAGGGACTTGTTTTGTTTCTTAAAGTTCTTATTTGTGTCACTTTCTGCTGCTAGTAGGGTTTTACAGTGGTACGAAAGACTTAATCTCACTGTCTATAATGAATGAGTCTCATTAAAAACAAACAAACAAACAAGAGCCAAGTGTTTGGATGAGTTCTGATGCTGATTTAAACTAACAGTTCAACCCTGCTGTTGTAGTTCTCTTAACAAGTGGTAGCTGAGCCACTGAAACCACTGTCTGGCTGTAGCATTCCCACTGCTAAAAGGAGTATCTTTTGTGTGCTTTAATAAAAGTTAATATGTCACTGCATAATTTTATCTTTTCCCACAGTTATTTATTAAAATATTTGGGGGGAAAAAGAAAGTCTATCTCCATCAGTATCCATAGATCACATAAGAAGTCAACCATACTGTTTACCTTTTCATTAACTTGAGTTTTGAAATATTTGAAGCAAAACATCCTGTGGCTGTTTTCATTTTCCAAATAGGTTTGTTTTCACTGATAAAAGGCAATCTGCTTTTAATTCACTGTGGAATGCTGAATATTAGTTTTGCGTAGTGGATGTGTAGTCAAGATATTTGTTTAATTCCTTCTGCCCACTGAGATTTTATTTTCTATTACTATTTTTCCCCATTTTTTTTTTTTTTTTCCAGAATAAGTTAGGCATACTTTTCTATTTAAGAAGACGTTTTTCTGGGTTTCATTTATAAAATAGGGCTTGCCACAATAATATAAGAGAAGAAGCAGTGGCAGAGCTGTCCTTCATGCACCTCCGCTGAAACTCTTTACGTCCATCTTTAATACTGTTGCAGCTGGCACTATTGCTATTAACAGATGGTAAACTCTGCTGTAAAGACTGTATTAAATGTTGCCATGTGACTGCGGTTGGACTTTATTGTTGGTGCTTAGTCACAGCTGTTGAAAATGGAACCTTTATTCTCCAGGTTTTCACTGAGCTTTTGCACAGGTGCTGTACGCGGTTCTGTGCTGTCTGCAACCAACACCTTTGCCAGTCATTAATATTGAAGAACACATGGCAGATCTGCTGTCTAATTTTTTTGAACAGATTTCCATCTGTGTGGCATTTTAATGGGTTTATTGTGCCCCTGAACTGTTCTGGGATCCTGTCAGACTGCCTCTCTTCTGCCATCTGTCACACAGCAACAACATGGAATGGAATACTGGTGAGGAGGTGCAACCTCTACTGCCATACCACCAACATCTGCCTCTGAGGTAGTGAGCCAACATCCATAAAACAGCAGGCATTTCTTTTGGAGCAGCCCTCATAGAATAGGTGCCTTATGCATGGTCATAGGCAGATGTGCCAGAATTCAGCTGAGCAGAATGGTATATGGTATGATATTGATCTCAGACAGTCTAGGTTGCCTGATGAGAGTACTGTACTTAACATGGTTATGCAGGAATGACGTTCATGATGTCTTGGTGTAGATATTTTAGTGGATGCTTCAAGGCTGTAATGCTACAGTTAAACTTTGGGATGTTATTTTGAAGGTGAGTGAATTTAATATCCATGGCCTGTATGAATTGGTGTCCCATCCCTTGACATGTGTCTCATCAGCAACCAAAAAAGAGTAAGGGTAGGGTAGTCACAATGCTTGTGTTGCTTTGTATTCTTTGTAGATTTTACTATGAAAATGTAGTCTGTTGAAAGCATTTTATGAAAGGCCATGATATTAGAGGTATTAACTTAGCAATCGTAATGCTGTAAATTGAATATCCCTAATTGATATATTAAATTTACAGTAGCACGGTCACTGAGTACTTACTTGGAGCATGAGGTTCCTCAGATTGTATCAGTAAATGGTAATCTTGGATCACAAGACATGAGTAGGGTATGGTGGCACAACAATAACATTTAAGCTAAAAAATACTCTTACCTTTAAAAACATAGATTTCCTTAGCAGGAAATTTTAAAGATGGTTCTAGTACTTTTCAGCTTTGTGACATAGAAAGAAGGGAAGACAGCAATTCTAAATCAGGTAGAATTTCAACTAAATAGCTGCATCCAAGGAGGGACAGTCACATCTGTGTTTTCTGTCACTGAAAAACAGAAAGGATTCTATTTGAGTTAATAACTGTACATGTTTTATCTTGGTTTTAATTTATTCATTTTTTTTAAATATCCTTTCTTATGGAAAATATATTTTAATATGTCACTGTTCTCTGTGGATTTAATCTGAGGAAACACATTAAATCATGGACAGGGCCTGATGCATAGTCCTGTGCCGTTTAATTGAAGGCTTTCTGTTAACTTCAAAGGCTTTGGATCAAGCACAGAATAGTTGCTGTCTTTCATTTGGGCTCTGGGGGATTTTTCCACAGTCCCCTCCTTTCTCTCTTTTCCACCCTGCCTTACCCCCCTCCCCCCAAGTATTCTTTTAGCTACAAAAACAGTCTGGTTAGGATAGATTTATTGATATAAAACTTCTGTTGCTGGTGCTAGTGCCTTTAACAGCAGCATAACTAGATAATTACATAGGTGGATTTTTAACATTCTTTGCTTATGAAAATATTTTGCTTGCAATCCATAAAGCATAGAGAAAGGACTACTGTATGAATCAGTCTTTTGTGTAATACTGATGTGATGGTTCATCGGCTTTCCGTAATACACTTATCATTAATTCCTTGCACTTAGCTGTTCTGTGGTTTGATTTTGGCAACCTTGTAGGAAAACAGATGCTGTTCTTGAGGGAACCATGAACATTTCCCTTTAATATATATATATATATATTTATATATATATATATTAAAGGAAAATGTATATATATGTATGTATGTATGTATGTATGTACACACACACGTACATACATATATAAATATATATATATATATATATATATATACATATATATACATATATATATATATATACGAAAAAACCCTTAATTCTGGTTGTTAGCACTCTTGAAATTAGAAATCGTGTGTAGACAATCAATGTGTAATTATATTAGGAGTAAACTAATGATGATTTAATCTGTTTATAAAGACTTAATGATTATCCAATAATGCTTCTCTCCTTTTTTTTTTATTGCTTTTAAGTAAAGATATGGTCAACCCAAAATCATTGTTACCCATTTTTGCTTTAGCGTGAATACACATTGCCTCATGCATATGAAGATGGTTCCATTCCTCAGCAGTGTTTATGCAGAGTAGTTGTTCTCCACCTTAGGCATTATATTGCAGATCCTTTCTTATTTCAGTATGGAAGTACAGACAGTGATTTGCATAACTGTTACTGATTTCTTTATGTAATAGCTGCATCTGCCAACATCATTTGTTCTTTGGCAATGTGTTGCACTGATTTACACTTCTTAGTAGAAATGGAGTGATGCTGGGAATCAGTGTTGCAGTGCTGAATTCCTTCCGTCTCCAGCATTTTGATTCTGGTTGAATGGAAGTTGCACTGAATATATGAAACCACTGCTTCCTGAGATTTTTCCATGTCAAATACCAGATGTTAACTTCAAACAGGAATGTCTGTGGTCTTTCTAACAGTACTGATGTAGAGTTTTGCATTCAGCGATGAATATCACATTCAGGCATAAAAACTTTCTCTGTGTGAGTTGTTATTGGTTGTTACTGTTTTGTTTTTTGTTCTGAAGGCTTCTCATCTTCCAAATTCAATTTCTTAAACTATGAGCTGTTTAGCATGACTTATGTATGTATAGACAGACATTAATTTACATATATATAAAACTATGTAATTATGCATGTGACTATTTTTCATATTAATGGGTTTATAGTATATAAATGTTTTTTTTTACATAAATGAAATGCTTTGCATTGTATAATCTTATCCGTTTTGGAGTCTAGAACCTACTGATCCAGCTGCAGCCAAGGTTTTGTCAATACAAAATTGTCTGTTTTTTTTTTAACAAATCTTTCTCCACTCTTTCCCATTGACTTCTCCACTAATTCTCCTTCTGTCTGTTAGCCCAACCAGTGCCAATGTCTTCCCAGTTGCCCAGTGGGAGAATTCAGTCGCTCTTTATGCCACACTCTGCCCATTTCCTTCCCAAATCTGGTTTCACTTCTGTCTCCTCCATTAACCCCTTTTCATTCAAGCTAGGCTGCCACCTGCTTGCTGCAGCAGGGTCACCATTTGAAGGTAAGGAGATAGACTAGACAAAGTTGGTACTATATCCAACGCCAGAGCAGCACATGCAGTGATATCAGGTTAGTTACTGTCTGTGTTTTGTCCTTTCTCAAAACAATATTTTTCATGTTGTGTATTGTCATGAAACAAAAGCAGCTTTGGCAGTTTCTCATTGTGGTGTCATACGCTCCTGAAATGAAAAAACTGCCTTCTGTCAAATTTTGTTTTACTGAGCAAAGGATCTCTTAAGCTTTGATCATTAAGAAAGACTAAGTCTCAAAACCGATTGCTTTTGACTGGAATTAGTTCATTTCAACCATTTGGCTTGTCAGAGCAGAATGTGGATGGGCATGTTGCTGTCAACAGAAATCGGACAGCAGTCAGTTCACATTTTTCTAACCAGTGTTTGGTTTTTAATATCCAGGTAGCGTAGTCACAATGAACACACTTACAAGAGCATAAATGGACAGAAACATGGGTGGGGAAGCAGATTTTTTCAGCCCAGATATTCCTAGAATAGCGATGATTCAATGCATGAAGCTTTGTATACATGCAGCTGTATTCTTTCATTGCCAGAATATGACGCAGTGTATGTAAAAGCACATGCAACCCTGAACTTCTGTTCTTATTTTAAATGAATATTTAAGTTATATGCATAGATTTTTAATGGCGCATGAGCTGTAATGGGAACAGCAGGGGAAAATGTTTGAGCTAGTCTTGTTTTTTATGTTTTCCTTGAAGAAAATGAAAGAAAGAAAGTACTGTAACAAGAGGTTCTCAAAGCGTGGTGGGTTTGATACTGAATAAAAGAATGTCAAATTACTGATGTCAGAATTTCCATGATATAATTTTCAGAAATACTTTCCAGGCATGCATGGAATGCCCGGGAGGCAGGCAATGATCCAGAGCCTCAAAGCATGCATGGAACAGCGGTATAGAAAGGAGGGATTAAGGTGCCAGAGGAACTGAGGGACATTCAGACATGAGAGGAGATAGGGTGGGAAAGCCTCTTGAAGGCTGAGGAGGGAACAGCTCAGTGCAGGGAATAATGAAGGCAAAGCAGGCTGCCTGCAATACCAGTTGGTTAGCATCTCCAGTACTGAGCAGTCTTCCATTACTCCTTTTGCTTATGTGTTAAAATGTGTTTAGTGTTATGTAAATAATGGTAATTGCTTATGTTAAAGACTGACAGCTAATCACATATTACAAATGGAAGAGCTGTTTCTGTGTATTTGCTCTGAAGAGAAACTCAGAATTGCATGGCAAAGTTAGAATAAAATGACATTTCTGATATTTCTTAAAATGAAAAGCATCAGCTGTTATGCTTTACTGCTTTTACTTTTATAACTGCAACTGTATCTTTTTCTGATTGCGTATCATAGAGAAGTGAAATGCAAAACCATTTTCACTTCTCCACTCTTTTTCCTATTCGGATCATTTTTCAAGTGAAAATCCTTGACAGTTGTAAACATTTGAGAAATAAATAGAGAAGTTATGGAAATAGGAGGATTCATTCAGCTCAACATGAGTCTGCAACACTGGAAAATTCTGTGGAAGGAGCTGAAGGCACTATTTCTTGAAATTTTTGAGCTTGCACAGCAAAAATGGAAAAAACAAGATTGTCTTGAGCTGTTGGAATTCTGTTTGAAGAAACTACTTGCTTATTGGGACTAATAATGTGTGCTAAATAGCTGCATTTAGAAGTTTCAGTGCGGTAAAATGAAAACGTAGGTTTACAGTGTATTGCTCCTCAAGATTATGAGTGTGTATGGGAAATGTGATGTAACGGGTAGCTCGCTGGAAGTATAACAGCATTACCTTTGAGGGCTGTTGGCCCAGTTTTTATTTGTTTTGGAACAGAAGTAATTACATGCTGATTGAAAGGGTTGAGTGATTACACAGCCGGGAAGTACTTTTTTTGCCAAAGTAGCAATAATGTAATGACCTTAAAGACAGTCGAGCCTCCAAGCATGAAAGTGATTATTCTGCATGCCATGTGGTGAAATGTCTTCTAGAATGAAAGGACCGTTCAGGATTTGCATTTGTTTTATATTCATCATCTGCTGACATTCTCAGGTAGTATCAGGGCTTCCCTGTGTTATCTGATATGTGATTATGAATAGAATAAGTTCTGAATGCATGTACTCCCTCAGTAGATTTAATGATAGAAAACCTACATTTTGGCACTAGGGAATCAGTCTGTTTATCTCAGATGTTTAATTGCTTTTTCAATGAACTGAATTTGTGCCTCCGTTGCCTTTTTTATTTGTTATCATTTTCCATTAAGTAGTTCTAACAGTGTAGAGCTCATACCTGTGCCTTACCAGTGTATTTGCTGCCATCTGCCCTGTGTGCCTTTGGACTTGCCATGTGTATATATGTCACTTGTTTCACCTTTCATTTTGAGATGATTGGACAGCTTAACTCTCTGTTGAGAATTAGTTAACAGTCTGCTTTAAGCCTCTGGACTCTCGTTCTAGAAGCTCAGCTACAAGCAAATGATTTCTCAGCTTTTCAGTATACATTACTTTCTGAAAAGATCATTTGTGGCTTCAAGTCTGGTATACAATATCATCAAATTAATTCGTATGTGAACTTTCCTCTGAATTTCGTTATATTGTCTTTAAATTATGAATGTTGTAGCAGTGACATTTCCCTTTGTATTGTTCACAGCTACTGCCTCTTATCCACAACTCATTCCATTCCTGTTCCCCCTGAAAAGTACATTTTTTGCTATTTCATATTTTACTTTCCACTTTAGTTCATCATCTTCATTGATTCTTTTTCTTCTCCTGTGGCATCTATTACTACTTAGTCTGCCCAACAGTGAATTGGACTGCCATAATTGGAGGATGTGGGGAAAGGAGTTGACGCAGTATTAGCTTTGTGAACTCTTTCATTATCTTTAGAAATTGGCTTTTCTTCCTTCAAGAACTTGTTTATTGTTTGTGTGGTAGGCCAGATTTATAGGATTACACACACATTCTTCTTAGCCTTGTAAGAGGTATATCAGAGTTAGCAACCTTGTCGTTTCAGCCCATAGCTAGAGTCTACACCTGTTCACCATGAGGAGATAATTCGGAGTCCAGGCCTGTTCTATTCTGGATTTCTTGTTCTGACTCGTCTTTATTGAAGCAATCTCAGTAGTGAATTCTTATAAAGAATTAGTTGTAGGTTAAATACATGATTTGTTCTTGGGCAGGTCTGGGTTTTATTCCAAGCTCTGCCATACATTACAGCAGGGATTAAACACTATTTCTTTTTGACCTAGTGTGAAAAAAAATAGGCATTTACCTCAAAGTCGTACAGTTAGCTAAATTAGTTGTGACAGCTTAATCCAGAGGAATGCTGTTGACTCTTCTGAACTCCACATAAATTTGATCTTAAAACACATGCAAAGTGTTGTATTGGGCTTCTTAAAGGGCCTTCAGACTTTGTTCAGTGCTTGGACTGTAGTTCCTGTAACATGCATGTCACAGAATCACAGAACTGTAGGGGTTGGAAGGGACCTCCAGAGATCATCGAGTCCAACCCTCCTTACAAAGCAGGCAAAGAACAACTGAGAATCTACTTTTGTTTGAGCTTCTGCTGTGTCTTACTTACATTTTTCTCCATGCAATGACGATAGAGACAAGTTTATGCTCTGTACTTCTTTTAGCAGGAAGGAAAAGAAAAGCTAAATTGGAAATAGGTTAATCTAAACAAGCAGGTTAGGGGGAAAATAATAACTTCTTACTCAGAAATAGAAGTTCAGCAGTTCAACACTAGTTAGGAGATCTTGATGCTTCTCCCCAAATTGGATTCAAACATTTATAGATGTCGGTGATGAGCTGTCAGTCCCTCTGGCATCAGTACAAGTTCAGCTGGGTTCTCCAGAACTCTCACTTTTACTGTGTGTGTAGTTTGCAGACGAGCAAAGGTTGTCCAGGGTGCCATGTGTTGTCATGAGTATTCTTGCAAGAAAAATAAGTCTCCAAATATTTTTATGGTTAAATTACAGCAATAAGAGAAAATCATGCTAGCCAATATAAACTGTGACAAGTGGTAAAAAGAATAACAAACAAGACATCAAGGAGGGATGTTTTAAGAGAGGTTGTTCAGTTTTTGTCCTGTTGTTCCACTACAAGACATTAGTTTACTGTGGTTTTTGCAGGGGCTTTAGATCTGTTAGTACCTACACTTCAGCTTCGGGTGGAAAATTTTCATCAGCTAATCTGTATAGAGTCCAATCTTGAAAAACCAAAACAAAAAAAAACACAGCTTTGAAACTTGTACAGTTTTGTGAGATTCATATAGAACTAATTGCCATAAGAATTTCCCCCCTTTCTTGTTGTTCAGCTTGTTTTTCTACTTCAGAAGAGCTGTACCATCATTTTGATGTTACTTGGAAGACTGGATTGAGTAGAAACAAAGTAAAAACTGAATAAAATCTGACAATTTCTGGTTACGTTTTTCCAGCACAGTATTTGATGCTGATGTTTCTGTCCTGTGCACAGCATGTGATTGTTCCCTGCTATTTCTGTATTCAGGAGGTTTGCTCTCTTTTGAACTCCCGCCTTGCCTCGCCTAATGAAGATGTGTTTCCTGCCTTCCTTTGCTGATCCATTTTGCTATCAATGGATTGGTACAACAAACTCATGCTGTCAGAAGCTGTGGGACAACACGGCCACCACAAGTGGTATCCCATTGCTTCTCTTGCCGAAATCTTCAGTTGATTGGCCACAAATCACGTATCATATTTCTCACAGACATCAAGGAAGAGGGAGAACTGACAGCATTTCAGTCAGGAGGTAACTTTGCTCAGTGATCTTATTCCAGTTATGGGATGGACCTGGATGGCAGCCATGATCTAACACCTTCAGCCATCCTGTGGCTTTACATTAACCACACTCCTCCTGCTGTTGTGAAAGACAGCTGTGACTTGTTAGAGCTCTGAGAGCAGTATGTGGAGTTATAGGTTTTCTGTTCTTCTTAGGAGGGAGAAAGTTCCTGTTTTGAGCTGCTACAAAGGGTATTTCAATTACATCTTATTTTGGCCCAGAACTTTGGATATTTTTTATGCTTAACCTGTTTAGCATTATCTTCTCCTTTTATTCTTTTTCCTGAGATCAAGCTGCACTTCCAGTTACTTTATAAACCTCAGTCAGACATGCTTCAAGGTTATTTTTTGTGTCATAGGTTTAGCAGTTTACTGTATACTGCATGCTCATCCATTGGGTTTCTGACTGTCTCCATCTGAATATCATGACAGACCATTTTCATGGATAGATGTAAAGCCGCCAGGCATTGCCTGTCTGTCAGCACTGTGCTTGGACCTAGTAGAAATTCTAGTTAGTAGTCTTCTACTATTAATCTTGTTTAAAGCTACCTGTAGTTTCTTGTACAGAAATCAGTTAAAAGAAAAGTACGGCCCTCTTCTCTGTTTTTTATTACAATTGTAGCACAGGGTAAAACCAAAAGGAATTTTGAACATGATGAGGAATAACAGTGAAGCAACGATCAGAAGTCAGCACCTCGTGTCCCCAGGTCGATCCTACATTTCTGCTGTTTAATTCTTCTTGAAGGTCTGCCACATCTCAGGCATGCTAGCAAGGTATTGCTTTTAACAGCAGCAAAACCCTTCTCTACCAAGGGATTCTCTTTCTCACTCCCTGCATTGTACGCAACAGGTGCCACCTACACAAATTCAGCCTGACGTTCCCATCCAGCTGCTTCTTTTTACCTTGCCAGCCCTCAGAGTCATTCCTTACTTTTCCTGACCTCCGTCCAACACGTTTCAAACCTTGTAGTGTTAAATCTGGTTTTTATTTTAACGGTCTTCTAATGTCCATTCTTTCCTTAATCATTGCCACACTTTACAGAGTTTGCCTCCCCTGTGCGGGGTACCCCTGTGTGTTTGTTGGTGTGAGTTACGCGTGTCTTACTTTATTATGTTGTAACTGGCAAGTTGCTGTTTGAGGTTTGTGCCTCATCTACCTTTCAGGATGAGGAACACCTCCTTTATGCAAGGATTCTTTTTTTTTTTTAATTTTAGGGTTTGAAAAACACAAAGATCATTGCAGTTAATTCTGCTATGTAGCCCTATGGAGTTTAGCATGGTAGCGATAGCAGGCATTTAGATATATATATATATAAATAATGCATTGCTTACCAAGGTCAAATCTGAGGAGTTCAGATTCTTGTGTAGGTAGCATACGGGACATATGATTATTCAGTGCTCAGTTGCTTTGTTCATTTTGCTGTGCATAAGTTGCAAATTGAATGAGGCAGGGCATTCCTATGGGAAGTGTTGTCTGAAAGAAATTAAGTGGCACAAAATAATGCAAGAAGTAGCAGGAAACAGTGGAAGCAAGTACTTACAAAAGCAAACGTAGTGAGGGGAGGTGAGGAGTGGGGATGTTCTTGCTATAGATACCGTAGGTACTTTGTGTTTTTTTCTCTGCCAAGGCTTTATATGCTGGAAAATAGTTGAGGAAACATAAATTGAACATTGGATGTGCCAGAAAATAGAAAAATGGGAATTTTTTAAGAATGTGAATGTCACATTATATGTTTGTTGGCTGCTGCCTCGCAGTGTGAGTAGCATTTGTGAAGTATTTTGCTATAAGGAAAAAATGTGGTTATTCCATATGCATTGGCATGTATATGCTTAAACCCTTTCTATAAATATTTGAATTAAAGGACACCAGATGTTGCACAGAAGCTGCTGCTGCTGCTTTCTGAACTTCATGGTATATTCTCTCAAAACCCACAGGAAGCAGTGAGGGGAAAAAGTGTATTAATTAAGTTCAGAAATACATTTTCCAGCCAGACAAAAATCTCCCAAGAAAATACTCTTTGATCTCCAGAAATGTGAGCTGGCTGTCCCAGGAATCTGGTGGCAGCATGCAGCACTGTCACATGGGAATCAAAACCCAGACTCACAGTTCTCTTCTAGCTCTGAGAGTAAGTCTGAAAGCAACACAGTCTTTGACCCTTGGTAATGAACTCATCTTCTTAACCATCTTCTCTGGCCTGTTGTCATAATGCTGTGGGCAGTCTACAGGAAAGATATTAGCAGGGACTTGGTAAGGAAGGTACTTGGATTCACAGATGCTCTGTGCTTGGAATTTAAATCCGAACAGACAAAACAAGAGTGTATTTTTTAAGCTTAGAACAGCCGCAAGATAGAGTTGCTTAGAACTGGTTCAGGAACGAGCTTTATGTTTTGCAGAGCAATTAAATGTTTCCATATTTGGAAGCAGTAGACCTGCTGTAGCTGTATTGCCTTTGTTATATTAAGTAACTTAGCAGGAAGATATAAGATTCCAACTTTCAGGATCTGCTCAGTTTTCTTCAGACCCCAAGCACCAAAAATGACTCTTCTACTGTAGTGATTGGCATGGCGTGTCTCTCAGTCTCTACTCCATGAATACAGAGCTATTCATACTAAATGGCATAACTGCTGGAAGAAAAGCTGCTTACAAACTATTAAGATTCTATGATGAACACTCGTATATGACATTGGATACTTCAGACATGTGTGGCTGATGAGCATAGCAGTGTTTGTATGTGTGATGATTTGATCCCAGCCAGCAACCAGGCACTCACCAGCTGCTTGCTCGGTCTTCCACTCCACCTGCCTAGCAGGATGAGAGAGACTCAGAAGACCAAAAGGGATAAAACTCATGAGTTGAGTTCCAGATGAATTCAACAGTGAAAGCAATTCCTGCTTCTCCCCTTTTTTCTTTAGATTGAAGCATCAGGATCATATTTGGCCTTCGAACCAGTCTGTGTAATTCTGTTATGCCTACCACATTACATTTGGGGGTGTTTGTCTTTGCCTCTGCATCACATTTCATATATAACGCTTCAATATCTGTTATGAGATTTTCCCAGCATTAATGTTATCCAAACCGTACATCCTACAAGCTGCTTTATTCCATCATGCAGAACAGCTGCCATTTGTTTCTAGGGATTCATCAACTTGCTTTACAGACCTATCCTGTAAGTATTATTCTGCTTATTTTATGTATTTTATTTTTTATAGCCGAAGTCCACTGCAAATGAGCGAGCTATTGCAAGACTTGCAACGCACCCCCTTTTGAAAACCAAAATTACTGAACTTAAAGGTATGAAACAGTATATTAACTTGTTTCATCGTCAGTAGCTTGTCCACGTGTCACTTTGCTCATGTTAATTCCTTTTATGAACAATCACTATTGAAGGGAGAGTATACCAGCCCTTGTAACCAGCTTGACGAGCTGCAGTGAACAAGGTACCACATGCTTGCAGTCATGGGTTCATGTGTGACAGTGCATCATATGGCGTATTAAATAAGACTGAACTGGCAATGAGCAGATACAAAGGAAAAAGAAGCATTATAACTGGCTTTTCAAAGGTAGATAAAAGAACAATGGAGTCATATCAAAGAATGGCTTGGGTTGGAGGGGATCTTGAAGCCCCAGCCTCTGCCACGGTCAGATTGCCACCCAGCAGATGGGGCTGCCCTGGGCCCTATTGAATCTTCCTTGGGCACCTCCAGGAATGAAGCATCCACAGCTTCTTTCTGAGTAGTTCCAGTGCCTCACCACCCTCTGGGTCCCTAATATCTAACCTAAGTATCCCCTCTTCTAGTTTGAAGCCATTCTCCCTTGTTGTACCAGATTTCCAAGTCAATTTCTTAAGCTTCCCTAGTTAAACACGGTTCAAAAAATGGCATGTCTAGGTGGTAATGATTTCAGATTGTTTTCCTCACTTGTTGACGCTGTACTGTAAGACATGATTTGCCCCACCTATTCAGTGAAAGGTTGGTAATGACATTCAAAACATGTTTACTCAGCACAATTAATTTAACTTAGAAAGTGTTTTGTTTCATTAAAATAGCTTGTGTACTTAATTCAAGTGTAGCAGTAACAAATGGCTTTTCTTCTGCCCCTCTTGTAGCTGCTGTAAAAGCTTTTAAGGATGCAAGACGGAACCCAGCCAAAGCCAATCCTTCAGAAAAGAAGTCAGAAGCTCAGCCTAAACCAGCACAAAATCCTAACAGCGATTTGAATGAACAAGTTCCTAAACTAGTTCAAAAGCAGCAAAGATTTGAAGGCAAAACAAAAATGAGTGTGAAAATGGAAACTGTAGGAGGAGTTGATAAACACAGTGGGAGTGAACCTGAACAGGAAATGATGGAAACTGAGAGAAACCCAAAAGAGTTTTCATCTCATTCGATAGAAATGCAAGCAGTCACTCAGACAGGAGAGAACCCTGGCTGTAAAAACAGAAAAGAAAATGTGAGCATGAATAAATTAACTACAACGAAACAAATAAATAGGGATGATAGTGACCTGGAACAACGTAGTGAAGAGGAGTACTTTGATGATAGTACTGAAGAGAGGTTTTATAACCAGACGTCAAATTCTGATAGCGATAGCGATGATGATTTCTTCATCGGCAAAGTAAAAAGGAAGAAGAAAACAGCAGCAGTTAATGATCCTTCTTCAGTAAAAGAGAAGAATGCACTTCAGAAAAACGTATTGAAGGAAGAAAAGAGAACAGTATCTGGGACAGTGCAAAAATTGATCACGGAAGGAAAGCCACATGGAAAAGCAAGGAAGCTGGAATCGGTGTTCTGCACTTCTTTGTCTAGCTCCAATCAGAAATCCCAAAACAGAAGGTAAACCCTTTCCTCTTGCTTTGTTCTCCAGTCTCTCCCTCCTTTCCAGTAATGACAATTGTTGCAATTTTTAGTAGCAGTTACCAAACAAGGAGAATTTCAGTCGTAGCTCAGGATGCCTTCATGGAAACCACTCTGCAGTCTCCTTGTGTTTTCTTGATACTACTTGAGATTTGTCACATTATTATGGAGATACATTATCTCTAGCATAGGATTCCCAGTACTCTATCCAAATTAAATCAGTCTGAAGCACTTCTTTTTTTTATTCCTTTATTAACAAAGAGTAAAAACTATATGCGATTTTTACCTGTTACGCTTGAAAATTCATTGCTCAAGTGTTTTAGTGAAGGCAGTTCTTCACTTGCGTATCGTCTTAGAAATTTCTTGACTAATACCAAATTATATTTTCATTTTTAGAAATGCAGGAGACCAACCTCTCACAAACAGACCAGCAGGTATGTATTGCTTTACCTGGAACAGCAGTAGGAACAAAGATAACTTGAGATTTTCTTACCTCTCCTATGTAATACTGCTAGGTTCTTTTTTTGTTTGTTTGCTTCAGTTCTGTGGCATGTATTTCAACAACTTGTTAAAATTATCGGGTTTTCTGGTTTCACTTTGATCCGTGGATTTTGCTTGCTATTTCCTATTTTTGCATGTTAATGGATAAAGACAGATACATACAGGAAAATGCTTTTCTGTCTGTCTTTACATTGAGCAGCTAATGTTACCTGTACACAGGTGAGGGTGAACAGATTACAGTATTTAGCATATATTATGTTTTGTGAGTAGTATATTTCATTTCTCCATATTTCTTTGTATGTACGTTGCTCTGAAAGTAATGTCTCTTATTTATTTCCATGGCAATTACCACAGATAGAAAAATCATGACAAGACTGTTTAATTGAGCAAATTCTCAGCTGCACAAACACTCTTTTTCAACACGGTCACCACTGTATCAGCTGTGGTAGTAGATCATATCTCATTCCACAGAGCAGTTTGTTAAATCAAGGGGGTCTTTTCAGTCGTATTGAATTATGTTGCATAGTCCCCAGCTGACTTACAGTGAAGAAAAAAGTTAAGACTGTGGTGAATATTTGTCTGCATGGAGTTTCAGAATGATCTGTCACAGTCAATCATAGAGTGCTCTGTAGCTTACCAAGTGACAGTTGATGGGGCTGCAAGATGAGAAGATCCCACTGTGAACATTCAAACGGATACGTACCTCATGGCTAATTAATAAATTACTGAAAACGTCTACAAATTTAAGGTTGTTTTAATGTATGTTTATGAAGGTTCCTGATGTACTTAAAGTTCCATGTTGTGCTTCTTACACAGCTCTTCTTAAAAAGGAACCACAGCTCAAGAAACAGTCGTTTGCTAAAACTTCCATTCTTAAACGTGACGGTAAGAACCCACCTTTGGAGCAGCCTCTTCATCCTTCGTGGGAAGCAAGCAGGAGACGTCGGGAACAAATGTCACAAATTACAGCATTCCAGGGCAAAAAGATTAAATTTGATGACTAGACTGTTTATAAACTGAGATTTTAAAATAGGTTTTCTACAGATTTGCCTCTTAAGATGTATTTGTAGGTGGTGAAAATGGGAGTTTGGACAATTCTTGATGATAAGGACAGAAAACAATGTGGAAATCTTCACCAAGACAACATTTTACATCTCTCAAGAATTTATGACCATTAAGCCGTGTTTGTGTGTCTTGATAATTCCAATTTCATAATGCCACTGTTTATGGGATAAGCCCTAACATGACTGAATGGGTTTTAAGCACATCATCTGTGCTATACAGGAGTGGTACAGATTCTCTGGATTTTTATTTTTGTACAAATATACTTTTTAAGTGCTTGAGGGGATGGATCTAAGGTAGTAGGTAAGAATACCACTACGGAAGTGATAATCCTAGGTCTGTGTTATCAAATAACATCTACAGTTATCTACAGGAAAAGAAATCTCTTAAACTTGCACAGACTTTACAAATCCATGAGTGAGTCAGGTAGCAATGAAAGCCAATTAGTGATGCACATATTGTCAACATTCTGGGAAGCAATAAAATACTGGCCTGTTAAATTGTGATCTCTGCTGTTCTTTGGCCATATTGCTGCTGTGAGTTACTGAAAATGCATCTTTAATACTCGTGCCCTGGAGATTGGATCGGGGTGGTCTGTTTTTCATGCACTTGTACAATTAGAAGTCATCTTTCTTATTTGAAATTGTTGATAGTTAAGCAAATAGGATGCATACAAAAAGGTACTGTCGGACAAAATTCTTTAGTTATTTTAGTATTTCTCTTCAGGGACTTTTTCCTCAGCTTAGTTGAAACAAGTCAAAAGGAGGGATGCTTTATGTATGGGGATAGTGGGAGCAGGCAGCAGTACGCCATTCTAAGATTCACCTGTCTCCTAGTGTTGTAGCTCAGGGAATTATTGTGATGTGGTAGTTTACAGTGTTTAATAAACCTCAGTAGATATCTCTTCTGCAGATTTATCTGCTGTGAAATCCACGTCAAGTTGTGCAGCCTCTCATCTCTTGCTATGAGATATATCTTGCTATGAGATATATATAAGTCTATCCTATGTGTCGAACTCTGTGAAAAAGCAATCTCTTTTCCTGTGTGTTAAGCCACAACCTGTTAGGTTTAGTAAGTGCTCATAACAGCGAGCAAAGAATTTTTATTAACCCTTTGAATGTCACATAGGATAGGGGAGGGGATGTTGGGAAGAACAGTGGATGTTGTTTATCTCAACTTTAATAAAGCTTTTGTTGCTCTTTCCCATAGTATCTTGCATTAATATGGACTACATAAATTGACAGGTGAATCAGGAACTGGCTGACCTGCTGAGCTCCAAAGGTTTTGAATAGCAGAAAGACAACATAACTGAAGAGGTAACTGGTGGTTCAGTGCTGGGCTCGATAGTATTAAACATCTTCATTAACAAACTGGATCACAGGACTGAGTGCATATACAGAACTGGGAGGAGTGGCTTAAAAGCCAGACGGTTGTGCTGCCATTCAAGCAGACATGGACAGGCTAGAGAAGTGGTCAGAGGGAAAGTTAGTTAAAAAGCTTAGTTAAGGAAAATGGAAAGTGCTGCGCCTGGAGAGCAGTGGCTCTGTACAGTAGACTGTGCTGGATGCAGATGGGAGGGAAAGCTGCTTGCAGGAAAGGACATGGGTTTCTGGTGAATACCAGCAAACCATGAGCCAGCAATGCATCCTAATGGCAGAGATGTCCAACTCCTTTTTTGGAGGAGCAGCAAGTTTGGAAAGGTGATCTTTCTTCTCTGTTCAGCACGGGTGAGGCTGTACCTGAAGTGGGTCCAGTCCCTGGGAGTTGTGGACTTCACAGTACAAAGAATGTGGACACACTGGACTAAGTCCAGCAAAAGGTCTCCAAGATAATAAAGGAAATGGAGTATCTGACATACAAGGAGTGGCTGAGAGCTGGGACAGTTCAGAAGGCCTGGAGGATCTTAACAGTGTTTGTAATTGCTGGGAGGGGAAGATCAAACCAGACTCAGTACAGAAGAAACAACAAACTTTGTCACTGTAAAAGGGTCCAATGCAGGCACAAATCGCCCAGAGAAGATGTGAGTCTCCATCCTCAGAGATACTCAGAAGCCATCTGGACATGGTGCTCTGCAAGCAGCTCTAGGTGGCCCTGCTTGAACCAGGGTTGTTGAGCCAGGTGACCTCCAGAGGACCCTGCCAACTTCATCAACTCCTTGTGATTTGGTAACACTCAGAGGAGTGAGTCAAGCAGTGACTTACTGACTACCATCTGTTGGTTAAAGCAGTTACTGGATACGTGTAAAAATGCAGTCGCTGTGTAATTCCTCAGCATATTCTATTTGTGATGATGTTGCAGCCAAATGGGAGGAACGAGCTTAGGGATTTTTTTTTTAACATAGTTTGTCCACCACTCTGTCTCGCTCCCTGCTGTAGACTTTGTATCTTAGTACTTAAATCCCAGTATTTCTGCCCATCCTCTTACTCTGTTCAGTTGTTGTAGGCTAAATATTACAGTTGGATTATTGTTATCTGGGTATGTCTTTGCCACTCATGCTTTTTTTTCTGTACTTTAACTAAATGTCAGTAAGTGTGGTATTATCTTCCTGAACTGCACTGATGCTGAGATAACTGGAAGTTCATGTATCCTTCCATCTCCCAGTGCTTTTTGTCGCTCTTATATTTAATGTACCACCTTGAATGGCGCCAAACACAAAGCCAGAAGCATCACAATAAAACATGAACACGAGAAAACATTTTTGTTGTTCTTTCGTAGAGAAGGATCATCTTTTGTAGAAAAAGACTTGCCGCATGCAAAGTCCTCTGGTTTTCCAGATGCAAGTGCTGATCCTTAATGCCTAAATTAAATAAATGAACGAGTAATCCTAGTTTAACGCTATTCCCAAACAAATGTTTGACATGTGACTTCTCTGGTTCCAGCAAAGGGCCAAAAGAATTTCTTTTGTTTGCTGTCATCAGTTCTAATGCAGTTTTTCATGGACAGATTATCTTTCTTTGAGTAGATGAGCGTCGTATTTTAAGAGTTGACTCACTTTGAAGGCTAAGAAGTTAAAGAGTGCAAACAGTTTGAAACAAAATGTCTTTAAGGAGCATATGTTCTAAAGTGCTTTTTTGCATGTGCTAAGAGATCTAAGAGCGTTAGTTTGTCTTGGCATTTGAGCAAGTTTCTTACTACATTCTTGCAGCTGTAATTTGTGCCCATAGAATTCTTCCTGATGCAAACCTAGTTTATCAAAACATCTCTTTTTCTTCTTCAGAAACAGGACTGAACTTCTGAGCTCCTATCCAAATAAAAAAAATAAATAAATAAAGATAAGCTGAACATGAATGAGAGGAGGGAGATTACATTGTTGGCGTTGCTTCAGATTTTAATAGGCCGTTACCACTTGTAGCTGGTGCTTGGTGACTCACCTGGATCGCAGCCTCATTGTGCTGAGCAATGTACAGGCGAGTGCTGATGGCTGAGGCTTGATGTTTTTTACATGCAGCTGGGTGATCTTTGTGAACTGATAAACCTGATGAACACGCTTGTTGATAAAAGCCCAAGACATTTTTTCTTCATGATGGCAAGATTTGCAACATGTATATGATGTTAACCTGGCTTGTAGCATCGTTTAGTCAGTGACCTCTCATGAAGTATTGCCAGTTTATTTTTCTAATGAGGTGGGAAGATATTTCACTCTATGACTGAATCCTGGAGAATCATGCTTTCCACTCCATTACCGTGCTGTAGGAGAGGTGTGCTCACTCTGTGTATGTGCAGTCAAACACTCGTAGAGTGCTTTTAGGTGCACAGTGTTTTCACTTCAAACAAGCTCAGATTTATTTCCAAGACAGCCACAGCAATTGGATGTGTCATTGCGATGACTGCATTTTCACATGGAGTCAGATCCACACCAAGTTCTGCACTCTGCAGAAGGAATTCACTTGAAGGAATTTCTGCTTTGAAGATTTTAGCTCTAACTGTAATCACTTTGCTACATTTTAGAAACAACACCACATTTCTGTCTTAAATAATTCTGCATTTGCTTTATGAACTCCATATTTCATCATTTTTCTCTGCATTTGCCCAAAGGCAAGAACACTAGAAAGAACGTTTCAATGTTTTTTGTCGTATTCTGCATTAAACCCTCAGTGAAGGGAATAGAGATGCTTCATAATTCATTATATTTCATCAGTTTAGCGTACAGATTGCAGAGGCAGCAGGGTGCTGATTTGCATCCAGAAAATGCAAATAATGGATTACACGTTTTTGGAGTAAGTGAGTGTTCAGTGTGTTAAGTCTACTGTCTCACACTGCATTGACTCTCTACGGCAGAAACATTTCTTCCACGTGAGTAAAGTTTTTGATGCAGAAATTCTGACAGTGGCTTCTGAGCTCCTGTAGAGACAGCTGATTGGTAAAGGAAAACTTCATCAACAAGGGCTATGTCCAAACGAGCTGCATCTTATCCTATTATGCCTTCACTTATTAAGCGTTTGTGTAGTACGAGAGGTAGTCAACATCATCGCATCTTTTCCTTTCTTGTTTTGCCTTGGCATGACTCTTCCTCCAGGCAATGGCATCTTCCCCATGTTCTTGTTCATGTAGGCACGCACAGCTTTGATTGAGGCTTTCTCATCAAAGCTGGATGTGGCCTAAGGTGACATCCTGTATTAAGTGCCACACTCAGACAAGTAGAAACGCTTGAAAAATTTTATTCAAGTCATTTTCACATAAACTTGCAACCATAATACGGGCATGTAACACAAGAATATGAAAGTGCAATAAAGAATACAAAGCTAGTGTCTGAATATTATAAATAAGAACTCATCAGATAAAGATGCAAAGTTTTTCCGAAGTCAAGACTCTTGGAAGAAAAGTGAAGGAAATAATGAAAACTTCAAAAAAAGCTGCAAAAACAAGTGGCATTTCACTGAATCTGTAGCAGTTAGTTGCATAATAGAAACCTCCCCATAACATATTCTTTGGTTTTAATTCAAGTTAAAACCTTTCAGCACCTTCTAGGATTTGGAGAAAATGAAAAAATGCCATGTCAGCATAAATGTGAGACACAGGATAAAACCACCTTTAGTTGTCTCATTTATGACATTCACCCTGCTGGTTTGAATGGGTACAGTACAAACAACGCATAAATGACTACGGTACGTTTGGTGTTTGCACCCATTCAACGCTGCATCGTAAACTTCGGAGCAGAGAGAAAACGAGTAGACTTTTCACCAACACAAAAACATCTACACAATATGCTGGTTCAGATGGTGACCAATCTGTCATTTCTGTCCCGTTTTTGTCTAGCAGTATTCGAATCACTGAATATATTTCAGGATTTAAAAAAAAAAAACAAACATTTAACGAACCCTTTCTGCTGTGAGCCTGGTACACGGTGCCTTCCTGATGTGCAGTTTCTATCTGAAGACCTGAAACGTGGGAGGCAATTGCTTCACACACGTATTCAACGTTCTCATGTTTCAAAGAAAACCTGAGACTACAACGGCAGCGATTTTGTACTGCAGTTTGCCTGGTATTGCTCCCAGCGTGACTCCTTCTCAAACACCTGCTAGAAAGGGTTCCGAAACAGAATCTGCTTTGTAAAATAGATGTTATCAAAACTGGTTTTTATAAATGGTTTTCAACAACAACAACAAAAGAAAACGCATGTAATTTCTTAAATATATTCCAGTATGAAAATAGTTAAGATATCTGGGTCAAAACTGCAAAAAGCCAAGATACTGAAGATACTGGCTGGCACTCCCCTATTTAGAAATGCTTCTACACTTGCTATATGATCAACTCTTCTACTGCATTGTGATTAACTATAGTTAAATAGGGTAAATTAAAGTCACATTTCTTCATTTTTTTTTAATCCTAAAATCTCTTGCTTTTCTAGATAGATTGTTCGTGTTATCTTAGGCAACGTTTGTGCTATTGTACATTACTGTCACGTCCCTTAACATACACTTTAAAACAAATAAGAACATTTTGCTACGGAAAAGAGCTACATCTCTGTAACCACAATATCCCCAATACTCAGTTATGGTGTTCAGCACCTTTCCGAACCAGGCCGTTCTCACTGAAAGGTCCAAGTCCAGTACTACAACATGCTCCACCTACACAGGATGCTTAAGCTCCTCTGGCTTCTTGCTGATCTCGGTGGAGCTCTGCAAGCAGTTTGGATATAGATATGCAAGCAGGGTACTGCCTTGAAAACTGAGGGAGAGACTCCTCAGCTGCTCTGTGTCCAGTTAGCACTCTCTTATCCCACATTCAGTGTCAAGCACCATGAAGTAAGAGCACACCACCTCTTACCAGGAAGCAGACTGTGCCCACCACAGCTTAGCTTCCCTTACAGTAGTAGCTTGTGTGTCTATTTCACAAGCTGCTGCCAGGACTTTCACCCCAATTCTGACCTAAGTTTCTAGAAAGGTGAATGCAATTGCATCTCTTAAAGACTCTTCGAGCTGAGATTTCAGAAGCCTAAACTTGAGCCAGGCTTTGCAGACACGTGTAACAAATGGCTTCCTAAGAAATCTGGTTTCCCAATTTCGCTCCTGTTTGGGGCCCACAGTGGTAACCGATTGCTAAAATGGATCTCTGAACCAACAAAAAGGGACCTGCAGTCTAAACTGCATTCAGGACACGCTTCAAACACTGGGTAGTGAGAAGGGGGCTGTTGGTTCTTGGATGCTTTTTCAGCATACCAACTAGCTGTACAAGCATAACCTAGTCATGATTAAGGTGGAAATACTTCATCGTCCTGAAATAAATATATGCAGTAAAGATCCTTAACAGTTATCATGACAATGGATAAAACTTCCAAATAGACTTCATAGGATTCTATTGCATAAAATACTTCCAAATACTACCTGAAGTATTCTCAGCAGTGATCAAAAACCTTACAGATTCCTCAGATTTTTTCCCTCCTTCACCTATACTGAACAACACATGTATTTTATATATATATATATATATATAAATGTATATATATATACACATATATGTGATACCGAGGTTTCACGTTTCGTTAGATATTTGGAACTGCTGCTTAAACATAACCAATACCAATCAGTACTTCCAGGTCATGGTTTCAAAAGTAGATCCTTCATTTTACATGATCTGAAATCTTCCGAAAGGAAGCACGAGATCCCCTTGTGATTAACGTTATTTCACAGTTTAAAAACAAAATCACAGCTACTGTAGCTTACAGCAGGGTGCACTGCAAAAGCAAAATGATTTGGGGATGGGAGGAGGGGTGGTGTACCCAGCACCAGTAAGAAGATCAGTGAAAAACAATTTGATGTGGGCTGGAAGTTTTTCCCCTTAACAATGTTTGGGTCCTGGACAGCCTAAGTTAGGATGCTTAATGTATTTGCTTTTGTTCTCCCTCTGTATTTTCAATTTCGACGGTTGAATTCTGAGATAGATAGATAGAAATTTTAACAGCCAAATGCAGTACTTAAGGGGGAAGTAGGCATTAGGCTTTCTCACAAGGAAAATACCACGTTAGAGATTCTGACCTGCTTTTATTTTGTGGCGCCATCCGAGTTAGTTAACTGCCTGCACTGATGGCTAACCTGTTCAAATGGACTGTTCCTCACAGATGACTACGCCAGGGACTCTCCATCATCTCCCTGAGCCCTCTTCTTGTCAGGTAATCATTTCTATCCACATTCTGCGTGCGGAAGTCTTTTAAAAGCCCCACCTTGAAAGATCTCTTCAACGTACAAAGGTGGATAAGTTCTTTAATTCGTTCCTATGGATGAAAGGCTTCTTTCAAAACCCCATCTGCTTTCGACTTAAGAAAATGGTAAAACTTCTAACGTATTAAAAATGTAAACATAACTTTCCTTGCAGGGGTATAACTGACAGATAGATATAGATATATGTATTTCTCTGCTATATGTTAATATCCCTTGAAAACTGAACACGCTTTTCTCATTCGTTATCAACATGTCCCAGCAAGTTTTGCTTGAATGGTTACAAAGGAATCACTCTCAAGCAGTTTTTCATCCTGGTGCTTTCTGAGATGCTGGCGTTAGTACTTCCTATTGCATTTTACCTAATTCATTTTACAGAAAGATTCGCTACCTTTTAGAATATGCTCAACTCGTTCACCAGTAATATTCTGACTGAAGTCTATCTATCATCACCTGAACTCCAAAAAATGCTCTTTTTTAGGTTTTGTTTCTTTTTGGTTTTGGTTTTTTCTGTTTTGGTTCGGTTTGGGTTTTTTTTTTTGTGCAAATGAGTTAATCTTTCAAAATTTAGAATATCAGTCACCAGATCCACACGTTTCAATGGTCATAAAACATAACGCCAATTCAAATGCTTAAAACCCAGCTCCGGATTTTGCTGAGAAGCAGCCGACGTGCTTCAAAAATCACGTGGTGTGTGTGGGTGTACGTGTGTTGTGTTCTGTAGTTTCACTTCTATACTGTTTACATCCTATGGAAAATTTTATATAGTGATACTTCAGGTCAAAACATTTGGCACCGTCTCATCCATTTTCTCGCATCTCTCTCAGTATCTGTCAGAGGAAAAGAAACAGCGTTACGCACGTGGCCAAAAAAACCAAAAATCTGCTAAATATGCTTCCATACATCTATTTGATTGCATTTACTGATAAGACAAGGAACCTACTGAGTTAAGGAATAAAGCATTAATATCTCTTCTGTTTGAATGTGAAAGAATAGAAAGAAGCTGCCTTTGCTGAAGTACCCGTTAGTCAGCTCTGCTACACATAAATGCTTTTAAATAGCTCCTTCCACTGGTCCATCATTGATTTCTCTGCCCTGTAGGATACCTGCTCTGCTGGTTTCCTGCAAGCCTTACCAGCACACGGTGAGAACAAAGAAAGAATGGGGCTGATGGCCATTTAACCTACGTGTGATTATAAATACAGATCTCCCTGCTGGGCTGAAAAAAATGTTTCTCGTTTTAGTCTCCCTTCATTACCCACTTCCTTACATTCATAAGGGTAACAGTTCAATATTCTCACTATGTTTCTTTCCTTGATGCCGTTTCCTTGATGGTAAACTGTGCTGCCATTTATTCTTCATTATTGCTCTGGAATTTATCTTAGATGAATCTCTATGCATTGTTAGCACACCATTTCTTTTGCCACGCAAGCCAATCCAACTGATAAATGTTGTGTACGTGTAAACTACTGCAGCACCTGGGAACTGCTCTTTGTTGTGTTACAGAACAATTGTGTTTCGTGTGCATCTTCCATAGCTACCAACCTACAGCGGATCTACTAGTAAGAACACTAATGAAATGTGAATTTGCCTTCTCAGAGTTAAAACGATACCAGCAGAGTTGCATCAGTGTTTAAACTTTTGAACAGCCATCAGTGCAGCATATCTGGGATGGCTGTTCCAGGAAAGACAGTCATTGCACCCACAGCCGCAAAGCTGTGTGGGATTTTACAAAGTGCTTTAAGAGGTATTTCACTGCTCCACAGCTCTGTTTGGATGCTCTGAGTGGGTACCGAATGAGCATAGAAGGACTGCTGTGCAAATACAAAGAAGGACTTGAACCAGGCACAGTGACTGCACAGGCAGTAGTAGCTACCGTCAAGTGTCACATATCCCAGTAACAAGACTTCAGAAGCAAAGTTCTCACTTCCTAGGATTGCCTTCAAGCCTAAATACTATCTCTTTAAAAGCTAATGCTATGTAATGCAAATCATTTATTTACAACAGGTCAGAATTCTCAGGTTATGCAGTTATCAACAGCAAAGTAATGATTCTGAACCTTCTCTCCAAAAAAAACACACCTTTGAAACGCACCATCTGAACTTCAAATTAACACACCAGATCCATGAAGCGATGAAGATTCTAACCTCCATAAATCTGAGTGTCAACTTCTGTGCTGTGAGCACAAAACAGTCAAAAAGAGAATATACTTACGGTGAAATTGTACAGCCAGAGGCATATGCATGGTGGCCAGTATAGCGTATATCACAGCGTACTATGTTGTTGGAGTAATCAGATTCAGGTACCAAATAACTGGGGTTTACACTGACCTTAAGGGAAGAAAGTAGAGCGTTGTATCTTGGTTGGTAACTTTACATTCAGAAGGACATACACATATGATTTGCATTTCAGGGGGGCAGGAGAGGGGGAAAGAAGAGAGAGAAAAAAAGAAGCAACTCTGCTAAGTTCCCTAAGTCCTTACCTTCAGAATGTAGTTTCCAGGTTTCACATCTGTGATATCAATCCACTGGCAATCTATGTCAGCATTGTAAGTGTCGTAACAGCCAGGACTCAATCCCTTAAAAACAGAGTGAGAGAGGTGTCAAAAATCCTTTAAGGAGGACTAACATTCCATGCATTGGTAACACTGAGACCAAAGTACACTTAACCATCACAGTGTCTCAACAGGGAAAATTAAAATTACTAAAGGGAATGAGTTTTGTCTTTTCCAGGCATTTTATTTGAATACCTAACCTAGAACACGTAAGTCTAACCTGCCACTTCTATAGTGAGCACTGTACTACTGCTGTTGTGTAAGAAACTGCTATACTGTTGGTAGGTGTTGATCTGTGAGACACCTGCATTTTATCTGTTGTCTAAACTCAGCGATGATGTGGAAGTATTCATTTTGGAAAGCACTCTGTGAAGTGGTGCTTGGCCATGTCCAGTTACCATTTTCCTCTAGCTGTGCTTCCAATGAGTGCGACCATGGTGCTACAAGGATGGTCGGCCACCAGGGGGTCCTGAGCAGAAGGCACTGATCTGCATGGCACTGCCCACCTCTGCAAGGCAGAATGCTGGCACTGCCTCCTCACCGTTCCCTAACAGTCACACCTGCCCAAATACAAATAAGGTCTTATCTGTATTGTATTGCCTTTTATGTTACGCTACTGTTTCTACACAAATAACCCTGATGCAACTACTCACACGTATTTACAAAATAAGAATAAAATCAACCTTGACCAAAACCTGGACCTAAATATCCACAAACCTCAAGTAGGTCACTGCTGAGGTTCCTGAGGATGAGTTTGCTCACCTGTGTTGGAAATTGTCACTTCCCTTAGGAAGAAGGCACCTTTTTGCTACCGTGCCTAAGTGCTGCCTCTGGATACAGAAAAGGCTACTTTCACATCTAGTTTAGCAGGGGGGTAGCCTGGAGGGACTTATCTTCAGGCCAAGACAGAGATGTAAGAGCTCTCATAGAGCTGAAAATGCTTTCTTCCTGACATGTCTCTTTTGAAAACTTTTTTGCTGTCGAGGAACTTCAATAGCAATCTCCGCATATGAATTTATCAGCGATTCAAACTTGGCATCTTTCACCACGGCTGATACAGATTGCCTTAGGGAAAACTGATACATCCTAGTAACACACAGACTACACAAAATCCAAGCCTTGCAAGAATTCCCTCTTGACCCAGCTGGTGATCAGCTCAGACTCTCTCATCTATGTGCCAAGTCTGAGGCTGGAGGAAAATTTTACAGTCCAATTGCAAATCTCTGAAATATAGGCTTCCAGTGGAAATGCTGACACAGGCATTATTCTAGTGACACAAATACTCCAGCTGCAAAATATGCACATTGCTCAGCTAGATGTCATAGTCTACAGAAGGAGAAAAGATACTGAAAAAAAACCTCTTCAAAGCCTGTGTGTAGCGTAGATCATTCATTATATTTAACATTCAAACGCAGCCTTGTCAGCCAGTCAAGTATGGCTGTCATTTCTCTGTAATAACATAATTACCTCCTAAATTAAAAACTGCAGAACGAGGGATTCAAATTTACAGGATGGCCACAATGAGTTAAACCACTGGTCAGTCAAGCTCAATGCCATGTCCGTGACAGTCGTCAGCAGCACAGGACTGAGCAAAAGGCAATGTAAGAAGTGAGAGCTGTAGGGTCCTTTACCCAGCTCAAGTCCCTCCAGCAGGCATTTAACAATACCTGAGACACAGATTATCATGTTTAACGCCCTCCATTATTTTGCCTAAAACTTTTTTATCAACTTACATAGATACTTTTGGTCCCTGCAACTCCCAACGCCAAGGAGTTTTGTCATTTACTCATTCCCATGTTAAAAGAGCACCTCTCTCCGTTTTAAAGCTGTTGTCCAGAAGTTCTTCTGGATATCCTCAACTATTGCACCGCAAAAATCAGCCAGCATCAGCAGTTTCCTATTGCCATCCGGGACCACTCACCTATTGTGAGACACTATTTCTGGCTTTCCAAGTGGCACAGCATGGTTGCCATGCTACACTCCTGGTCATCCTCCTCACTGTCCTGGTGTCAGCTGGTCTGCCCACTTGACTCTAACAGTCTTATTGTCACTGACTTGTATAACATGTGTTTTAACCTACATTTTACCAACACCAAAAGGGTAATGTCCCTTCACTTCAGTGACACCCACATTTGGCAGCAACAGGGTACACCATTAGACTCCAAGTTGCCATCATCCCCAGAGTGGTAGAGAATTTCCAAGCCAGCTAACACATAAGATGACACAGCCCAAGGTGACAGAGGGCAAAGAAGGAAAGATAAATTAGGTGGGAAAAACTCTTTGTCGTATGTGAACCAATTCTTACCTGTGTGTGTGCTGTACACGCATACCGTCTGTAATACCCGTAATCACAGGAGGTATCTTCAAGGCAGAAACTTGCTTTGTGTCCTTCAGCAACTTTTCTGTGCGAGCTTGCATCTAGCAGGTCATAGTGACTGAATTCATCCATGCTGTGGTAATGCCTGTTAGACCACGGATAAGTTGTTAAAGATGGATCAGACTGAGTCAATGTAGTTTTAATATATTGCTATGTCATTATCTTCTGTTCAACCTGAGCAATTTCCTTCTCGTTACTGGAACTCCTGAGTCAGTATACTTTCCTGCTACAAGCCACTCAGTTAAGTGTTGTTTTTGTCATTCCCGTTTTCAGTGACCATGAGAATGCCACATCCTTTAAGCCAGGTTGCAACTCATTGAGGGAAAAATGTTCTAACAGTGCTGTTTTTCCAACAATTCCAGTTATATCACGGATAAACCGTTATTATCAGAATAACAATAGCAAGTACTAAGTTGCTCATGCTTGAATCATAAATCTCATAACTCTGCCTTTAGGTAGAGTCTGGCTAGGAATGCTTACCTTACATGCTATACATACCAGAGAAGTTTCCTACTTCTTACAAAAACAAAAAGCAGGAATTTACTTTCCTGTTCCCACACTCCTCCCATTCATAAGATTAGCAAAAAACAAAAGACAAAGCCTGCCTAGAGGGACTACCATTTGTGCACTGATCTCACTATCTCAGTTATTAAGAGCTAGCAGAAACAAGAGTCAGGACGCCAACATCTTTGTAGGCTGCACTTGATGTGGTCTCTATTCCAAAACCATGTGTATGCTTCTCATCGTGGCACACTGATTCACTTCTCTTGCTCTCATGTGTAGTGAGCTCTAGCTTACACTGCTGACTCAAAACACCCAGTGCTACAGAAGGGTTAGGGTTAGGGTTCATAAAAGGCCGCAACCTGAACACATAGTACCCGTCCACACTTTGTCTCTGCAGCATTTGGCTGCTGTTCCTTTCAAACACTTCCAGATCATCAGGTATACAAAAAACAAAAGATCATTAAAAAGGTTTCGAACACGTTGTTAAAGTGAAAAGAAGCCCACAAGTCCGGAGCATGCACAACCAAGAGCACTAAAACCAGTCCACAGATGATGACTAATGCTAGTGGCTTGCCAAAGTCACTGGTAGTGGTAGATCATTTCCAAATGGGCTTGTTTCACTGTCAAAAAGATGATCATGAGAAATGCCTTCTTTTGTTCTCATTGGCAGCGTATCTTCTGCTTCTTGGAATTAATATCAGAGACATTCTGCATCTGGATAATGATATCTAGGCTACAGTGGCACCGTAAGAAACAGCTTTTCTACCAGTGGAAGATTTCAAGTTATCTCCATTCATTTCATCCATTTATCAACCAAGTTATCACCAAGGTGAGGGGATTTTGGTGTCTGTTGTTGTTTTTTTTTCCCCACAGTTGTGGGTTAAGTACTGCACTGAGGGAAGCTTGCTTTGTTTTCTTCGTTTGGTTTTAGCTTTTTTGCAATATTTTTCTAAGCTTTATAACCCAGTGGCATCAGTCTGTCTTTGAAAGAATTGGTTTCAATATAGTTGTGGGGTTTTTTTTTCCATTCAAGTCTGACCACAGGCAGTTGAGGTTAATCCCCCTGTAACCTAAGAGAAATATTCCACTGACTTCAGTGGATTAAAGGTCAAGCCCTCTTCACATATTATTTCTAATGGTATAATATTAAGCTAACACAGATGCACCCATAACTTAGGATTATACTTGAAGCAAGGTAAACTTGGTTTGGTAGTTTACAACTGGTCCTGCCAGAAAAGAGTTAAAATGGGAACAAGAGATATTCAAGAGCAAAACAGCTTTGTGGAAAGATTGAGATGATCAAGGTGTGACATGGATATTGATAAGGAGGTCATTCAGCTCAGTAGCTCGTCTATTGCCCATCGACCTGAACACTCCTCACCAAGCTAACCCAAGAAGTTCAGGTCACAGAATATGGGTGGATGTTTAGAATGAGAAGTAGAAGGAACATGGTACTGAATGCACATTTCAGATTTTCAATGGTTGATTTAACTTGAAACTAGCTAGTAACCTACATAAAAACATGGATATATAAAGGAGAAGGTGCCACTGTCAGAAGTGATTTGAGGCTTATACTTGTAACATATTTATACTAAGAGTTTTATACTTGCAGATATCCAAGCTTGATACCCATTTCGTTTTCATGTGGCTCTACAAAGTGTGACTACCACAAAATGACCAAATGCCAAAGCATTCCCACAGCTCCCACTCATTCCAACCCAGTTTTACCAAACATCACAAAAAGACAATGAGAAGATACCATACTGAGGCACTTCACTCACTGGTGACAGCTGTGCCACTCCCAGGAATAACGAGGTCTGCTTGGTAGGAAATCTGAAGTTCCTTGGTTTTTCACTCTTTGAGGGAATCTCAGGAGCACTCGGTTATCATAGTCTCTAACATCCGCTCGGTAAGCTGAACTATAATAATGCAGGGGAAAAAGAAAAGAGCCATCAACTTCAAAGTACTTCGGATTGTTTCAGAGGTAACTGAATGGCACAGATCTTGGAAGCCTGCTTTAAGCTCATGCACAAGAACTCTACACGGTGTGCTCAGAAGTTCCTCCTGCTATCAGACAGAGTAAGATTCAGACCTGCTCCTAATCCTGGGTCTGATCACCAGCTCTGGCTCTGTCTCTATCAAATCACTGCTTGGTTGTGGAAGTGCCCGGGTACCAACAGCACAGTCTGACTGTTGCTGACCGAGACAACACCATGTGAGCGTAAGGTCACGGAACAGATGCTTGCTTCCGCTGTTAGAAAGAATTACTGAGCACATGCCCTGTGCTCGTCCTATTTTATACAGCTGTGACATATGTCGTTTGTATTTTTCTTAATATTGGAATACTGCAACCAGCTGCTAGTCAAGAACATTTCAAGTAGTCTTCGTTGTGAATTGTGCACGAAAAACACCAGTTCTGACTACACCATGTTCTTCTATTTCGGCAACTGAAGAAAGAGCATGGCCGTGGAAACGGCCTGACATCAGTTAATGATGCTGCTAAATAAATAAATCTGTTCTGCATGAGAAGGTATGAAGCCAGTTAAACGGTTACAGCCAGCCGTCTTGGTTTTGCTCCAAACAAAACAGGAAAATCCCTCACTGCCAAGTGTGGAGGACCCGGCTCGTTCCGCAAAGCTGTTATCTGCGACCCTTAAAGAGCCTGGGGGTACTTTTCGAAGAGATTCTAGTCTTAAAACGCGGTCTTAAGACAAGCCGTGATAGACAGGCACGGGAACGGTCAGCGCGTTCCGACTTGGGCAGAAGCTGGTGCTGGTTGGGAATGGGCTTGCAGGAGCAGAGCAGCTCAAGGCTGGGCAAGGGGAGCAGCGGATGCGCGCCTTCGGACCCGAGGGGGTTTGCGGCTGCCCCCGCCCTGCCCAGCTCGGTGTGATGGCAGAGCCGTGCGGGTGACCCGTCCGCTCCGCCCCGCCCGTATTGCGGTCTGTACCTGGCCAGGCAGTTCTCCTCGGCGGCGCAGCGCAGGTTGTACATGGACATCCTCTGCACGTACGTGGACGCCTGGATGTAGTAGGGGTCCGGGACGAGGTCGGGCAGACCTGCAGTTCGTCAGAGAACCACAGAGCAGCCGTCAGCCGGGACGCGGCTCACGGCTCAGCCCCGCCGACCGCCGTCTCCCCCGGCCCGGACCCCCCGCCCGCGGCGGCAGAAGGGGCGCGGGTTCTTACCGTACTGGAAGTAGCCGGTGCCGTAGCCGGGCCGGTACCTGCTGCCCTGGCGCGGCCGCTCGTAGGTGTCGTAGTAGTTGTAGTAGGGATTATCGTCCGTGTACTTGTAGGGGACATTGTAGGGGTCGTCGCCCACCATCATGTCCTCCCTCCCGGCCCGCAGACCGCTGGGCGCGGGTAGCCCGCCGGCGCTCCGCTCGCTCTCGTCGCCGGGGCCGCCGGACCGCGGGGCCGCCGCGGATGGGCTGGCGGCGGCGCGGCTGCCGGAGGGAGCCTGATAGCCGGCCTGGAACCAATGCCGGGCCCCCGAGCCCCGGCTGCCGCCGGGCTGGGCCCGTGGCCGGGGCTGGGGCTGGGTTTGGGGCTGGGGCTCGGGCTGGGGCCGGGCGGCGGCGGCGGCGGCGGTCCGCGGCACAGAGCCGTTCCCGCGGAGCAGCAGCACGGGGCTGCTCGCCGGCTCGGCCGCCTGCCGGCGTCGCGGGGGCTGGTACTGAGCACCCTGGCTGAGCAGGCTGTACACCTGTCCGTTGTTCTCCCACTGGATGCGCTGCCTCCAGGCGGCGGGGGGCGGCTGGCAGCCGGCGGGCCACAGCCCGCTCCAGAAGATGCAGGCGTGCAGCTGGGCGAGCAGCAGCCCCGGCGGAGCGCAGCGCATCGTCTCGTCTGTCCGGGCCCCGCGGGTGGGGAGAGAACCGGGCGAGGACGGGGACTAAGGGGGGAGGGGAAGGGGGGGGCGGCGGGCGCGGGGCGGCCGAGCGGAGCGGAGCGAAGTGCGGAGCTCAGGCGCGGCGGCAGCCGGGCGGTGCCATCGGGCTGCTCGGGCCGACGGCGGGGAACCGGCCCGGGAGCGACTGTCCTTCTCCTCGGTATTTATAGACGAAGGGTGCGAAGCGGCAGCGAGCAGCGAGCAGTCAGCCTCTCGCCGTCCAGCTCCGGCGTCTGCAGCGAGGAAGGAGGAGCAGCGGCGGAGCAGGGACTTTAAACTCGCTGGCACGCTCGCAAAGTTACACAAGCCCCGCTGGCTGCGCCCCCGCTATTCGTGCACGTAATGCGGCTGAAACGTGCGGCCCGGACGGTTCCCCTCCGCCGCCCCCCGCCCGCGCGGGGGCGGCCGCAGGGAGACAGGGCAGGGGCGGCCGCGGGGCCCCGGGCGGAGCCGGGCCGGGCCGGGCCGGGCTTGCGGCGGGCGAGCGCGCCCAGACACACGTAGGCTGCCAGGCGAGGGGCGCGCCAGAGTATGCCGTGCGGCAGAGCCAAAGTATGCAAAGGAAAAATGCTATTAGCTCATCAGCGCTGGGAGACGGAGCGGGGCGGCGGGAGGGGGAAGGGGCCGCGAGAGAGAGAGGAAACATATTTATGGAAAATGTGCTGCTGGGGAGCGGGGCTGGGGACCTCCATCCCGGAGCCGGGGACCTCCATCCCGGAGCCGGGGACCTCCATCCCGGAGCCGGGGACCTCCATCCCGGAGCCGAACCACCGCGCCCCGTAACGACCCCTTAATTAGGAAAAAGCCCTCGTCAATCAAACCTTCCACTACGAGCTTGGTTTTCTGCGTGCGAGTCACGCGAGAAATAGACAAGAGCCGCTCCTCCCGAGGGGGTTCCCATTGAAAAGCGAAATTTCTCCTGGCAGACAACCAGTGCACAGAGCCCCCGGTGCAGCGGAGCCCGGAGAGGCAGCGGGGCCGGCCCGTGCGGAGGTACATCGCGCGGTGACCCCGCACAACGCCCAATGCCTGGCAGAGCTCGGTGCTCCCCGGGCTGGGAGGCTGCTGTGGGCAGGTGGTCGCCTTGGGTCAGCTCTCCTGCACGCTGTCTCGCTGCAGTTTGTTTTATGTGCATGGTGCTTGAAATGGTTCCCAGGCTGTGTCTGAAATCCTGCCAGATGCAGCCCTGCATCACAGTGGTGAGGGGTCGTGAGGGCTGATGTGTCCACTCAGTAGCAGCAGCAGCCCCTGGCTTCCCGGTAGCCCTCTACAGCCCGTGAAGAGCATGGGGTGCGTCCTGGGCACTGCACTCATCCCAGCAGGCCGGCACTGTCCATAAGGCCAGGCAGCTCCCCATTGCTGATACTAGGAATGCGGTGCTTCCAGCAAATGGGCAGCCATATGCACAGCTCCTTCCTTGTAGTCAAACAGGTAGCAGGGTGGGATTCTCTATGAAATCAGTGGTCAAAGATGATCAGAGAGCTGAGCACCCTCTCCTGTGGGGAAAGACTGAGAGAGGTGGGTTTCTTCATCCTGGAGAATGCTTTGGAGTGACCTCAATGCATCCTTCCAGTCCTTGAAAAGAGATTATAAGCAGGATAGGGACAGGCTTTTTGCAAGGCCAGTTAGTTGTAGGACATGGGGTAATGGCTTTAAATTAAAAGAGAGGAGATTTGAGTTTGATACTAGGAGAAAATATTCCACCCAGAGGGTGATGAAGCCCTGGCACAGCTGCCCACAGAAGCTGTGGATGCTCCATCCCTAGAGGTGCCCAAGGTTGGATGGGGCCCTGGGCATCCTGATCTGGTGGATGGCAACCAACCCACTGTGTGCGGGTTGGAACTGAATGGGCTTTAAGGTCCCTTCCAACACAAACCATTCTGTGATTCTATGATGCTTGTTTGGAGTACCCCAGCATGAAACTTGAGTGTTGCTTCTCACTGCTGGCCAGCTGGTGGGGAGCAACCCCTGGGGCAGATCCTCTGCCACAACCAGCTGCTGGTGTTTCTCCACATGTGGGATGTGTCTGACAGTCCATACTGGGATCAGATGAGCAGCTTACTGGGGCTGGGGCTGGATTTTCTTAATCATCACAGTTTGTCCCCTCAGATCATTCCAGTTGTGGTTTTGATAGTATTCTTCTCTGTTCAAGGCTCTGCCTGGAACAGTCAGTGACTAAGACTGAGTAAAATGGAAAGGTTGAAGACAGGGAAAATACAACGCTGAAGAAATGAGGTCTCTGCCTTTCTAATCTTCCTCTAAATCTTACTGATGTTACAAACAGCAGGTTGTTGCCCAGTCTGTGATACTAGAAAATGTTTCCATGCCGTGCTCTTCCAGCCATCTTTTTTTTTTTTTCTTTGCCTGATTAAGTAATTATTTTTCATGAAACTGGATACAGGGATACAGCAGAGTTGATGGTAGTCCTGCCCATTTATCAGCCATTCACTCTGTTTGCCATTTTCTTCCACAGCACTACCATCATTTGCTAAGGAATCTGCATTTTATAAATCACAACCAGCACTAAAGAGTCTCATCCTTCATTTGTTGTTAGATGCTCATGGCCATTCAGCAGCTGTCCTCTCCCCACAGGTTGCCTAGCTGCTTTTTTACCTTGGTCCCTATTTCACCTTGGTAGAGCCCAGCAGCAGCTGCAACCAGATGTAGCATGGTGAGAATCTCTTTATAAGACTTTAAAATCCTTATAAACAAGCCAGATAAAGGGATCGCTTTAGAAAATGCCCTAAAAATTGCCAAGTGCTCTGCTACTATGTTTTCTCATGAGTTTAAAGCAGCTGCTGTGCAAAGACCGGTTCTAATGCTGGGTTGCAGTTCTCTTAATGATGTAAGCATCTGCCTGCTTGTTTGAGCTACTGTGACTGGAATGCCTTGGTGCATCTTGCCCTGGGGATTTTCATTTCTGCTGCCCACAGAAATAAAGAGAGCATTTATACCTGTGAAATCTAATTCTCCCTCCTCAGAAAATTACACTAACAGAAGCAGGTATTAGTATGCAAACCCAAGTAATTCCTTAAAACCTAACGCGATTATGTGTTTTACATTCAAACTTCATCCATAAATCGTTGCGCTCCGCACTCAAAGGTTAGAAGTGGGAAAAAGTTTTTATCCATTGGGTGACACCAGAGCCCTCCTTGCATACACAGCGCTACTGAACAGCAGTTGTGAGTATGAAAAGGTTTTGTATTTAAAAGAAAAAAAGAATGCCTCGAAGCCATTTGTATTTGTCATGCCTTCACACATGTCCTAAGAAAGAGACTTTAATGTTCCTCATGCTCATTTTGTCTGGTGTGCTGATGAAAGCAGTCTGGGGTGGTTTAAATACACTGCTATGTTTGTTTTATCTCTAAAAGATTATCGACTGACTTGTGTCCTTGTCTAACGTAAGATTGGGTTCTTACCTACAAGCACATACACGAAGCCAGAAACACAAATTCTTTAATAAAATCTTAACACAAGACTAGACAGCCTTAAAATACATGAAGTGCATTTTCTCGAGGCTGGTATTTATGTGTTACTGAGAGGTTGGTTGCTGAGGAGTTACTATGAGGAAGGGCTTGAAGAGTGGTGGCTGCCTTCAGCTTCCTGTATTTGAGTAAAGTTTGATTTACTCATCTGTGAGTTATGCTTGAGCAGGCAAAGCACTTACTGTGGGCTTTTTTCTATCTGCATAAGCAATGGATTGCAAAGAGATTATTCAATCTTATCTTCTTCCGCAGATCTTATTGATCCTGTTTTATAACTTTCTCACTTTTGTGTTCAGGAACTCAAAACTGGGCAGTTTTGTTGCACATCAGAACACTGGTTTTCCCCTAATCCCATCTGTCAGCAGGTCCACGTATCTTTAATTAGAAACTTAACTGCTAGTGCACTGTGTGAAAGTTACTAATGGTGAAGAGTTCCCCTCAACAGCTTGAGTTATTGGGGTAAGATATTCTTCGTAGTACATGACCTTAACTGGAAACTTTAGGACACTAAGATTCAGGTTTGTGATGAGATTTTTTTTTTAACAAACCAGCTTAATTAGAGACCAGGATCATTCCATTTCCCTGACATCAGTAGGCTTTGGAGAAGACTCTATGGGAATTTGCTTTTCACAAAACCTAATTTTCTAGTTAAATTTAGCTGCTGTTTGATTTTGAAGTCTCTCATCAGGCAGCTTCCTATGACCACAAGTAAAATGAAAAGGTAAACTTTCAGACCTTTTTTCTGCCCTGAATTTATAAGGGAACACATATATTTTTCTGACTTTAATGATCTTGTCCATTTGTCAAATGAGAAGAAAGTGCAGAATTTTACTAGTAGGTGGTCTCCTCAATTCAAACTAGGCGGCAGATTGTTGCCTAGCCTCTAATACTTTGGGTTAATCTTTTTTGTATGACAAAACTTGTATCACAGTTTTTACACATTGAGTAGACCCATTGAATTGCACATATCTACTTCCAGTGCATAAAATCCAACCAGGTTGTTTCCTTCCTGATGTCAGCATCAGCAATGGAAACTTCCCTAATGGTTGTCTTTGAGGTATTCATTGCAGCAGTACACCAGATTTATCATCAGTAATAAAGCCAAGTGTGTTCATTCTGTTTTCAGGAGATTACCTGTTAATTAATTGAAAGGCATAGTAATTCAAGATGCTCAAAGTGCCTGCCACCAAAGCAGAGGTACAAGTGAGGGGTACAAGTTAGTTTATCTTGGCAAGGTTTAGAAACTAAAACTGGGTTTGAGCGGTGCATGTGTAAGCTGTATATTCCTGATTAGTTCTCAGGGGTCTTCATAAGCAAAGCCATGTCCTCAACAACTGCCTGCTATCTCAGACGTGGATGATGTAACTCCATTTACTATAACGCAGTGAGGGAGAAAAAAAACAAGAAATCCACAACTGAAAAACTTAGCTAAATTCAGAAAAAGCAAATGTTTGGCTAAACAGTTCTGCATGCAGGCACTTCTTGTTTGTTACAGGGCGACAGAGTGAGTCTTCCGCTCTGCCAATGGACTTTTTCCCTAAGAAAAAAACAAAAAAACAAACACATGTAGTAAGTCCAAGCTATGAAGAACTTAAGAAAACAATGAGTCTGAAATTGAGGCATTCAGCAGCCCGTTCTGTGATCAAGAACATCAAGCATGAAGAGAGAGGAATGGATGACGTTCCAAATTAGCTGTTCAGTGGGAGAGAAGCCCTTGTGAAGTCCAGCATCATGTTAAAGCTGGACATGCATTAATTGTCTTCCACTGTCGTCTTCACTGAGGATTTTTTACCCAATACACCACAGAAATATACCTTTGTTTTAGCAGAGAGAATGTTACCTTGGCATGGTATGCAATGTTCTTAGAGGCAGCAGGGAGAATACAAATTTAGTTTGCAGGTTGTATTCAAATAGAGGCAAAGAAGAAAACAAACCAGTGTTAAGGGCCAACTTCTCCACAGTGAGATCTATTTCCAGCAGCACGAAGAAACTTATCTGACAGAGGGTCTTCTTGTAATAGAGATGCAGGTTAAGGCTTTTGAGATATATTGTAGTAGCTGAGTTCCCACAGGAAAACAGTATAATTTAGGCATCTATCAGCAGGTAATCCCTGCTGGATGCCTGTAGCAGACTCCACTCCATCTGCAGTTGTCAAAATGTAAGTATGTACTGTGGGAGGCAAGGTGCATCTAAAATAAATGCCCTTACATTATCAGCTCAGTCATAGCTCCTAGCTTGGTAGTGTCAAACAAACATTTGATATTACTAAGATGTATTAGCCCTATTTTGCTTGTGTGGTAGTTTATATCTTCAAAAAGAAGTTTCTGAGCAGATTTAGTGATCAGATATGTTACAAAATATGAACATTTCCACCCCTAGAACAAATCACCTTGCATACCATGGAATAGATATTCCAGTCTGCCTAAACTGAGACTAGTGACTATTCTTGTTTGCTGTGTGTTTCTTTCCTTAGTTATAACTAGCTATAACTTCCATAAGAAGATTGAAACAGATGGTGTCTAGTTTAATGAGTCTTGGTAAAAGCTGGGTATTTGTTCACTTTCCTTGTAAAAACAAGAGAGCACTAAGCCCACTGAGAAATTGTCGTCCATATTCTGATATGCTGAAGCACCTCTTCAGCAACACCAAGTTGTTGTGTCTTCTCAAGCCAAACTGCAAGCTCCCCAGGACAGGGACCACAGTGTCATATGTGTGTGCTCAGTGATGCTCGCAGTAGGGCACTGAGACTGTCTGTTACTTTTGGCTACTGCTGCATTATGAATAGCAGCGCTGAGTACAGAATGCTGTATTGAACAGATGCTACATTTAGAACACGTGAAAGCCCTCATGCAGCTGTGTGTATTATTGAGCAAGGCTGACACTCAGCAATCCTGACTCAAATAAAACACGCACGGTGGTTTTCCCTTTGGTCCAATTCTCATCATAATATTTTGTCTCACATACCAATATTATGAACTCTTGCTATTCTGCTCTGTAGGGGAATAGTAGATCCTTTTTGAAACACATTCCTAATCTAATTCCTATTTTCATCCACAGGTAATTATCAGATTTCACTTTGGGTCTTCGCATTGCTGAGATGATTGAAGAAATAAAGCATTCACTCACACAGTTAGTTGGAAATGCTTGTAAAAAGATGTGGGAGGTCATTGAAAAGAGGCGCACAGTGCTTTTTCAGCTTTAATGTGTTGGTAGAAAAGTTGGGAAGTGCTGTATTCTCTTCACTGTGTGCAAACTGAAGCAGATACCAACTGAATAACAGTCTCTGAGAGAAAGCACAGAAATTCTCATAGTATACCGAATTGTTTTTTGGTGGGATTCATTTTACCTGTTTTGAAGCCTAACAGCAATTGGTTTAAACTGCATTGCATTTGTGTGAGTCTGAAGTATTTAAAGTTATCTCAACACGTGGCGTCATTTAATCAAACCATCCAAGGACACGCATTTTCAGAGAGTTATGCTTTCGTGCTAATTTCAGTTGAATACTATAGTGGGAAAGCTGATAGCTCCTTTCCTTTATATAATTGGAGCCCCTTCACCAGCTCCTCACCTGAATTAGATTGTCCCCTGTGATATAATCAGGTCAAGTGATGGGACAGTATTAACCTGAAGGTCTACATGGGGATAGGAGATGGGGTGAGAGAGAGAACAGAGCACAACACTCTTCACTCTTGAGCAAGTGTATCTTTGGAGGCACCAATTTACGGCTGTGGTTTCATAGTTACTGGCTTTGTATGAATTATCTGTGTGGTGGCATGGGACATGAGGACATGAAAATGGAACAAATGGAAACAATTAAACCTCTTACTTATCCTAACAGTAAATCTACGGCTGAAACCACATTTCTTCCAGTATAGTTTCACTGTGCTGTTTTCCTTCTGTACTTCTCATTTAACAACATTTCTTGTGTCGAGGTACATAATACTGTGTAGGATTATACAGTCCTAAACTTTAGGAAATCTTATATTTCTGGGCCCCATCCACACTGTTTTGGAGGGGAACTCAGCTGTAGAAGGGAGCTACCCTTCTACCTTTCCTAGGGTAGGAAGGCATACCATCCCCTAGATGTTCTTCTTTTCCTCACAGAAGGTCATCGGACTCCTCCACTCGAATCAAGCTTCATTGAGGAAGCCAGAAAATCAGTGAGGAATAAAAGGTTTTCTTGATGTGGTGGAATTATCTTACCATCCTGGGTCTCTCAAGGCAAAAAGGACAGAGTCTATAGGAAACTCCTGCAGGGCTTCCTTAGGAATCACATCAATGGAAGAGACTGTAGGAAGAGAGAACCTGGAGAAGTTTGGACAAGTAGAAGGAGAAATGGTGCTACTTCAGGAGGATGAATCTTACTGAACGTCTGGTGCTAGAAGCAGGAGTTCCCCCCACAGATAAACAGGAGACTCAGAGTGTCTGGATTCCTGTTTAAATTTTTGTGGACAACACTCAATTGTAGCAGATTTTTTTATTGTAGCTCACACTTTGTGTTATATTTTGTATTAAGATTGGAATGATTTCCAGCACCACTCTACCTCTGTAGAACTTGGAGCAATTACATTTTGAATCGTACCGATGGTGGGAAGTAGAAGCAGAGCACGACATAAAACATCTGAGCTACTTAGCAAGAGGAAGGTGCTGTCTTTCTCATTCTCTCTTCACTACCGTGTGTCTTTTCACTGGTACTCTCCTGTTTTATTTCCTAAAGATGCACTAGTAACAAGTAGTAACCTTAGTTTGCATTACATCATGGAAGATTCTAAAGCGCATTATGGAAAACTCATTCACTGCTGTTCTTTGCACTTTATGGAGCGTGTCATCTGAGTTGCAGTGTTTTTACTGAGCAGTGTTGGATAGGAAGTAAATGAAATATTCTTTTATAGAAACCTCCAGGGAAAGATATATGGAAGATTATATGTCTTAGAATTTGGATCGGAATTTGGATTTGCAGAGTTTCAAAGACAAGATGATCTATATAGTCTAATCTGTATAACACAGGCCATAGAATTTCACCCAGTAATTTCTGCATAATGATTATAATTAGTAGCTGAGCTAAGGTAGCTTTTTTAGAAAGACTGTCTTGGATTAAAGATTTCAAATGATAGAGAACATACCACATCTCAAAGTCAGGCAGTTTTTTCCCTTCCCCTCAAAGCAAAACATAACTGTGTCTTTTATGTATTGAACAGAACTCTTCTGTTGAGGTAGTCATCTTGAAGACAGCATCCACAGGGAACAGCACACCTGCCACACACACAAGAGCGTGTTTTAAGCATAAAAACTGGTGAATGGAAGACCAAAAAATTGAAGCAACATTCTGTTCTCTGTCTCTCTTCACACACCTTTGAATGTTCCCTTGCTCCACAAGGGAATGGCAGGGTTGTGCAGCTCTGCAGCTCTTTTTAAGAAGGATCTTTACCATTATCTTGATTTCTGGAGTTGCTTTTCTCATTCTTCAGTGGTTTGCTACCAGTGAGGAAGGAGCACACTGTTGTAGAGAGATGGTGTTGGACCTGATGCCTGTTGTGCATGCAGCCTTCGTTTCAAATGATGGGGTGAAGTTTAGGAGGAAGTTTTTCACCCAGAGGGTGGTGACGCACTGGAACAGGTTGCCCAAGGAGGCTGTTGATGCCCCATCCCTGGAAGCATTCAAGGCCAGGCTGGATGCAGCTCTAGGCAGCCTGGTCTGCTGGTTGGCAACCCTGCACATAGCAGGGCATTGGAATTGGATGAGCACTGTGGGCCTTTGCAACCCAGGCCATTCTATGATTCCATGAGTGCTATCAGGCTAAGAGAGCCATTGTTGAGTGTCAGCTGGGGGCCATCAGGGATCCACACACTCCCAGAATCATTTCCTAGATCAGGATATCTGATACATGAGCACCTGATGACAGTGTGAGCCCTTCTTCTGCTGGGGTGACCAAACAGGTTGTTACATTTTCCCTCCTTTTACAGGTTTTTGCTCTCTAAACAGCGAGAGCAGAAATATTACAACACAGCCTAAAAAAAACTGTTTTTTTTTTTAAACCACTCAAAATTTATGTATTCAGGTCAAGTTATCACAGCTCTTTCTTAAAGTTTCTGTCTTGTTTTACTGATTCAACATCTGCATTCCAATGTAAGCCTGGAATGGGGAAACACAGAGCTGCACTTATTCAGTCCTGCATCACAATTGGTGATTTCTGCCATAGTATGAAATACCTCAGGAAAAATGTATCTGGTATCTGCAGGCCAGGTTGCTCTCCTAGGCACTGAAAGAGGCTGGGAGCTAAGGAGAAGTGTCCAAACAGTGAACACAACCCATCCAGCCCTGTCTCGATCTCTCAGCATCCTGTGCTGCCCCACTGAGCATCCTCCTCCCCATGGCAGCATGCTTATCATAAAGATAATGCTTTTATTTGTTGTTGTTGCTGAAGAACACAAGTTGGTTAGGTTTCTGTGACAGAAGATGAATGTGTTGTTATTCATACTGCATGAAATGCATGAAATCGTGCTTTCCTAACTATATTAAAAGTATTATTATTTCAGAGAGGTGTTCCAAACAATGAACAAATTGCATACATTAAGCGTGATATCCTTGAGAAAAACAAACCCAACTCATTTGAACCCATGAAAAACTAAGCACTGAAGTTAAGCCATAAAATGTGGCAAGACGTTTCTCACCATGCTAAACCACTGGACAATTAGGTATGCAGGCAATAGGTGTTTGTTTGCTCCCACGGATACTGAAAGCATTCTGAATTCCTCAGGACTTCAAATATTATGTTACAAAATGTTAAACCAATACCTTTAGCACAAAAACAGAATCCAACATAGATTATTTAAAGGTTGAAAAATAAAAATAATAATAATAAAATAATATTAATAATAATAAAAAAAACAGGACTTCAGAAGAATTTTTCCATTGGGTCGTATTTCCACTTCAGCTATAAAAACCTCGAGCCTAAACCCCTGCACTTGTTTACACCTGAGAATAATGACATACCTTATTCGTTTGCTTTTGGGAAAGGTTATTTTTATTTCAGCCAAAGCAGATTTTTAAAAATAATAATAATAAAAAAATTACTACAGCATTTTTGAAGTTAGAAGTTACCGTGTCTTTTTAGAGGGAGTATCCTGTTAAAGAAAACTAAGAAAATTATATGCCTTCATCCAATAGGACAATTTATTGCTGTTTATGTCTGCAGTGGATCTAACAGCAACGCATACAACAACAGGCTTTCTTTCTGGGAAAACCTAACAAAAGCTGCAAAAGCTGTCTTCGTTTTGTTAATGAACAGACAGATATTTTTTTTTCCGCAGAGTTCACCAAATGTTAAACGTTCTGAGAAGCTCAAAATGCAACAAATAAACTTCTTAAAAGCAGCATGCTTTGGGAAAGGATCAGCTCGGAGTGTATTCCTGTGATTATTGTGAAAGCAATTTCTTAGAACGGATCTTTGCAATGAATGGTTTTTCCACTTCTAAATTCTGATTATTGTTCCTTTTTTTTTGTCTTTTTTCTTTTTCTTTTTCTTTTTCTTTTTTTTTTTTTTTTCAATGCAAATTTCTGTGGCATTAATTCTGGGAATTTGTCCAGTTAAACACATTCTTCCATTTAGCCCAAGAGGAAACTCTCGGCAGCAATTCTGAGCTGTTTTGTGTTTCGGAAGATTGATGTGGAAACCTTTGCTTTGTTCTCAGAGACCCATAGGCCGCTCATGTGCACTGTGATGATACGTAACCTCAGAAATGCAGCTTTTTCATAGCTGATGATGGGGCAAGTAAGTGTTCAAATGAGGAAAATAGCATACCATTCAGATACTCGGGCTTTTCTATCTACCAATATTCTGTGTGCTCATTGCCCTCTCCTGGTTTCATCTGGTAATTTTGGGGGTTTCAAATGTCTGAAATGGGTGTCCTAATATTGCATGTTGCCCAGTCACATCTTTGTTGTTGTTGTTTTTTTCCCTTTTCCAGTGCAATATATCAACCCTGAGCACTGTTTTCCCGGTGTTGCAAACCGTTTCTCATCCACATGCTGGAAACAAGAAATGAAGCAGCACTGAAATCAGAGGTGGTGAGTTCTGAGCTCTGTCAGTTTACCACACAGAAACTCAGGCTTCCAGGCACTTATCCATTGGATTTTAAAGTTGTTTTTTGATAAAATCCTGCTTTAGACACTTGCAACAAGAGGAAGTTGTCATCAGACAACAGATTGGTATAGGCAGGGATCTACATGAAATGTATGAGGCCTTTTTTTCCCATTAAGGGAAAGGGGATGTTCGTTGTTCCACCAGTGAGCAGCTCCATGCTGACATTTGTTCTGCTTCAATTAAGTAGTCTATAATTTAGGGGCAAATAGAATCATAAAATCAATTGCTCAAGTTGGAAAAGACCTTAAAGATCATGGAGCCCAACAACAGCTTAACCGTACCACTCTAACTCTTAACACCCTCCACCAATAATGAGGATTTTTTTTATTTTTTTTTAATTTTTTTTTTTAAAAAAAAGGTTATTATTATACATATTGTTTGGGAGTGGCTAAGATGGAAGCTATTGCTGGAAGGTAATAGAGAAAGGAGAAAAATCAACCCAGCTCAGCGTTTATGGTGAATGGTGAACCCATACATATATAGAGTATGGTGAACCCAACTCTAATGGGTAAGGAAAGAGCAGCTTATCTATGAAAGTGAGAGCCTATTCCCAAGATGGATCACTCCAGACACAGTGTATCTGCATGTGCCGTCTGAGCCATCCCATGATGAGTGCTGTCAGAAGCCTATATGGAAAAGGAATCCCAGGGCCTGCATTCATAGTCCAAAAAAAAGTAATGAGAAATTTAAGCCATGGCTTTAATGGCACAAGGTGGAAAATATGCTGATAAGAGAAGTATCACTGAGCCTGACTCCATGTAAACGGGAGTGACTCCACTGAGTTCCTCCACTCCACTCCAAGAACCTGTGTATGTAAAGCTCAAGGATACCAACCTGGATTCCCCTGAAGAGTTCTAACTGTCTGGACTGTGTGGGTCAGATGTTTATTTACAGTTGTGCTGCAAAAAGATACTGTAATCTGAAGGTTTTACACATCTATGTTTTGTGTGTGTGTGTTCACACATACATGTGTATACGTAGAAAACATAAAAATATACATTAATCTATAAATCTACTATCTGACTTGGTCATAGGGACTATATCAACAGTAAATGTGAAGGTAAAGTTCATAGGCAGCAATGCAACACGGCATGCTGTAAAGGCTTCAAGTTGTACTGTATTTCAGGGCAGCCTATGTTGTAGAGAGGCCCAGAGAACCAAGGAAGCAACCTGAGGCCTTCCCTTCTGATAGAACAGGATCATCTCAGATCTTCCTGATTTGAATGCAAGTCCCTGCATTTTCTAATGAACAACCTGAATTCCTGTGTGTATATATTTTTTCTTTTCTTAACCTAATCCCCATCTACTTCATCTGTTAGAACAAGTACATGGAGGTCTGTGAGTACTTAAGCAAGGATTTGGACCTCACAGATCCTTACATTCTTACAAATATATCAGATATAGTGTTGTCCTGAAAGCCAGCATTCTGGAACGTTCTTGGAACTCTACTTATCCATAAGCTGTGTTATTTATTAATCTTCTCCATTTGAAGATAATTCCATTCAGATCCCAAATTGTCCAGGAGGAATGTGGTGGTTCAGGGACCTCCCAGGCATAACAGAAGTCTTTAACTTGCAAAAGGGATGAGACTTAAACTGAATGTTTAGACTAAAGAATTTGTCTCAAATGACTTCCTTCAGCTTCACAGTGCTTTCAAGATAATCTGTGCTGGATTTAGCAGACATTCTGGTAGGTCTTAGTGGAAGTGTCCACATCATGGTACCTTTCTTACATAGAACTTGGTAGCACTAAAAGGAGGTTGGGCTTTTGGTTGTCTTTACAGCAAGAGAAATAAAGCTACAGTTAGTATATAAAGTCATATAGACTAGTTGATTGGTGTGGTATGATATGACAGGTAGGTCCTCAGCCAGATGGTAAAAGAGACTGGAGCAAGCATCAAGTAGAGAGTGAGTATACAAGGCATGTAAATGCGTATGCCTTCTGGGTGAGAGATTCACGTGGTTTAAACTGAAGCTGAGATGTTCCAGAAATAGGTACAGTTAAATGATTCTATACCTATATGTACGTGCTGTTTGTAATGGGTCGGGTATTCAAAAATCCATGCAAAATGTCATGCCTTTTGAGGAGGGATAATTTATGATCTACTGTTAAAAAGGTAGGCACCACATCTGTCCTTCAGTGAATCTCTGTTTTTCTACCAAGGGTCAGGGTTTAGTCTTAATTTGTTCAAAGACAACAGTACTCTTCAGCAAACCCTGCCTGAATTCTCCATGCAATTAATTTGTGTGGTCTAGCACCTATTTCTCATTCTGTTTATAGTGTGTGCACATTTTATAAGCTAAACTGTCTTTTATCATGCCACTTATTCTTTCGCAAGGTAACCCCCTGCTCCTTTACATTTTAGCTATAGAGAGAGAGGCAAGAACTTAAAGAAAATAGGTGAAAAAAGAGGTGAGAAACAGCATCTCAAATGTAACCTAGAAGTAGTTAAATCACATGCAGTCAGAACTCATGGCCCTCTGACTCGTTGAAAGCACTGCTATGGTACTGTGCTATATGGTGGTATCACAGCTTATTGAGTGACACTTTTATTTTGAATCACTGCAAGCTAGCCCAGGCATCCGGCACAAAAGCAGGAAGTGCTGTGTTGCTCAAGGTACAGAATGTTACATTAACATGAATGTATCTAGAAATAATCACGAAAGAAAGGATGTTAGCCTTGGCAGAAAATACTAGTTATAATAAGGGTAAGAATCACACCCATGTAAATTCCCCTTTATATCTGCATCATATTGATAGGCGAAAAAAGTTACTTAGAACATGTTTTCCTGTAAAATGAAAATAATTATTCACTGTAGATTCGTGAGCAAGAAGCTTTGCAAAGCTGATGTGGCAACTGTATTTAAAAGCCACATCAAAAGTCATGACAAGTGAGGATCATATATATTGTTATCAGGAGAACGAGTCTAGTAATCCTTGATGCCATTGGATGGCATCCCTTCCTTCTGCTCTATCAGCTGCACCACTCAGCTTAGTGTTGCCTGCTGACTTTCTGAGGGTGCAACTCACTGTTTCACTGTTTTGGTCTCTTGTAGCCAAGAAAATGGTTTTATATGTGTTTAACCCAGCAGTTGGTTCAGCACCACAGAGGCATTCACTCACCTGACCCCTTCCCACTGAGGTGGGGGAGGAAATAGGGGGGAAAAAGTAGAATTTCTAGGTTAAGATACAGCTATTTACTAAGGATAGAGAAAAGGAAAAGGATGACAGTTTATATATATATATATGTATATATATACACATATATTTATGTATAACAATGTGTATATCTGTGTGTATCTGAATGTATTAGGCAAGTGATGCATGGATAATTGCTCACCACTCCATGACTGATGCCCAGCTAGTCCCTCGAGCAGCAGAAGAGGGATGAACTCTTATCACCTTATGAACTCCTTCAGCAAAATGTCATACATATGGCATGGAATATCCCTTTGCCCAGTTAAAGCCAGCTGCCCTAGTGTCTCCTCTCCTTGGGTTCTTTGTTGTGAGCAATCTGAGCTCTGTACAGTACTGCTTATCAGCAACTAAAACATCAGAGTGTTATCAGTGTTGTTTTTCCTCCTCTGCCTTTTCTCAAAAACACAGCATCATGCCTGACACTCTGAGGAGAACAATTCCATCCCTGGTGAAATTAAGACACCCAGCCAAAAGGACATGACTGTTCCTTTGTTTTGTATCATGCTGCTGATACCCAATTCATTTTGACAATGAACCTGATCACCCTGCTCTTCTAGATTCCAGCGTACTAACTCAAGTACCAGCTCTCTTGACTGCTCAAATTTGGAGGGGAAAAACCTTATTTCCAAGTATTATTTCTGCTCTAATAAGTTTATACTGGAAGGAAAGTTGAGATATTATTTGTGATGCAAAATATGCCTATTTTAGATAGATCTGTGAGGATAGGATTGGGAAGCTCTGCAGGAAGCCACGCGGAGCAAGAAAATCAGGTCCAGAGAGTCTTGTACTAGCATAGCTGTCATGGTTTAGTTTCATCCCACTACAGGAAGTAATGCCATTTCTGTCTGGGCAAATTCCTCTTCTCTTCTTGCATTCTGGGACAACAGCTATTGCATGGAGAATTCATTAAATCTGCCACAGCTGAAATGATCAGTTTTTGTTAAATATAGTTGCTCAGTCATAGGTAACATTCACATTATGCCTAAGGAACGTGAACAAGTTCTTCATACAGTAGACAGGAGTTCAACATCTGAGAGTGGTGGGTTGTCTACAGCAAAAGAATTCATAGTCTCAGCTTAGCTAGTCTGGCCTTGTTCTGACATGCAGGCACTCTCTAAAAATGAATGGACATAATTTGTATTTGGCTTTATGGCATCTCTTTTTGTGTGCCAATAAGTACTAAATGTGAGATATGTTTTATTTTATGTACACAATGGGTGACCCAATACAAATCATGGGTCAGAAGGAAACTGACAGACAGGCTTCTTCTTCAAGGCAGTACCACTTTTGAAATGTATTAAATAAAAATATCCTCTTTTCCTCTTTCAAGAACATCTTTTTCTCATTTCCTCTATTGGTAACGTTTACTCTAGTCCTGTTTTGAGAAATGACTGAGTTTTGAAGAGGCAAAAAGAGGAGGATAGTGAAAATAAACGTCTTGTTGAAGCAAATAAATGAGGGATGGAAACCCTGTCTTGTGAAAACAGTAATGCTTCAAAAAAACATGAGATGTGAAAACATTTCTCTGTATATTTCCCCATCATTCAGGGTCTGGTGCAGCCATGATGGGCGTTTGCATTGCACACATACAGTTTTTAACTTCCACAAGTTTCCCAATAGCAAGTTTTTATATTTCCTTGCCCACATAACACACTGCATTTTAATGCTTGTACTCTGCGCAAAGATCTGGCCATGAAGGCTTAAGGGACTTCTACAGGAAGGATTACCAGTCCCCAGAGCTCAGAACTTGTTTCAAGGTCTGCACTTTCCACAACTGCCCTCAGAATTCCTCTCTTTATAACACTTGTTATAGGTGTAATGTCAAACAGATGCTGATTTTTCTGTGATGAGTTGTAACACAGATTAGCTTTAACTATCGCTGTTCCTGACAGATTGCCTTCTTCAGCCAAGACTGGGTACCACAAATTGCCTTCCACCTGAAAAGCAGTACAGCTCTTTTATTTTACTTCTGCATTTTCTTCCAGTTTCACACTGCAGCAGAGTAATGGAGAGATCTTTCACACACAGTGGCAGGTAAGTGGCATGCATCTCATCACAGGGCCAGCCTAACTGTCCTGGCACCAATGCATGCTTTATCACACATTCACAGCATCACAAAACATCCCAAGTTGGAAGGGACCTGAGATCACCGAGTTCAACTGGGCTTTCTCCTGGCAAACTGATGTTTCTTTATACCCCATTCGGACACAGCTTGTTGTTATTCTGCACAGTCTAACATCACAGCACAAGGGAAGCAGAAAAACTAGCACTAAGGCAAGCACCTCTTTATGGAACCAAGAAATATGACAGTACACAATGTTACTGTGCATCTCTGCGCAGGCAGGGTCTGTCAGGCTCCTCTGTGAGGGACATCGGAGGCTGCCCCATGCTGGACACAGCAAACACCAGTGGTCCCCCTGCAGGGTATGACTGTTCCCAGCATCCAAGCTGAGGGCACCAAGAGAGAAAGTGTTAAAGAAAGGGTAAAATAAGTTCTAGAGAGAGAGAAGGAGGGAACTAAAGAAATGATAAACCTCAGAAGTGACACCGAATTTAAAGGAGAAGGAGGAGGTGCTCCGTGTTGGAGCAGATATTCCCTGCACATCTTGGAGGGCCCATGTTGGAGCATGGGAAAAGCATATGGAAAAGGAAGAGCAGAGAGAAAGCCCTGAGCACTGGCTGCAAGCCCCCACCCTCTGTCCCTCAGTAATAGGCTGCTGATTCAGGAGTGAAGAAGTTAACTTGGGCCTGAGAAAGGAGGTAGGTAGGTTTAATGATCATCTTTGTTTCTCATATACAAAGCTATTTTAATTGGCAGTGAAACAAACTTTCTCCAAGTCTGCTTTGCTGATGGCAGCAACTGATAAGCAATCTCCTTGCCTGTCTGAATCTCAACCCTTTCTAAGCCTATTTTCTCTCTTGGACCTGCTGAGCAAGGGGAATGAGCAGCTAGGCAGGAGTTTGGCTATCTGCTAACACTAACACAGCACAACATTTTACTGTGTTATGGTGGCATGCTGAGGCCTCAGTTGTCATTAGAAGAGGAACTGCCCTTCACGGTAAGATCATACAGGAGTACCATACAGGAACAATACCTGAAGTTCCTGTGCCACATTCCTGTGATGCAGTTACACAGTCACCACTCTTTCTGATGGCCTAACATAGATCATGGGGGAAAAGTGAAACCTTGACATAAACCAACTGTCAAGTTTAATAAATACTTCAAATATTGCCTGGTGTTCATTGGGAACTTCCTGTGCTCCCCTTTGTGCTCACTGCTTCTCATCCCACCCCTGCAAGGAGCCTGGCTCTGTCCTCCCTGCACCCTCTCTGTGGGTATTTGTACACATGGATGAGACCCCTCTGAGCCTCCACCTCTCCAGGTGAACATTCCCAGCTCTCAGTCTCTCCTCACAGGAGAGGCACTGCAGTCCCTTCATTATCATCATGGCCCTTCCCTTGGACTCTTTTTGGTACCTTTGAATCCCTCTTGTAATAAGTCCAGAACTGGACACAGTTCTTCAGGTGTGGCTTCACCAGTGTTAAGCAGAGAAGGGTCACCTCCCTTGGCTCGCTAGCAGTACTTTACCTAGTCAGGACATTAGATTTTAGTCAGCCTGTTCAGTCTGTGAGTCTGCATAACTTTGAATAAGCTCAGTCAAAATCTGGTCCAGCTGTAAATAAAATCAACTTAAAGCATCAAAGAAAGAACAGCAGTTCATGTTAGGCTTCATTATTATTATTATTATTATTTTAGGCTTTTATGTTTTTAATTAAAAAATAAGTAAAATAAAATCCTAGAGTATGTGTTTAAAGCTTCATCCTGTGTGTACTACAAGTTCATGTCCTCAACTTCTTTCTGTCAGTGGGCTCTGGTCTCTGTTTCTACTTGTTTGGGAACAACTGCAATCAGAAAATCTGTTCATTGACTGGTGCTGGCCTAGGTTTAATCCACTGGAAAACACTCTGAAATAAATCATGATGCTTGTCTTTGACACTATGATAGGTGTATGGGTACAATCAGTTCATCTTCCTGCTCTATCAGTATACACCATTCCAGAGTTACGTTGGGCTTCTGCATAAGTCAGTTAACCTGTGTTCATACCAATGGCCAGTCTTCATGCTCACTGTATTGAAATGACAGAATCATAGAACTGTAGAGGTTGGAAGGGACCTCCAGAGATCATTGAGTCCAGTCCCCCTGCCAAAGCAGGCAAATGTTTTTCTTAATTCCTGCTGTGATAGACATTCTGAACCCAGACCCTAGGTTAAAATCATAAATTATTTTTCATCTGAATACTGCTGGGTTTTGGCAAGAGACGTTGCCTTAATCTTTCACCAAATAAATAAATGCTTAATGAAATATATGTACAAATTTTTTTTGTTTACCCAGCTGGATGAGGATGTTGTTAGAAGTTGTTTGAAGTAGGTGGGTACTGATGTAATTTTGGAAAATGCACTGAAGAGGGAAAGATATTTTTCTTTTATTATAAATCAATACCAGGAGGGAAGGAAATGCAATAAAATTTTGCAGGAAGCAAAAGAGCAACAGCAAAAATTTACTGCTTAGTGGATACGGTCTCCTTGTCAGACCAAAGAAGACTTTATTGAGTGCTTTTAGGCACATTCTGTTTGCATACGTCACTGTCTGATAAAGTTTGTATTTTCAGTATGTCCAGCTTGTAACTGTAATGAAGAATGTCTACTCGTAAAGGAAGTCTCCCTCAAAATATTCAACATTTTGTTTTAATAGATGTTTTGTAACAAAATATCTCACCTGTGCTGGAATATGTAATTTCCCATGTGATTAGTTACTGTCTTCATGGTTAAACATTCAGTATGCTTTTCCCTTGAGCTGTATTTCCCAACGAGGCTACTTGAAGAGACTACTAGAGTCTCAGCTTGAACTCTGAATAATCACATATTTTCCAAAACAGGAAAATGTTTTATTAAGCAACGGTAAAGTCAAGAGTAACACAAAAGTGGCTTCTGTTTGAGTGTCTTTATGTGGTTGAGGAAACTGGATGCTGTTGTTGACGAGAAGACGATGTGGCAATGACAGCCTACAGAAAAGATTTCCACCAGAGTATTACTGCTGAGTGCTATCGTTCTGTATTTTGGAGGATAAGTGACTCAGTGGTACCGAGTATAATCACTTTTATGCTGTGGATTTTGATCTGTCAGCAGTGTGGACCAGAACTGTAAAGAAATCTTTCTGTAGTTGCACCACGTATGTGTAGTTTCCCCACGATGCATCAGTTTGTCATCTGAAAACAGCCTATATCAAGTGGATGATGCTTCCAGAGGACTGCACAGGTTACTCCTTACTGATCATAATTTAATATTTTACCATCAATTCAAGTGCCAATTAAAAATAAATAAATACAATTCCATGTATGCCCTATACTTCTCATAACAAAGAGAAATATGAAATATGGTACTGCATCTCTACCACCCCTTACTGGCCAGCAAGGAGTGCTTTTCCAGGCAGAAGGCAATGAGAGAGTTCAACCCTGACAGTACCCTACAGCCAACTTAGCTGCATCCTGTTGCCAACTACAGCCTTAACTATAAAGGAAAGTCATCACACTGATATAACAATCAGTGACTAGAGTAAGAGGTTTTTGTCACATGCTTGCTTCCATCAAGGAGCTCCTCTCTACAAAAGCAAAGAAGATGGTTTTGTGCAGCTTATTCGGTAGGGTGTTTACACCTTATGTGAACTCAACCATTAACAAATGTTAGATTTTGTCTTTAGGCTTTAGGCAGTTGCTGTATCTCAAGGAGTACAGGAGAAGGGGAAAAAAGACAGTCATTTGTCCTGAGTTGATTGTGAATGGAAGGAGACAGGCAATAGATAGGGACAGAAGGAATGGTCCATCATTGCTTTTGATGGTAAAACAGTACTTTCATTACACTGTTTTCAGGTTCAAGAAAGTTTTCTTGTCTGTATTTTACAATTCTGTTTCTAATTACACAATTAGAGCATTAAAACTTGTGAAAAACAGACTGTGAAACAGATTAACTTTCAGAAATCAACTGTGAAACTGTTATGAAAACTGGAGGTTAAACAAAAATCAAATGTTTTACCAGAAACATACAAAAACAAAAACAAAGAAAGCAGCAAAGCAAGGACTCCTAAGAAATAAAGTGAAGCCCTTGATACTATTGAGTGTCTGCAGTATCTACACTAGAGTTGCAGCAGCTTGCCCCACAGAGAATGTGACCCACAGTATTTAACTTTGTAATTTCCCTTTAAGAATCAGATAAACAAAACAGTCAATGACCTTGGCAGCAGTATCTGAGTATCTTGGTTTCACTAGGATGAACTGTTCTTGGAAAAATTCTCCTGTCTGAGTCACAATCAGGTTTTTCCTTCTGGAGTAGGAATGTGTGCTGTTCTCCTTTCTCCTTTCCCATTCATCAGTGCATGCACATTCCAGTTCTCTAATCTGGCATTTCGATTTCTTAGGGTCTTGTTTTATGCCAGTGTAGAAGGTTTCACATTTTTTTGTAGCATTCTTTTATAACAAAACTGTTCCAGAGCACCTCACCCTAGTCCAATGGCCAGACTGAAAAAAAAAATTTAAAAAAAATTGCTTTTTTTTGCCTTTGTTCACAAAGTGATCTGAAGTAGTTTCTGTTTATTATAATGCACAACAGAATAGAAGCTTGTGCAGCAGAAGAAAGAATTGCAGAAGGTATTACAAGCAAGCTTCATAAAAGAGTGGTAGGAATACTCCTGTGAGAATAAATGAGAGCTGCTCAGGAAATGTGATCTAAACATCCTATTAAACAAAATAAGTAAAAATGGATATACTGTTCAGATCAAAGCACATCTAGCGATTCCCTGTAGTAGGCACATCATCTTTCAATTGACTGGCATTTCAGCCACTTCTGAGAAAGTGGGTACTGACGGCAGTGCTTTTTATCAGTAGGTGACGTGTCTGGAGTGTTCAGTGATACGGGCAGTATAGATATGATGCCCCACTCAAGCTGCGGTTTGAACCCTCTGAAGCAGAAAAGAGCTCAGCTCTTTGCTCACCAGGATCGTGTGGATCTGCTCTCAGCCCCTTTGCCTGCTGCTACCTTGTTCCATAAGCCAGTTATCCTCATCGCCAGGTTGGACAGTTCTTGTGTCTCAGTATCTGTCAGTGCTTTTTGAGCAAAGTAGATAAATGTGAAGAGATAGAGACCCTTTCTCTGGGCTTGCTCTGCCCCAGTGGTGAGAACACTGGTGTGATGAGCACACAGAGGTGGTCTGACTCTGTCAGACTGAAAGGATTTCCAGTGGGGTTTATAATCTCTTTGTCTGACCTATAGTAACACCATTTTCTTCAAAACAAAGGAACCTCTATGCTGGCATGAGGCTATTCTGTGTTACACTGCATTAAAATAGCTCTTAGTTGCACCAGCCAAAAATAATTACGATCAATTCTCCATTATTTGATGGAAAGAAGCAAACATTTTC